>NC_053170.1:72208518-72526851 GCF_016835505.1 Polypterus senegalus | reverse complement strand
CACACACACGTGTGCGAGAGAGACACAGGCGCGCACACACACACACACACACACGAGCAAGAGAGACACAGGCGCACACACACGCAAGCGAAAGAGACACACGCGCACACACACACACGCCAAAGAGGGCTGGCCACATAATCCACTGTAATCATGTTTTACAACCAAAACAGAAAAATTTAACTGAAAAAATGAACTTAGCAACTAAAAATAGACTACGCTCATGCTCGCAACTTGCAGTTCTTGTTGCCGATTGATGAGTTTTTTTGTGGTGGGACGTTGGATAATACAGAATGTTGGATAAGTGAAGGTAGGATAAGCGAGACTCTACTATATTTGCTGTGTATTCTTGCTTATTACTGGAGATTTTCATTGCATTGAGTACATATGACAATAAAGTTGAAGTATAATAGTATAGTATAAGTATAGATCTGCAATCTGTGATACTTTTAAACTGCATAAAAGAAAGTGTTCTATTGACTCAGTTGGAATGTAAAAGGATGGGCGTCCAGGGCAGGACACTTCCTCACCTGATCCGACGTGTAGCCTAGTCCATTGCACCAAGTTCTTTGCTGTCTTCAAAAATAGTTTAAACGATTTTACGGTCTGAAAGGGCCATCAACAGTGTAATTTCCTCTGATAAATCTTCAATTTTCTCTCTGAAATACGTGATGACTTTGGCAGAAACCATTTCATTGGCAGTAGTAA
This sequence comes from Polypterus senegalus, assembly GCF_016835505.1. Lineage (NCBI taxonomy): Eukaryota > Metazoa > Chordata > Cladistia > Polypteriformes > Polypteridae > Polypterus > Polypterus senegalus. Next base: position 72,526,143 of record NC_053170.1, on the reverse strand, counting down.
GTATTTTTCTAATTAATTCTTGCGCTGTCCCATTACCCCTATTCAGGCCTGCCTTAACAGCATTATAGGCCCCCACGGCAAAGCAGTGCACTTTAGCCCCTACCTACACCACCACTCACAGGAATAAAAATGTAAATGGTAATGATAACATTAAAAATATATTTATTGCATAGGTACTTACAGCAAAATCAGTGTTTAAACATTAAAAAACATGCTGTACAGCAAAGATTAATTAACACAAATGTTTAAACGATATAACATGAGCCTTGAAAAACACAAATATTTCAACATATAAATGATACTCAATTGATAAACCATATAGACAGAGATGGCACAGTATGAAATTACTATAAATTATTCATTTTTAATCAAGTGTTCAACACAAATATTTGCAGAATTTCTTTGCAGAGAATTAAGTTGAAGTGACGTTAACATACGCTTTTACGTTATATAATGCGTGAGATCCATACACATACATGCAAGTGATGTTGCAGAGGTGACTGTGAAACTAAATCAGAGGCGAATGCCAATGTCCACTTGTAACACAATAACAAATATTTATAGTTTAGTATTGAATAGTATTTATTTATTGACAGCAAGTCCCAACATACATAGATTAGCATGGGGCCCCTATGCTTGTGGGGCCCGCGGGCAACTGCCCAGCATGCCCATGTGTTAAGATGGCCCTGCCCCTATCTCCCACACAGACATATTGAATTAAGCATGAGCAATCTACAGAAGGTGATTCAACCATCAAAACAGTGTTCTAGGGCCCACCATCTCTGGAGCCCACCCTCTCACCTCTGACAAATGAAAGTGACAGGTGTATTTCAAGTTGTATTTCATGATGCGTTTGGAGGAATATCAGGGACAAAATTAAATAAATAAATAAAAATGTCCAAAAAGTATGTTAGAAAGTGCTTCTGACAGAGAGCAGGGCTGCAGGCAACAGTACTTTGTGAAAGTTTGTGAACGCAGGAAGAAACCCCAAAAGTCCACACACCAAAACCTGTCCTCTGTAATCAAAACTTGGAGAGAATTCCAGAGTGAGCCTCTTGGTTTTGAAACTGGTGAAGACCCCATGATCCCATATTCCAGCAAAATTCTCTGTCTGTGCAAAATGCTAGGAAACCCCATTAGTCCATGATCTTCTAGAAAGATAAACACCTCCTAAGTTTAAGTGCATACTAAGCCTGTGGAAGCACTATGCCTCAGTCCTGAGTCCCACAAACTTCACTAGCCTGCTGGTCTCTCCTCAGCACAGCGGATTTGACAATTTTGAAGAACTGCTTTATGAAGAGGAGCTTTTAAGCAAATGAGGACGGCAGCTCTAAGTAGCTGATGGTCAGTGCTTTACTAACTGTAGCCCCTATTCCACAAACAGAATTGACAGGCATTTTACTGCAATCACATCAGATGAACTTCTGATAAGCTGCTGGCAAAAAATGACAGCGGCGCCCACTTGTTCAGCAAGGCTCGTAAATCTGAGACACTGCTTTTTTTTAATTGCTCTGTTGGCAGTTGATCTCAGGAAGTCATGGCACTTGGGTAGGCCCATTGTTCGATCCCCGCCTGAGGCATTAACTATACATAATCCTCCCCTTCTCACAACATGACCAATTAGATAGAAAGCGAACAAGTGAGAGCAAGGCCAGCAGAGGAGATAATAACCTGGACTTGTGCATTATTAATCATTCATTTCTAACTTTCGATGCACAGCATGGTCCTCTTTTGTGAATTAACTTTTTCTTCTTCTGCCATTCTTTCTTGGCATCTTGGAATTCTGAATCAATAGGTCAATTTATTTTATATAACATCTTTGACTGTTATACTGTAGTATTGCAAAGTGCTTTGTAAATCAGCAAAACAATGTTTAAAAAAAAGGGTAAAGTGGTACTATATTAAATGCCATGCTTTGATTCCTAGCCTTCCCATGTCCATGGCGACTGTATTTAGATATTTCAAGTTCCTCACACATCCTGAAGGCATTAATTTCAGGTTAAATTGTAACTCTATTGGCCCATTAATTAGACAGAATGGGTGACTGCATGAGTGTGCTCTTTGAAAAACCTGTGTTAATTCTTGACTTGTGACTGATGTTGCCATTATAAGCTCTGTCTCCCTACAACCTTGTAATGAAAAATAGCAAGTTCACGAAATATATATAGCTGCGTAATATATATTGCTGTAAAAAGCACGGGGTCCGAGAAACTACTGAAATCATCAGAGAAAAAATTGAAATGTAGAGATGTCAATTAATTGAAAGGTACTCTGGGCATCTCTCTCCTAGGAGGTTTCGTTTTGCCAGCGTGCTCACCTCACTTCTGTATTAGCCACTAAGCAAGTGACTCTTTTTTCAGAGGTTTCGTTTTGCCGACGTGCTGGCCTTGCTTGTGTATTCTCGGAGGTGGAGCCCTTACCCCAACTCCACCTCTCACTTCCAGGCCAGACAGACACACACACTTCCAAGCGTAGACTTTTATGTATAAGATATATATATATATATATATATATACTAGCAAAATACCCACGCTTCGCAGCGGAGAAGTAGTGTGTTAAAGAAGTTATGAAAAAGAAAAGGAAACATTTTAAAAATAACGTAATATGATTGTCAATGTAATTGTTTTGTGACTGTTATGAGTGTTGCTGTCATCAAGGATTTGATTATCATTATTTCTTTCAATCAGGTTTGTATTTGGAGGATGTGTTGTATTCAAGTTACATTCCGTGTTTGTCAACCGTTGTAAAGATAACAGGTTTCATTCATCGAAGTGTTCGCTACCCAAATCGGTACTCGTGAATCTAAGATGTTTAACAGGCATTCCCGGTATTAAGTTGTGGATTTGCCTGCGAATATTTAGCGTCAGCATGTCTATGAACTTAATTTAAACTTAAGCTTTACAACTTGCTTTCCTATTGATATGTCTACAAAGGCTTGTTCAGCTTCAGAGGGTTGTTCCTTTCTTACTGCATCAATAAACTGCTCGTCTTCCTCTTTATCTGAGACATCACACAATGCATGCACGGGTTTACCTTTTCCCAGTCCTGCAAACTTTAGCGAAGTGGTTCAATTTACCACATTTTTTACACTGTCTTCCTTTAGCTGGACATTGACTTTTTCCACCGTGTGCTGTTTCCGCAGTAGCTGCACTTATGAATATGCTTGTATGCATCACTCGCTTCATATTCTTTTGCTGCCTTCTCAATTGTGTAATGCGTTTTTTGTTCAGCGCTCTTTGGAGCTTTTGCTTTTTGTCTGTGTACTGCGTTCATAGTCAGTTCACATGAGCCGCTTGGAGTACATGCATCAAAGGTTTGCTCTCTCGTGCGATCTTGCGATGTCCACGGCTTTATTTAATGTTAGCTCAGACCCGGCACTTAAAAGTCTCTCTCGCACTTTTGCTGAGTTTGTGCCAAACAGTGTTCTATCCCTGACCATCTCATCTTCGTTTGCATAAGCACAGTCCTTCACCAGCAATTTTAACACTTTAAAAGTGATCAAAAGTCTCGTTTATACCTTGCGTCTTCTCACTAACTTTTTCCACCGTGTGCTTTGTTTCTGCAGTAGCTGCACTTATGAATATGCTTGTATGCGTCACTCGCTTCATATTTTTTTGCTGCCTTCTCAATTGTGTAATGCGTTTTTTGTTCTGCGCTCTTTGGAGCTTTTGCTTGTTGTCTGTGTACTGCGTTCACAGTCAGTTCACGTGAGCCGAGGAATGAGCCTGCCAAAATTCAGCCTTCTACCAACACGGGAAGTTGGAGAATTAGTGATGAGTCAGTGAGTCAGTTAGTGAGGGTTTTGCCTTTTATTAGTATAGATATATATATGTATATCCATTCATCCATTATCCAACCCACTATATCCTAACTACAGGGTCACGGGGGTCTGTTGGAGCAAATCCCAGCCAACACAGGGTGCAAGGTAGGAAATAAACCCCAGGCAGGGAGCCAGCCCAGCTGCAGGGCACACACACACCAAGCACACACTAGGGACAATTTAGGATCGCCAATGCACCTAAACTGCATGTCTTTGGACTGTGGGAGGAAACCAGAGAACCCGGAGGAAACCCACACAGACACGGGGAGAACATGCAAACTCCATGCAGGGAGGACCCAGGAAGTGATATATATGTATATACTTTAAATATTATATTTATATAGTATATTATACTTATATAATTATAAGTATAAAAGTGTTGCTTCCTAAGTATAAAACTCATGCCGTAAGGAGTGTGGATGTTCTTCCTAGCCTAGCTTTCCTCCCATATCCTCAAAGACTACAGGTTAGGTTGCCTGGTAATTTAAAATTGTCCCCTGTCTGAATTTAAGTATATATGTGTAAGCGGGCCCTACAGTGGACTCTCCTGGGCTGTTTCCTGCTTTGTTCCCTTTGCTGTAAAGAGAGTCTCTGGCCTAAAAGGCCATGAATTGGATTAAGATGATTTAAGATCTTATCTTATCTTATCTTAGTTTATGGAAGTGTCTAGCTGGCAAGACATTTGCAGTGTTCCTCCAATGATAGGTAAACAGTCTGCATCAACAAATTTCTTTAAAGGGACTCCAAAATTGTCAATAGGCATTGAAGATGGAAAGAGATCATGAAGGACTCGTAGAAGCTGAAATTTTTTCAGATGAATAGGTGTGAGCAAAAAATTCATACAAGAAATACAGGGAAATTTGCTGCAAATTATTTAGCATAGGCAGTAAAGAGACAGCAACGGTATTTAATCCAATATTTAGAAATGAGGGGTCTGAGTGGCCTGTAACAGAACAAGAAGCTTAATAAAATAGATACAGTTGTGCTTGAAAGTTTGTGAACCCTTTAGAATTTTCTATATTTCTGCATACATATGACCTAAAACATCATCAGATTTTCACTCAAGTCCTAAAAGTAGATAAAGAGAAACCAGTTAAACAAATGAGACAAAAATATTATACTTGGTCATTTATTTATTGAGAAAAATGATCGAATATTACATATTTGTGAGTGGCAAAGGTATATGAACCTCTAGGATTAGCAGTTAGTTTGAAGGTGAAATTAGAGTCAGGTGTTTTCAATCAATGGGATGACAATCAGGTGTGAGTGGGCACCCTGTGTTATTTAAAGAACAGGGATCTATCAAAGTCTGCTCTTCACAACACATGTTTGTGGAAGTGTATCATGGCAAAAACAAACAAGATTTTTGAAGACCTCAGCAAAAGAGTTGTTTCTGCTCATCAGGCTGGAAAGTTTTACAAAACCATCTGTAAATAGTTTGGACTCCACCAATCCACAGGCAGACAGATTGTGTACAAATGGAGAAAATTCAAGACCATTGTTACCCTCCCCAGGAGGGGTTGACCAACAAAGATCACTCCAAGACCAAGGCATGTAATAGTCGGCGAGGTCACAAAGGACCCCAGTGTAACTTCTAAGCAACTGAAGGCCTCTCTAACATTGGCTAATGTTCATGTTCATGAGTCGACTATCAGCAGAACACTGAACAACAATGGTGTACATGGCAGGGTTGCAAGGAGAAAGCCACTGCTCTCCAAAAAAACATTGCTGCTCGTCTGCAGTTTGCTAAAGATCACGTGAACAAACCAGAAGGCTATTGGAAGAATGTTTTGTGGACGGATGAGACCAAAATAGAACTTTTTGGTTTAAATGAAAAGCGTTATGTTTGGAGAAAGGAAAACACTGCATTCCAGCATAAGAACCTTATCCCATTTGTGAAACATGGTGGTGGTAGTATCATGGTTTGGGCCTGTTTTGCTGCCTCTGGGCCAGGACGGCTTGCCTTCATTGATGGAACAATGAATTCTGAATTATATCAGAGAATTCTAAAGGAAAATGTCAGGACATCTGTCCATGAACGGAATCTCAAGAGAAGGTGGGTCAGTTAATGTTTTGGAATGGCCAAGTCAAAGTCCTGACCTTAATCCAATTGAAATGTTGTGGAAGGACCTGAAGCGAGCAGTTAATGTGAGGAAACCCACCAACATCCCAGAGTTGAAGCTGTTCTGTACAGAGGAATGGGCTAAAATTCCTCCAAGCCAGTGTGTAGGAATAATCAAAAGTTACCGGAAACGTTTAGTTGCAGTTATTGCAGCAAAGGGGTGTCACACCAGATACTGAAAGCAAAAGTTCACATACTTTGCCACTCACAAATATGTAATATTCGATAATTTTCCTTAAGAAATAAATGACCAAGTATAATATTTTTGTCTCATTTGTTTAACTGGTTTCTCTGTATCTACTTTTAGGACTTGAGTGAAAATCTGATGATGTTTTAGGTCATATTTATGCAGAAATATAGAAAATTCTAAAGGGTTCACAAACTTTCAAACACAACTGTATATGGATGGATGGATGTGTGTGTGTTAGGGAAGTAAAAGAGACTACGTAGAGATCAGACAAACTCCACACAGACAGTAATAGCTGAGAAACAGTAGTCCCAACTATTACACCAATATGAAATATCCAGCACTATAAATCCTGCAGCTAAAGCAAGACTGCTGTCACAGATATCAGGATTGAAAGGAACAATACAAAACTGAATGAAGATTCTTCAAAAAAGCGCAGAATAAGACGTCTGGTTTTTAGAAATGCTACATGCTGCTGTGCTTTTAAAATAAGTGAGTTCAGCAAACTTCAGTGCTTATGTCAGTAGTGTCAATAGTTTCAAAGCAGCCTTTAGTGGCCAGTCACAAAGAACAAAATGAATAATTCACAAAAAAGCCAAAGGCAAAAGCTAGATAAACTGTTCTTTTACTTAACAATTATATGCTTCTTTTCTACTTTACATATACACTATTTTTACAGTCTACGCTTTGTATTCTGTATACATTCAATTAACTGCATTGGAACAGAAGAAACTGTCTGAACTTGATAAATGTTGTAAAAAAAAGACACAATAATCTGACTTCAGATATACCTGTATTTAAAAATGCAGTAGAGCTTATTTTCCACTTCTCCCTGAAACGCACCTTTTAATGGGTTTGTATGCCCATGACATAAAATGCAAAATTATTGGCAGAGTCCAGGGTTTGAGTAATGGCTGCTGTTTGTACCTTCCCCCCGTAACTGTTTTTTTTTTTTCAGGTGCTGTGGTTTTCTTCCATCATTCCTAACATGTGCCACCTCTAAACTGACCTTACATGTGTGTGTGCCGTGAATACGAGAGTGTGAGAGAGACTCTGGTGCACCATATCCCTGAATATGGGCATTGCAGGATCAGATCATGGATAAAAAATGCCAAATGAAGTGCTGTCCCATATTTCTTTAACAATTTCTACACCATTAATAGCCCAGACAAAAGCACCCCAGCACTTCCAATGTGCCTTACAAATAGGGAGGCAGCCTTGTCACTGACTAATCAATAGTAAATACAAGAAAGATGCTTGCTTAGGGGCAGCAATGTCGCCAAATACCCACAGTACAATGCTTTAAAATGTGATGCTTTAAGATGTGCAAGTGATTCTGTTCTAAACTTGTTTCTTCACTTAGTTTCAGCAGTGCAAGTCTCTTGGACTATTTGTGTGGGAAACACAATGTCATGCATTTTAATGTCAGTGACATATTTCAGATTACTTCTAATTAACATCTTTCAAGAAAATAACATTTTCCTACTGTTCTAATGCTTTTTCTCTGCTTTATCAAATAATGGTTTCTGCGTGATATTCTGTTTAGTCTTTCTACTCTGCACAAAAGAGTGAGTGACGAGTCTTTACTATTCTTGATCTGAACTGTACAAGGACTGCAATGGACAGCACAATGTTGCATACTTCACACCAGTAGGGTCTAAAATTGCCTGCAGTGTCATGGTGTGCATTTACAGATTCAGCAAAGCTCACCTGACTGACATCACATTTCACATAATATACTAAAGTTTGAATCAGTATTCACAGATTCTTTCAGTGGAGTTCAATCAATTCACTACCATCAGAAATTACTTTCAGATCAGTCATCCTATGCAATGTGTTCAATACTGCTTTTGCAAGTGGCATTTAATTCAGATTTAAAATTAGCAAAAGTCTCCTTTTCATCTTCTGTGATATGTCAGTTTCACCGGCTGTCGTTAAACATTTAAATGCCAAAACAAACCTCACTTTATTTAGAGACTAGCAAAATACTCGCGCTTTGCAGCAGCGAAGTACTGCCTTAAAATTTTTATTAAGAAGAAAATTAAACCTTTTTAAACTGAGGGAAAATATACCAATAATTGTTTGTTAAGGATCTCTTTGGATTCCACGTTGTCAGTTCGGCCCTCCGGTTGTAATATGACCAAGCTGTGCGCTGAGCTTACTCTTAAGCATGCAACGTACAGTTGGCCATGTGAACAGTAATCTTGTCTCAAATCTCACAGCTTGGATTGCTGCTGTCATAATCGGTTTGAGTTTCATGGTTTGTTTCAATTACGACAGTATTTGCAGAACTTGTGTTGAAGTGACATTCGGCATCTGTCAAGCGTTGTAAGCATACAACCGGTTTCATCGATAACTTCACATACAGCTTTTGAGAGTTTAAACATTCATAAACATCAAAGTGTCCACTACTGAAATCGTCACCTGTGAATCTAAGATATTTAAGAGGCATTGGCGGTTGTCAAAAGGTGTGAAATATTTGGCCATTTTGGTACACTAGAAAGCGACAACCGAACAATTCAGCAGCCGCCATCAACTCACATGCAGATCCATAGGTGAAGGGCTTAAACATTTCACTCTTATACTGCTCCTGTGTAGTCTGATTATCTCCTGTACCGTCATCAGTCCACACCTTGAACCTGTCCCAGTCATTCAATTCATAAGACACAATGTTCCTCCGGATATCAAGATTGAGCCTGATACGGCCGTGCAATATGTAACAAAGAGAATGGAAAAGGCAGGTGCCATCTCTGGGCATGGAAACCACTTGGTAAGTGACAGTTCTTTGATCGATGGTGATCACCTTGATAGACATGGTAATGGGGTTACGGTTGGAATGATAAAGGAAATGGGTACCTGAACAATGTAAAGTAAGTCTAAAATACCTATACAATAACTATAATCGTAATAAACGAACAATAAAAGAGCGGAGAAGCCGTGAATTAAATTAAAAGGCTGTAGTTATCAGCAGGGAGACGTGAATCCCGTGGCGTAGCAAGGAAGGTAATGTAGAGACTGGAGTGACGGACGGCCTTATATAGGCAGGCAGCCAACAACGTGGGAGGCGTTGGGATGGGGGACCCAACGCCGCCTCACATGGTGACCGAGCTGCAGCCTATGGACGTATATATGTACGTAAGTAGGATTCAGTTAGCGTTGGGAACCCGCGTATCAAATTTCCCATAAGTAACAAAGACCGTTGAAAAGTTCAATATGGCGGCCAACAGTGGCATCATACCACCAAAATAAGTACATACATTGGTTTCGGTTAGCGCAGGGAAGCCGCCTACCAAATTTCGTGAAGATGGGGCCATAAATAAGAAACTTCAACATGGCGAACGTTGTCAACCGTTATGACTGTTACACGTAGAATTTCGAAATGAAACCTGCTTAACTTTTGTAAGTAAGCAGTAAGGAATAAGCCTGCCAAATTTCAGCCTTCTACCTACACGGGAAATTGGAGAATTAGTGATGAGTCAGTGAGTGAGTGAGTGAGTCAGTGAGGGTTTTGCCTTTTATTAGTATAGATAGTAGGAAAATTATACCACATACAGTAAATTACAGGAGCACATAAGCACCCTGACAGCTTTAAATATTTCAAAAACTTAATGGCCTTAATTAGGTTAGATCGAGCTGGCCTCAAGAGAGTGGGCAAAGCCAGAAGCAGCACCAAATTCACATTCAAGTGTATGGTTCACAATCATAGAGCATCAATCAAGACATCAAAATTTACCTGCCCAAAATCCAGGAGATGATTTCTTAATTTAAAAGATTGCAGCATGCCTGTTTGTGCTGAAAATAAAGCAAATACTCTTGTCAATTCCATCCATCCATTATCCAACCCGCTATATCCTAACTACATTGTCTGCAATATTAGAATTCCCAGAGGTACAAGTGAAATACCACCCTGACACTAACTTGTGTTTCACATCTAATAATAACTACCCTTACAAGCAAGAAATGAAAAATGTGTGTCACAAGTCTTACCAATAATAATATCAATTACTTTATGAATTTCTTTAATAATAAACTATGTGTAATCTTACACACTTACTACCTTAGTAAGAGAACGGAGATTTTACATACAGATAAAATGAAACTTTCTGCCTCTTTATTAAACCTAAATCAAGTTAGATTTCTGGAAAACTTCCCTACAGCAATTGCACCCCAACACTGGACATAATTAATACACCTTTCAGTATCAGTCAATCATTCCAAGAAGACAGCATGTGTCTGTTTTTAAGAAGTATAAACTGATTTCAAATGTAACTTTTCTCTGAAAATGTTTAGGAAAAACGTGACATCAATAAGAAATTTTATTATGACTGCCAATCCAGTCACTGTACAAAAACAGCCTCAACTTGTGGTTTAAATTTATATTTTAATTTCCTCATAAGTATAGGAAATGTCATCTTCATTATGGTTTTAGATTAAAATTCAACTACAACACAAAGGTCTGACAGTTTATTGGAATGCTTTTCTATTTGGTTCACTTAGTATTTATTCAATCAATTTCAATATATAAAATGCTGATGGAATTCTCTCCTTCCCATTGGCATTGTAAGACTGGTAAGCACAGTAAATATACTCATTCTTATGTGGATGGCACTCAAATATACGATAATATTTCTTTATTTATATTATTAATTAACTGCTTTACTACAATAAACATGCAATTAGAGAAAAAGGTTTGTCTTTCAATTAAAAAAAGGAATTATCTTAGATTTTGGTGGTTTTGCTACTAGTAAGTCTGAACTGAGCACACTTAACAGGGGTTAAAGCAAACAAAATTCTGAAAAAAAGTCTGAAACATTGGCCTGGGGATAACCCTGGACAGCGCTGAAGATTAATCTGCTATTTCAGAGCTAACGCAAAATAACCTTTATTCTGTTGTTTTCTGTGGGCATGATATTGTTGACCGGGCTTTCATTTTTGCAAATGTCGGTGAGCAAATCCAGAATAAGCCACTGAATTATACTGTCCTTAAGTGCAGTAATTACTTCTAACTACATACTCCAGCCCATTCACTACCAATAATTCAAATACGTTTCTAGGTGCTTTCACTGCATTTGTCACATTTTAATTTTTATAGTAATGAACATTTACATAAACCCAACAAACTAAACAATTTTATTGTTTGCTGATTCACTTTCAGCAAGAAATTCTGCTGCTTGAGAAGCCCCTCCAACTGTGCGTCTCTATGATTCTGATACTCCATTTATGCATTACATGTCATATTACATAGATTTTCCTCACGTGTCCAAGCATTATGAGCTGCAACACATACATTTCTAGCAAATGTGCAAGTTTTCAAAGAAGCATTCCAAAGAAAGTACTTTGGTGTGTTTGAAAGAAAAATGAACTGCTTGCAGGCTACTAAGGGTTAAAAGCTGACAAAGCTGTTTTGCTATAATGGCAGGTTATTCATACAGGTGTCTGTCATAAGACAGGGTGCAGTAAGCTGACCCAGGATAATTTCCTCTTCATGAACACGTCTGTTAGAAACAGACAGGTAAGATGAGCTTTCCTTCTTTAGGGTCCATCTGACACATACACAAAAAAGAAACAGATGGCCAATTTGCATAATAAAATTAAATGCGTGGGTAAAAGATATTATTCTTTTTGATCAGTAAGGGGAAGGTGAAGGGAGGGAAAAAAATATAAAGCCGACCACAAAGGGGGATCTTGCAACACATGAATCCATGTACTCACCGGTGCCTGAATAAAGACTGATTGGTTGAACTATTCCTGTCTTTTTCGGGGGTTTCTTCCACATGTGACTTGCTGTTGTGTCTGCATTTTATTAATTGTGGCAAATGTTGTGATTGGCTTTGTGGAGGATGGCCGGCTGTTTATCCCAGCCAATACCCCCAAGCCACCAGGTGGAGCCCTCCTTGCAGCATGGAGGTCCCCAAAAGATCAGCAGGGCATCATGGACAATGGAGTTTTATGCACAGCCATGCTGGGTGCAATGGGGGCCACTAGGGGACACTGCAGGGGTGCACAACGGATATTTTCCCTACGCCCCGGAAGCACATGTGGACAAGAGGAATGAAGTGCTTCCGGGGTGAAGAAAAGAACTTGTACCTGACCCGGAAGTGATTGAGAGTCACATGGACTGGGGGTTAGGAACACTTCCGGGTCAGGAGATATAAAAGGACTGTGGGAGCTCCCAGACAGCGAGCTGAGCTGGGTGGAAGGGTGGCAACGCGTCTGGGAGCTGGAGGATTGTTTGTTTGTGATTATTATTGATTTGTATGAATATAGTGGAGGAGAGGGTGCTTTGTGCACTGTGGCGATTGAATAAAGTCAAGGTTTGGACTTTTACCTGGTGTCTGGAGTCGTGGACAGGGGTTCAAGGGAGCGAGAGCGCCCCCTATCTACCACAGCTTGTACTAAGTTGTTCCTGTTCTGTTTATCTTCTCTGCAGCATATGCCAGTGTGTGGCACCACTCTGAGAAAATTTGGCTCCCCCAACCGTGAAATGATATCTCAGGATGGTCATACTTAGACGGCATTTTTCACAAGTAAAAACTACTGTGGATCCATTCAGGTGTTTTCTGAACCCAAAAATATAATTTGCATTTATCAAATATGCAAACTGATAAGAATGTTTGGTTTGGTCTTTTTTTTCATTTTTAGGGGCATAATTTAGTCAAACCTATTTTTTAAGATTCTGTTCAATGAACACAATGTCTAAAAAGAGGACTAGCAGGATTGCAATATGAGACATTTTACCAGAGGTTATTTCATGTGTGAACTCCTTTAGTTATCAAGATGTTTTGTTCATAATAAAATATTATACAGGGCAGGGCTAAGAAAGGTAAAAATTTTGAACATAAGAAAAATTAAATGTGACATTGGTTTAGTTACATGTTAAATGACTGAGCTCGTTAGTAGGTGAATAAAGAAATACTTTTACACACAGATGAAGTACTTACAGTACATAAGACATTGTTCAAAACAAAACCACACAAGTAATGACTGATAATAAAGAAAGCGAACAAAGCATTGATTTGCAGAGGCTTCTTGTTTTTGATAATGAGCAAAACAATTCATCTTCCTGCTTTTTTTATTGTAAAATAAAAGGGCACAGAGACAAAAATAAAGCATTATGAAACTCTGTATTTGTCCTTTTACCTTTTCTCTCAACTCGATTTTGTTTCTCTATTTCATAAGCCTACAATTTTATCCAAACAAACTTTAAAATGATTTTGTCATGAAGACCTGTATAAGTCGGTGGAGAGGTAGACTTCCCAATTACTCTGATCCCGGAAGCTACCTTTCACAAGACATGGATTCTTGTATTTTTTTAAACTGTGCTTTGTAGAAATAAAATATGTCACTAATTTTGCTCTTTGTGTTGTTTACATAACTGTGCATACAGTTAGTCATTAGCACTAAAACATAAGTAATATGACAGTTATAATTTGTTACTAACCCTCACCTATTCTGTTTGTCTTCTCAGTACCCAAATGTGGCATTTGGTGCTACGGTCCACCTGCCAAGTTGTTCTGCCTGCCTAAGATAAAGTCATCTCTGATGGAAGATCGTCAGGTAGAGGGGTTCTTTCATTGGATTGGCTAGCCCAGCACTGACTCAGCGGTGGAATGGCCAATAGGGGGAGGCAGTTTGATGACTGATGTCTCCAGGGGCCTCATATACTGTATAAATGGTGCGTACGCACAAAAATGTTGCGTATGAACATTTCCACATTCAAATTGCAATGTATAAAACCTAAACTTGGCATAAAGCCATGCACATTTCCGCGGTAGCTCATACCCTGGCGTACACAAGTCCTGCTCTCTGTTTTGCAGACTGGTGGCACCCGGCGTCAAAACAGTGTATCTGAGTGGGGAATCACAGCTCTACAGCAGCTGATTGGAAAGAGAATTATCGGTATACAGCATCAAGCAAATGCTTCCTCAGCCATGCTGTTTATTGAACTGCACTCATACGGCAAACACTTCAGAGCCTTTCCTCGCGGTTCAGAAACATTCATCCCAAGAACTCTAAACGCACTCAATCAGTCCATAAAGTGCTCCTTGTAGAACTGTTTGTACGTATAAGTACAATTACCTCACTGTACACTTGCGATACAGTTATAATATTGCACAACCTGAGCCACTTTATAAAGCGCATATTTACATATGATGACAATATCATTTTTAAGATGAAATGCAGCAAAATATGTTTATATTATACAGATAAAACTTTAACTTCATTTAAATAATCTATATTGTTAATAATCAAACATGTGAGGACACAGTGCCGCATCGCTAGCAAGGCGCTGGCGCTCCGTTCACGGATTGTTCCTGCCTCGCGCTGTATTCTTGCTGGGACTGGCGCAACACTGGATGGATAGAATAATTTAACATGTACTACGAAGATATTTCAATGTGCCTTAAAGGTTTTGAAGAATCAGCGTTCTAAGTTTACAGATGGCTTAATGTCTATTACAGAGGTGATTGTGTGGCAATTGGGTATTTGGAGAAAGAAAAGTAAAGACAGGAATTGGAGGTTAGTACGTTTGAAAGAGACAGTACTGCTACAATAAAATACTTCATCGTAGGTCGCGCACGTCGCAGCAAGCATCTTGTGTGAGGCATGAACAATCACTGTGCCACCGTGTTCCCATGTTTAATAACATGCTTTAACTCATATCATCATGAAAATGATATCAAGTATACATCTCAGTATTTTAATGATTCAGAGAGCTGTAATATCACGAATGTAATGGATTTTGCATCCTGTCAGAGGAAGAGAAAGAGCGTTTAAAAAGTACGTAGTGATTCACACACATAGAGCACATAGAAGATCAAATACAAAACAAAGCATTTAATGTGCTACTTTAGTTACAATGGGATTTGAGAAATTAGTAAATTAAACGATTTTAAGATGAATTTTATGATGTTCTACTTTAATGACAAAATAAATTATGTGATTAAAGTGGAAATTTCGAGATTAAAGTTGATATTTCGTGCTTTTTTCCCACTGTGTGCCTATTTTTTTTCTGTACCCTAATAAGTTTTCATATGACACTCAGACGGTGGGCTACGACTCGCCTTTTCACAGCAACTTTGATATCTAACAACTTCTTTTTAATTTTGGGCACTGTGCAACTTTGTGAACTTGAACATTCGAGTTTGTAACACAATCTATGTCACTCGATCAACTTCATTTTGTTGTTTTTACCACTGTTTAAACCAACAAATAGTATGTTTTTCCTTGCCTCCATTTGGTATTCGCTGAAATTCTTCTATTTCCCCCCATGCTTTTCCCAGTGCCTTTTCACAGAACTATTTATATATATTTATATTGCTTTGCTTATTCAAAGAGGCGTAATTCTGGGAGGAGTTGGGTTGGGACAGCAGGCACGTGCACGTGTGTTACTTTTCATGCTGACTGGGATTTATGTAGCGGAAGAACGTGGAAGTTGACGAATGCACATATTTATGCATCTGGATTTTTTTGTGCATATGAACATTTCCGCTTTTGTCTGTATACCACGTTATAGTGTGAATTCTTCGCACGGCATTATGCATGAGGCCCCAGGACTCTAAACAAATCCAAATCATATTATGTAATATCATCTACTATTCAATTCTTCTCGGTTCTTGAAATATTTCTATTGTACTATTATATTGTATTGAGGATTACTTGTGTTCTGTTCTGTATATTGTATTGTATTTACCCCCTTCTTTTTGACACTCACTGCATGCCCAACCTACCTGCAAAGGGGTCTCTCTTGAAATGCCTTCCCCAAGGTTTCTCCCATTTTTTTACACTACAAGGTTTTTTTGGGGAGTTTCTCCTTGTATTCTTAGAGAGTCAAGGCTCGGGGGGTGTCAAAAGGTAGGCCCTGTTAAAGCCCAATGTGGCACTCCTTGTGTGATTTGGGTTATACAAAAATAAATTGTATTGTATTGTATAATCTTAGACAATATTGAAAAAAATGTCTTATAGTATGAAAACAATAGCACACCAGTGATTGGTGTAAATGTTGTACAATGAACTGAAAATGAAAGGGCAAAATGGCCTGCTGTGTATGTATTTTAACAGCAACTGATTGTTTTGTGAATTAACCACCAAGATGGCACAGGGATAGGGCTATGCTTGGGCTACTGGAGCGTGGAGATATCGCTGTGCATTGGTGCACAGGAATGGCAAAGGACGAGGACACATGCAATGGAGATTGAGTGGCTTCCAGAAAAGAAATATGCAATGTTTCCTAAGGATGTTAAATATCGAATAATCGAGTTCCAGGCATTTGGATTTATATAAAAAGTTAACAGAAGTCAATTTACTGTTGGAAATTAATTACGAAATAGTGATTGCTAGGGCATGGGCGGCACGGTGACGCAGTGGGTAGTGCAGCTGCCTCTCAGTTAGGAGACCCGTGTTCGCTTCCTGGGTCCTCCCTGCGTGGAGTTTGCATGTTCTTCCCGTGTTTGTGTCGGTTTCCTCCGGGTACTCCGGTTTTCTCCCACAGTCCAAAGACATGCAGGTTAGGTGGATTGGCGAGTCTAAATTGACCCTAGTGTGTGCTTGGTGTGTGTGTGTGTGTTTGCACACCCTGCGGTGGGCTGGCGCACTGTCCAGGGTTTGTTTCCTGCCTTGTGCCTTGTGTTGGCTGGGATTGGCTCCAGCAGACCCCTGTGACCCTGTAGTTAGGATATAGAGGGTTGGAGGATAGATGGATGATTGCTAGGGCTTTACGTTGTGTATTTTTGGCTTTTAGTTTTTGTTTTGGTTACTGATATTGCTTAATTGCCCAGTTTTATGCCTCTTCTTTATTTACCAACTCTCCTTTTGATTTTGATGGCAGGATTGGCACTCCAGCCACTGTAAAAATAAATCATCCTGTTCGACTCCATTCAGACTAGTGTGGTGCTGAGGTGTCACCCATTGTTTGACTGCACTCAGGTAGTTTGTTGTGTGGTTGGTGCAGCATCACACTGCTTCAGTGCCTGCTTCCAACTTCTCTCCCTCTTGATTTGACTCAATAAACCTCTTTTTATCTCCTGATATTTTGGTAATAATTCTAATTGTCCATCTAGTATAATTAAATATACACACATACACTGAGAGAGTGTGTCACTAAAATTGTTAACATGATGACTTGTTGATAATTTAATAATAATAATAATAATATGTGTTGGTGGCACGGTGGCGCAGTGGTAGCGCTACTGCCTCGCAGTTAGGAGACCCGGGTTTGCTTCCCGGGTCCTCCCTGGATGGAGTTGCATGTTCTCCCGTGTCTGCGTGGGTTTCCTCCGGGTGCTCGGTTTCCTCCCACAATCCAAAGACATGCAGGTTAGGTGGATTGGCAATTCTGAATTGGCCCTAGTCTGTGCTTGGTGTGTTTGTGTGTGTCCTGTGGTGGGTTGGCACCCTGCCCAGGATTGGTTCCTGTGTTGGCTGGGATTGGCTCCAGCAGACCCCCGTGACCCTGTATTCGGATTCAGCGGGTTAGATAATGGATGGATGGATAATATGTGTTTGTTTGAGCAAAGCACCAGAGCAACAAAGCAAACTTCCATCCATCCATCCATTTTCTAAGCCGCTGAATCCGAATACAGGGTCACGGGGGTCTGCTGGAGCCAATCCCAGCCAACACAGGGCACAAGGCAGGAACCTATCCTGGCCAGGGTGCCAACCCACCGCAGGACATGCACAAACACACCCACACACCAAGCACACACTAGGGCCAATTCAGAATTGCCAATCCACCTAACCTGCATGTCTTTGGATTGGAGAGAAACCGAGCGCCGGAGGAAACCCACGCAGACACGGGGAGAACATGCAAACTCCACGCAGGGAGGACCCGGGAAGCGAACCACAAACAAACATTCACTATAATAAAGAAATAACTGACAAACATGGACTCACACTCTTGTCTATATCTCTGCACTTTTGGTCATTGTCATAGTTTTGGGACTTTGTATTCAACAGCTTAGCAAGACCTTTCTGCTGGTGGTAACATCTTTAAGTTCTTGCCGAGGCACTGACCTTGACCTTTTCAGTTGTGTTCACATATAAATGTGTCTATCTGTCTGTCAGGCTGCGCGAAAGAACATGACTCTCATGCAAATAAATTTTGTTAAAATTTGGCACACTTATTCTTAAAGGACATTTATATGGACTGTGGAGGTTTTTTTGAGATATCTTACAAACAGCGTGCTGTACACATTTGTGAAATTAAAAAATCTCCCATTTAGAAGCACTGGAGAATTTGCATACTTGCCTGTCTTAAAACAGACAAATGCTCTGAGCCCCTTTAACTACAAATTAGATTACTATTTCAATTTTACAATGCAGGTACTTCAACTTGTATATTTTTTAATATTTTTTTTCTTTCACTCATGAATCATTTGCTCCTAACAGCAAAACAGTGAAACACAGACAGTCGTGAGTGCTGAAGCTCAAGCTGGGATGGGGTCAGATGTGTACAGGGTTGAATGTCCGAGAATTACCATATATGGAAGGTATAATGTCAGATATGTATTTATTTATTTATTTATTCTGCAAATAATGATAATCTTTCTTTATTCAGTTTGGTAGAAATGATATTGTTGATTCATTTAGATAGATAGATAGATAGATAGATAGATAGATAGATAGATAGATAGATAGATAGATAGATAGATAGATAGATAGATAGATACTTTATTAACCCAAGGGGAAATTCACATAACTTTTTATGGTAATTTATCACTGTTCCTTAATGTATCACAATACAGTGGTGGGTCATATTATATCCTAACAGTCTGGCTTCTGCCACGGCCCCATCCTGAATTCTTCTCTGCAGCTGAAAACCATCTTGTGTGACCCTCAGTCACAGCCGCTGATATCCTGCTGCTCCTTGAAACCAAAGCTAGTGACACAGTGTTCATGCCCATAAAATTAAAAAAGAAAAGCAATTTAACTTAAGTAGAAATGTATGGAAATTGGCCCAGTGACACTTTATGCTGCATTGACTAAATGTGTACTTAGTGCTTCCATCACACTAAAAACAACCTAAAGATTATCCATCCATCCATACATTCATTTTTATAACATTTTCCTTATTCAGGGCAGGGATTACTGGGCGTCTGAAATCTATCCCAGCAGTCATCAGGTGCAAGGCAGGAACAATACCCAGACAGGGTGTTCTAAAGATTATAATGATTTGATATTTCTCTGCCACTGTAATTAATCAGCAAAATGTCACAATGATCTGTCATCTATTATGTTTGGATGCAGCCAACAGTTTTAGCTTAAGACTTTCAGCATGTATTTTAAACCCCTGTCAGGTATTTCTTTGAAAAAAAAATATATTTAAGAAATATGAACTCCACTTTGTCACAGGATTGTCCACATCCAATAATTAACAATAGCACAGAATGTTTGCATCACTTGAGTAGGAATCTGCTGTTTGTAAAGCAATTTCAGCCACAGGAAAATGTAAAATTGTATTTAAAAACATGCTTTATGCACAATACTAAAACATGTAATTAGATTCTGTTCTCACTGTTATTTTTGAATATTACTCACGGTTACAAAATATGTAATAAACAAAATTGTGATCACAAACTCTTTGATAAAGTGACTAGAACATTTTAAAATACTCTTTCAAACCAGCTAGAAGCGTCTAGGAGTGCACCAGCATGTTGTCTTGCAGACATTTTCTTACTTGTTTGTTTAACCTTCCACTATTCCATTAGTAGTATTGTATTAGTGTTTAACTTAAGAACCTACTCAGGTTGCACTTCACAAATGACATTTTCAGTGTCTTTGCAGCTCCATGTTGTTATGGAATTATAGCAAGGCCTCTTGTGAAAATGTTACAGAAGTTAAAAATGTGAGGTTGCTTATCAGGGTCTTCTATGGTAATTTCTCATACTTTAATTGTTGGTACACTGCTCTGTCCAATTGTGCTAAAATACTACCCTCTTTCAGGTCACACCTTAAGGAGTTATACCAAAAGATGTTAAGAGAGAAGTCTAAGTGCCACTCACACCACTTTGAGTTTGTCATACAAAACCTGACGCAACACCTTTTCCTTCTCACAGCCGCAGGTAGTTTGACTTCTGCTGTTTGGGATTGTTTTTAAGAGCCTTGGGCTATTTGAACTTTGACTCAAGTAGAGTGGTGACATCCTTTAACTCTCACCTTTCTTAGCTGCACCCAAATAAAAAATCACCACGATCTTAAAACACGATCTCCCCAGCCAGCTCTCTAATTTCTGAACCTTAGAGCCACTATAGGGTTAAATTGATTAATCTTACAAAGTTTTTGCTCTTTTAGTTTTCTCACATAAGTTGAGCCAATAAAGATTTTCCACAGTACAGTCCTTAGTTCGTTTCTCATAGGTTGCCTTGGAAAAGACATTTTTCCTAAAATGTTCCCTCACATTTCTTACGAAATCCCTGACATCAGCTCTTCTGGATAGTTTAGCCATGCCATTCAACCTGACAGCAAATATTTGGACTAGTAAAAGAAACCAGTGGATACACAAAGATATAATATATGTAACCCTGAGGATCTCTAAAAATCAAGCATTCTGCTCACTGCCAAAATTTCAACTCACATGACAGCCCAAGAGCAACAAATGGATGAATTTTGGCAAGGATTTCTTAACCAGTATTTGGTGTCTCCGATTCACATTTCTTTTAATCCATCTGTCTATGCTACTTCAAGGTCAGGGGCAGCTGGGGCCCACCCTGGCAGCACTAATGAGAATTTCAGACCCAGACCCAGACAGGACTGCAGTTCATCACACAGAAGACTCACAACACACACACAAAAACTCTGGGGCAGCTTAGTGCTACCCATCACACTTGTGTCCCGAGTAAAAACCAACACAGGCTAATTGACCAAATTGGGAATTGAAACATGACACGGACTGTGAAGGGCCACCACACTCCTGTACTTTCATCTTTACCTTTAGTTATACAGTAATCCCTCGCTATATCGCGCTTCGACTTTCGCGGCTTCACTCTATCGCGGATTTTATATGAAAGCATAATTAAATATATAATGCGGATTTTTCGCTGCTTCGCGAGTTCTGCGGACAATGTGTCTTTTTACTTCCTGTACATGCTTCCTCAGTTGGTTTGCCCAGTTGATTTCATACAAGGAACGCTATTGGTGGATGACTGAGAAGCTAACCAATCAGAGCACGCAGTTAAGTTCCTGCTTGCTGAATGCAGTGTTAACCAGGAAGTCTCGTCTCGCTCATTCAGCATCAACGTGTTTCGCTGTGTAAAGAGTTGTGCTCTTTTGTGTTTATCTTTGTGCATAGTCAAGCCCTTCATTATGGCTCCAAAATGATCTGCTACTGCTTCAGGGGCCGTGGCCAAGTGCAGACGGAAGATGTTAATGATTGCCGAAAAGGTAAACGTTTTGGATTTGTTGAAGGCTACGATTCTTTTTATTTAAAAAGTAGGAAAGGAATATAAGATCTACGGCTGCAGTGTCCTTTTAACCAGGGTGCAAAACGAGTTGTAAGTGGATGTAATAAGGCAGTAGTCCGGATGGAATCTGCTTTAGGGATTTGAATTGAAGACTGCCAGAAGAACAACGGCAGTGCTACACAATCGCCTGAAGTGGCTCCTTTAAGGGCTGTAACGCTCTCCTTTGTTGTGCAGTAAAATAAAACTCATTGTTATCGGACAAGTCATCGTGTCATTGGTGGTGAGTAACCATAATTAATTTTCTACTTACAGTACTTAGTACATGTACGTGCGTTTAGTGTCACTGTACACACATTTACTGTATACTATTTTTCTTGTATTGTACGTATTTATTGCTGGTGGCATGTCTATCGTAATGGCTGTAACATATGTGCTATCGGAGACACTCGATATCTTTAAAATAATATTTAGGTTTTACTGTATATAAACAGTGTGCTTACATACATAATTTCAATGAATCTTACCTAATATCTAAGAGAATACAAAGGGATTATGCTGTATAACTCTGCGGGGAATATTTATAAACAGTGTGGGAGAGTTTATAAGGGCTTAAAATATATAAAAATAACCATAGAAACATATGGTTTCTACTTCGCGGATTTTCACCTATCGCGGGGGGGTCTGGAACACAACCCCCGCGATCGAGGAGGGATTACTGTATATTAAAACAAACATTTTTTTCAGCAGATGGTCAATGGGTGCTAAACATAAGGAGTCAACTGTCATCTCCACGGCTATATGATGTATGCACAGATATTCTACTGTCCTGGAGAGGAAAATCTTCAATTTTCTTAAACTGCAGAATGATTACATTAAGTTTTAATTATCTTTCTCAAACAAGCCAGGATGAACTGAATTTACAGGCATTGCAAGCATCCTTCCTCACATTCTTTCTGTGATGTATTAGTCAGTGTTAACTGGTTTACACCTTAATGGTGGAAAGAAAAGAAGGCAAGTACACTCCACAGAGCCACATTATTTTATACTCTGGGAATGTATGGACACTGCAGGACTAGAAATTACAGAATTAGTTTACAGCTTGAGAGGTACTTAAAGATCAAACACTCTGATCAGAGTCATTCATCATAAGGACAAGATTGCCAATCAAACGTGTATATGTCACATGTCTCAAAAACCCATGTGTACATTTTCACATAAACATGGCTCATCCACAGGCCCAAAAAACAATGACACAAAGGCAACAACGTAGGAAACGACATGAGAGATCAGGAGATGTGAGGTCATCTGATTTGGACATCAGAAAACGTAACCTATGAATAACACGATCTGTTCATATCCAGACTTTGCCATCTCTATTTTATTTTCTATTGTATTTTCTTCTATTTTGGTATTGTTATAAATTAATAAATAATGTGCTGGTTTTTCTTTTTTTTTATACTTTTCTTTTTATCTAGAGTGATTTAAATAATAAAAGAGCACCAACTGTGGGAAGATTTTGCTTTCTTACCTACAGGGTTTATCAAAGTTATTGAGGTTGCTTCTCAATAATTAGAACAACTGTGGTAAAAGTCGGACTTTTTTGGTTGATAAGTGGCATAAAACCAAAAGAGTTGCGTTTTTAGGTTTGCTATTGCTGGTAATAGTGGCAAGGTTCTCTATATGTATGTGTGTGCATCTGTGTTTATGTTAATCTTCAATGGTGGGAATAGATGTTTCACAAACGTTACGATGATACATATGCTGTACCTCTTTAAATAAGCTATCTCCTAATATCTCAATCTATATGATGATTCTTTTAATCTGGGATTGCAAGCTTATCCAACGTATTAGCCTGCTAACACAATTTTTGAAGAAATCTCAGTCAATGAAGCTCTATGATCATCGCTCCCTTTATCTGTTATCTCAAAGGAAATGACCATGCAACATCAGATCTGACACAGAAGCAGACATGTACATGTACATTGAGGAGCAAAGTTGTCTTTCTGGCCAGTAACATGACTGTGGCCGTTAATGTAATTCTCTTTATTTCCACTTTCTGATTCATGGTTATCATCTCTTTTGCAAAGTATGAGATAAACAGTGATCTTTCCTGTTATGTTGCATTTTACTTAGAATTTTGTAAGTTTGTATAACCAGCAGCTCCAGATTTAACCAGTCAAAAAATTCACTTTACAAGAATTAAACTTTGCCAAAAATTGTAACTATGGATGAACAGAGGTTCATTTTAAATGAGAGAGATGTGCTCAATATATAATTTTGAGCTGAATAACTATGCTTTGTACATATCGAGCTCGAGTGAATTCTGTGCATTGCTACCTTCCATTTTCTGAGATGTCGAGTGTGAGATCCTTTTCCCGCTGTACCGCTGGGATGTTTAAAAGGCAGGGACTTTAAAATAATTTTATATATTACAGAAATGTTGTCTGAGTCCTCAAGACTGATCAATATTTTTTCAGGCATAGAGGTATATGGGAGGTGAGGAAAAATGGGAAGATTCTGTTTAACAAAGTTTCTAATTTGAAGATAGTGAAAGAAATGTGTTGCTGGAAAGATAAATTTGGAATGTAATTGTTTGTAGGATGCAAAGATGTTGTCTATATAAAGATCTCTAAGTGATTTAATCCCAAATGTTTTCCAGACATTAAAAACTGCATACGTTTGACAAGGTGGTTCTTGTGCAAAGGTGCCACAGTTAAAAGCTTCTCTATCTTAAAAATACTTCCTACATTGGTTCCATATTCTGTGTGCGTGAAGCACAATTGGGTTGTTAGTTGGAAATAACTTGTATTAATTGGGTTGCAAAGCAAGGAATATAAAGAATTAATGCAGGATTTTATTTCTATTGCGGACCAAGCCTGTGTGTGTTCATTTATTTGTGTCCATGTCCAGGTTTTTATAGCTTGAATATTTGCAGCCCAGTAATAAAACTGAAAGTTAGGTAGAGCTATGCCACCTTCTGCCTTAGGTCTTTGTTCCATTAAGTCAATAAATTACTAATAATGTTAGGAAAAAGCCAAGGAAAATGACATCTTTTATTGGCCACCTAAAAAGATTACAATATGCAAGCTTTCAAGGCAATTCAAGATTGCCTGAAGAAGGGGCCTGAGTTGCCTCAAAAGTCTGCATATTGTAATCTTTTTAGTTAGCCAATAAAAGGTGTCATTTTGCTTGGCTTTTCTCTACATTCATAATGGCTAACACGGTACAACACTCTAGTACTAATAATGTTAGGGAAAATTAGCTAACAGAGAATATCAAAAACTTAGAAGACCTTGTCAGGTTAAATTGTATATGTGGTGACAGTTGGATGTAATTATTCATTGAGAAACACGAAGAAGGTTTTAACTTTCACATATGTTCCTTTTACTTTTTCTGTATCATAATAATGTCAGAAAGTCTAGAGAAATATAAAAGACAAAGAAGACTGCAGTGGAATTTCAATATACCATAAAAACTGGAATGGAAGGTAGGAAGATGGTCAATACATGGGAAAAGTAAAATAAAGGAGAAAGATTGAACTATAAGAAAATTGTTTTCTTGTACTGAGTTCTAAGGGTTTTGGGTAATTCTGCAGAGCAAGTGGCAGAGACAGCGGGTAACGTGGCATAGGTGAAAAGCTCACACAGCATTCTTGCATGGAGGAGTAAACACCAGTCAATTAAACTTGAAGTATAGTTGATGGCAAACAATCTGCTACATCAGGTTTAAAGTACTGAAAAAACAAATGGATATGCAACTTTTTATGGCATTGTAAATGAGTTTGGGGAGTGTTTCGTGGTCATGGGAGCAAAGGGAGAACATCGGCTTTAATAAAGTCTCTGTTTCCCTTTTTAGTGTTGAATTGTGCTGACATCTGCTCTGGGTGATGATAACTCTGCCAACCCCCCTCCCCAAGGTCAATTAGAATAAGAGGATGGCACCAACCAGAAGATGGTCATCATCTGACAGATTACCTTCAATGAGGAAAGATCAAAACCAAGATTGACACAGGAAAGCATTGCCATGTCTCACATCTTTTATTTGAAATTCCTTGCCTTGTGACATTTAAACAGGATCCCCTCTTGGACATGTTTGTTTCTTTTCTACTATGTACTGTATATCTAAAGTATATCACTCTTTACAAATTATACTTGTGCCTTTCTTCCAAGGTACATTATTATCAGGACAGGTAGAAATGTGAAAGACTTAAAGCAATTCTTCAATAAGAATTGGGTCAGAATTCCTCCACGGCAGTGTAAGAGATTGATCAATAAAAACAGACAGTGTTTGATTATTGCTGCTAAAGCTTGAGTAACCATTGCATCTAAGGGGATAATTATATTTTCACAAGGCACAATTATACTGCTATAGTGCAACCTTCTTTAATAATAAATCCCTCTATATTTCTATCCATAAAGCATTACATATAATGCCAGGAGCAACCATGGAGTAGGCACACTTATTTATATATGTTGTGATTCTTGCAGGATCCTCTCTAAACAAGGGAAAGACTTCAAAATTCTGCTTTGGGCTTCAAATAAGGTCAAAAAGTCAAAATCAGCCTTTCCCTAAACAGCAGGCTTCGGCCTACACATACTACGAATTGGAGAAAAGGCCCAAAAATGTTCAAAACTTAGAAAAAGTCAAAAGAGGATAAATGTCAAACCTCAGACCCACAATAACACAACAAAGTCACTTAATAATTAAAGTTCAATTTACAAAATTAGCTCAAAAGCAAAAGATAGCAAAGTTATGTCTAAAAAGGTGGCCTACAAATGTAACTAAACCAGTCCATGAACCAATAACACTAAATCATCAATCACAAGTAAAAGACCAAAAACCGCAAATGCAGAAAAGAAAGAACTTACAGAATCAAAATGAAGCCAAAGCAGAAGAGCTCGCAATATATAGCAATGGTCCGAAAAGAGATGCTGACTTTCAACTCTGAGTATACAGGCTAAGAGTGGCCCCTCAGTTATAATATTGGGGGCCCTGCCCCCTGTGGTTTCACAAACAAGATGAAAGGCAGATAATACGTTAAAACAAAATACACATAACACAGAATCAAATTTTAACAAGACCATAATTGTTAAAATATAAAAAGAGAATGCAAACAAATAATCTAATAACTAAATAATAAATGAACGCACACAATAAATGAATAAAAGGAAAGGAAACGAGCCAGGGTAAAACATAATATGAGGCCTGTCTGGCATTATCAATCAAATGCTTGGGAAACAGGAGAGTGCAGAGGAAGAGACACACACACCCGGAGACAACATGTTTACTTCAAACAGCCAAAAACCCAGGCAGGGATTCAATCACAGGCTGTGAGGCAGCAGCACTAACCACTTTGCCATCATGACACACTTTAACAAAAAAATATGTATCACAATTTGCCATTATTTGCTCACTTAGTGTTCCTGTTATCTAACTGTACTACTTGTGTTTGAAAATGAACTGACAATATTCACAATGAAAGATATGCAATCAAAACATTGACTTTTTCAAATTGAGAGAGCCAATGCTACATATTTACACTGAAGAACTTATTTGGATTTTTGTCAATTTGTATCAGCTACCTATTGTTACTTACCAGGAAGCTGGCATCTCAGCCATACTTCACTTCATCATGTCTGCAGTGCTTGAATTGAATAGAGTCTTCCCTCCAGCATGTTGGCCCAAGACTTACCTGGAAGGCTGAGGAATATGATCCATCTTTAGCTGGAGTACACCCTTTGGACATCTTTCTTAAATATGGGGACCACCACACCAGTCTGCTATTCCAAGGGTGCTTTACCAGTCTTCCATGTGACACCAAATAGACAAATTAACTATCTCAGCAATGTTCTGTGCTTTTAGCATCTCCAGTTGTGTTTTCATATACCCCAGCAGCCTTACCTACTTGGAGTCCTCTGACTAACATAGTAAATTCAGCAACAGTGATGAGATCCTCCCCACCAAATGTCCTGATAGGAAGGCATATCCACCAGGTTGAGTATATCAAAGGACAACACTTCTCCATCCTTGCTTAACTCAGTCCGGGCATGGTTACACGTTCTCCATCTGAGCTGTCAAACAGTTAGCCCAAACATCCTCAAGGCTATCTGATAGTCTTTCTCCATGACCTCTTCCAACTCCTCCCATGCTCATTCTTTTACTTCCACAACCACTTTTTGCAGCAGTACCCTCTGGAACCCACCGTCTGAAATTTGATTACTGAAAATTACAGTTTAAATCTTAAGCAATAATTTATGTTGCTTGTGCGTCTCTCAGTTAAATAAATGAAGAAACAAACAAATAAATACATAAAGAAATAAGCATGAAAAAACACATTTCATAACACTTTGAATTATTTATGGTCACCTGTTATTGTGCTTTTATGTATTTATTGTCACATTTCAGAATATATTTCTTTATCTGAGTATTTATTTAATTTTGTCAAACATAATCCTCCATAATTCATCCATCCATCCATTATCCAACCCACTATATCCTAACTACAGGGGATCTGCTGGAACCAATCTCAGCCAGCACAGGGCGCAAGGCAGGAAACAAACCTCGGTCAGCCCACCACAGATCCTCCATAATAATAATCATAATTTATTCTTATAAATCACAGACACTTTATCTTGCTCAGGGTCACTGGTGCCAGACCTGAGGTAGGGTACCAGTCCTGGGCAACTCCACATAACCACCCAGTACTTCAAATGTCATTATAGTACAGTGCAATGTACCTTGGGAGGTTATGCAGCATAGGAAGGTGCAGTAAAATGAAGTCTTATTGTGTGTTCATGAGGTGAATAATGAGTTAGACATATGAACTTTTCAACGTTCTGCATTTTATCACTGCCCTCTTTAGACAATGCCATCTCAGTTGCTGCAGGTACCACAGCTCATTGAGCAGAGCAAAGCGCACAAGAAGTAAATGGCAAATCCAGGGCCTGATGTACGAGGCTACAGGCCTCCTAGTATAAATATTTCCAGCACTGTAATGTTTAGAGGTTATGCAAGGCTCCTAATGAGACATTCTAAATGGAAGTGAGAGAGAAAACCCACTTAGCTGTCTCGATGAAATCCCACACGTGGCACACAGCCCAATGTAAACAGCATGGTCTTTAAGCGCTGATCATTAACACCTTTTAAATAGTCCAAGGCATACAATACTTGTAATAAATGTTTTAACCCAATGACACAACTCACTAAACAGAAAAAATAGAAACCACAAGCTTACTGTTCATTGGATAAGCAACAAAAGCAAACTCCACAGGCATGTGGATTGAGAGGTTAGTGAAAAAACTAAAGGGGCTATAGGTTCTGTTTAAGACAGTATATTCCTCTGTATGAGGGTCTAAGCTGTGAGCATGGGACAGAAATAGCCCAAGGGTGCATATGTGTCCTCTGCTCCCATAGACTGAAAACCTCTAAATGGGTCGGTGGTTACCATGAAGTTCCTATAAAAAGTCAGCATGTTAGAATAAATTCTGGCCCTTTGTGTTTCTTTACTTAGAAGATAAGTGTGGGCACCACTAAGACAGCAGGGTTTTTCACAAGTAGTCCCTCCAACACACTTTAGCCAATAAAAACTGCAGTGTGGAGGAATGGGCTTACTGCACATTACTCATCTAATTTTAACAAAGGATAATCCTGTCAAGAACCAGTATGATGCACTTCTTACGTGGACCACAAAACGCATGATGAAATAACATTAGGAAATAACATTAAAATTAGACTAACCAGTTCAATTGCCGGTCAAATGGGAAGTCCTTTCATGAACATGCTTTGCTGTTGTATATTATAAAAGAGCTACACACACGGCAGAAAAACATTGAATGCAGTACAGTGTAAACCAGTGACAGTTTGAAAAATGGCTGAAGAGCAAAGAAGGAAAAAGCCATATGATCAAGATCAGTGGGTGGCGCTCCCAATATCTTTGCAAAAAGACGAAGGTCCAAGTCTTTAGAGTCCTGGTGCTTCCAGTTTTGTTATACGGTTGTGAGACATGGATGCTATCCAGTAACCTGAAATGAACACTGGACTCCTTTGGTACTGTGTCTCTTTGGAGAATCCTTGGGTACCGCTGGTTTGACTTTGTGTTAAACAAGTGGTTGCTCATGGAGTCCCGAATGAAGCACCTTGCTTGAACCGTGAGGCAACCTCAGTTACGCCTCTACGGCCATGTGGCACAATTCCCCGAGGGTGATCCAGCTGGCAAAATCCTCATTGCTGAGGACCCGGGCAGCTGAACCAAGCCAAGAGGACATATATAACACCTAAAGCATATAGATGGTCATTTCTGGAGGGTGGGACTGGACATCTTGTCTGCCTAGGAGGTCGCCAACCAGGATCCCAACCTGTTTTGTTGGGTGGTGGCTGCGGCAATGCAATGTGCTAGTGCATGCTTCCTAACCTCAACTGACCTGATCTGACCAATTTTGAACTAGTACCATTTATTTAATAAAAAACACTATTTTTTTGATCACATAACAAAATAGGTGTTGTTTCTCAACCAATACTTTCAATTTTGTCCCAGAAGCAGCACCCATAGTAACAAACATTAAATGTGTTTTGCCATTTTTCACTTCACTGATGTACACTCATTGTCACTTTATTAGGTATTTGTATCAAGTGATGAGTAGTAGCTCACATTTAGAAAAGGATTTGGCGTTGGAATCACTCCTCAGGCCTTGTGGTTCATGCTGCTTCTATAGTATTGCACGGTTCCTGCACATTTATTGCCAGATATCTATGCTGCAAACCTCCCGTTCCACTGCATCTCAGACGTTTCATTGTCATACTGAGGCCTGTGCCACTGGAGTAAACTGAAATCACTGTGATATTCACGGAAACTGACTCGAGATGATAAGTGCTTTGTGAAATGGCGCAATATATTAGTGGAAGTGTCCATTTGAGAAATGGTAGACTGTGGGGATGTAGATGGTCAACAGTGATGTTAGGCACTCAATGACATGTAGATGATGCTCATCAGTCCAATATGTGCCAGAAAACATTCCTCAAGCTATTAGACTATCTAAACTAGATACTGCTGACAACAGGCAGGACAAATACATAAATTCAAGCTGTTTACATCAAATTCCAATCTTACCATCAATAGGTCAACATCAGAAATCAAGATTTGTCAGTCCAGGTGACACTGTTCCTATATTCAGTCATCTAGTTTTGGTAATTACATGTATACTCTACCCTGATCTTCTAACACTAAGCTAACAAGAGTGGACCCGTCATAGGCTTCTGTTTCCACATCTGGTCCACCTCAAAGTTTGATGTGGTGCTCATTCTGCATCCCACTTTTGTAATGAGCTGTTATTGGGGTATTTGTGGCCTGTCAGCTAACTGAGCCAAGCCCAGCAACTCTCCTCTAACCCTTTTCATTAACAAGATGTTTTCTCCTCCAAAAATACCAGTCATTGGATGTTCATTGTTTATCTCACCATACTTTGCAAAGTCAAGAAATGGTTGCGCAAGAAAACTGCTGCAGAGCAGCTGCTTCTGGGATGCTAGCACCACCAGTCACACAGGTTAAAAGGCAAAGAGTGTTTTACTTTGGGAAAACTCTTCTTTCATAATGGTTTCCCACCACCTCAGCCACAAGTACAGCAAACACAATACAGCACACTCTTTGTCTTTTCCTCGCTCTGTCTATCAATGCATCCTTCGCTCCTCTCACAGGCTTCGTCCTCCACCAGAGTCAGGCTCCATGATGTAAGGAAGGCAGCTCCTTATTTTAACTGCCCTGGATGTGCTCCCAATCTTCCACACACGTGGTCTGTCAGCACTTCTGGGTGAGGCAGACACCCCATGATGTAAGGACTCCCTAGTCCTACAGCTCCCAGTGGCATTCCCCATGGGACCCAACATGGCTGTTCTTGGGACTACAATACCCGTTATGCCTTTCTGGCACCGATGTGGGAATCTAAGCCTGGGCTCGTACTATCTAGTGTCCTGCGGAAGATAAAGCCTTGTGTAACCTGTCTTATTTCCCAGGTAAGGACGCCACCAGCCATCCTTGATAAGGAACAGTTTGCGTAAAAGGGCAGGCACACCTAATACAATACAATATGATATGATTCAACAAATAATACGATCACTGGATTGCTGTATTTGTTATTGTTTACTGGCAGAGTCTGGTATGAAAACAATATTCAGCATGTACACATAAATTTTGTACTAAATTTATTTTCATTTTCTCTGGCTAGTAACACATAGAATTTCAGGGAAGGAAGAACTGTAAGGCACAAGTTTAAATACAAAATGTTTCTGTGGAAAAGTGTGCATGTTTGAACATTATGACAATGCAAGTGGCACAGCAATTGTATCCTTCAGAGTTTTCTCGATAACATCATTAACTGTGCAAAGGCAAAAATGCAAAAAATATATAAAAATGGCCAAATAATAATCTGTTAAAAACAATAATAATGTTAAACAGTGCAAAACTATGCTCAACATCTGCTATATTCTGATAGTCTCTTGGGTTTCTCATCAAGGTGCTAAAGTTCACATAAATTGTACAAAAAAGTGGAGGCCATTGGATCCATTAATCTGGGTTCAGTTTATTAAAGTTAAGTGTCTCCAATACCACATCCACACATTTTTTTGTGAAAGTTTCAGTTTCATCTACCTGACTTGTTAGTTTATTAGGGATTTCCATGGTCCTTCACAATAAGAGCTGCTCCCTAATTTCCATATTGAATTGCTTTGCACTTAATATCCACAGTACCAGATTTGAAGTATAACTGGCATAGTCTAGCTGAATCAACTTTATCAGTACAGACTTAGTTGTTATAAAATAAGCAGGTTAATGTCCTTAACACAACAAAGACGGACAAGCCCTTTCATCTTCTGATGCATTTAGTTGCTCTCTGCATGGGTTCAAGCGTTGCTTTCTCTGTTTTGTAGCATGATGGACACAAAACAACCCCTGTAACCTCAAATGCAGTCCCACTAGCACAGCTGCTCAGAAGAGTACTATCCTCGTCTATTTTACTGATTCAGATGATCTGTCACGTTAAAGCAATCCCAGGTATCTCGTGGCTACCCTTTAAACACATTCGGAAAACTTGTGCCTGCTGATCAGGACAGCTGCTTGCTGATATTCGTAACACTTTGCTCAGCTGAAGATGAAGCTATCCCTACAGCCACCTCTGCTTAAACCTATCGTGTCTGAGCCTCCAAAAGTGGGAATTTCCACCTTTGAGCTGCATGCCCCTCTGTTGTGTACAGCTCTCTGATTTGCTGGTAACACTTACTAACCACAGGATATCAGTTTTCACTTTCATTCCTGTCCACCGACTTTTTCAGCTAAGGTGAAGAACCATAAAAGAGACAACAACTTAATTACCTTGGTTCTGACATTAAGCATCCTTATAAATGACAGGCTGACAAATGGAAGCAAGTGTCCAAAAAGAAAGGTTATGCTGGTCATCCAGGTGACAGAGGTGGATAATGAGATAAGCAATGATTAAGGAACTGAGATGACAGGAGCTTGAATTGTCCAAACAGTAGTTCAGAAAAAGCACTGGGTCCTATTTGATATAACCTGAAGTTGCAAACAAAGAAGAATACAGAAACAATACCGACAGAGATGGAGAAACTTCACTAGTGGGTTGGTGACAGCAGTCTATGAGACGAGCACGAGTGGGGAATCAGTTTGGCTTACAATGCTACTACATGGTAGGAGCTGCCAATTTTCTACTGAAAAATGATTGAGGATTTCTTAAAATTTGCCATTTGGGCACTGAACTATACAGCACATTAAGCACAGCAGACTGCCCTCTTTGCCATAGATGCTTGTCCCTTGGCAAGCTGCCCTATAGCACTTTGTCTGGTGTCAGTAAGTAACTTCCAGTGAGCTGTAATAGGTGCATAATGTACTATCTCAGCCTCTAAGTAGCTGCTAATGTGCTGCTTCCATCACAGTAAGGATATATCATGGAGTCTGAGTTTATGTCTTTGGTGGGTGTGGGCAACAGGAGCAGACTTCTGTTTTGGCAATTTCAGGATTTTGTTCATCTAACCATAATTTGAGTGAAGAAGCCAGTCATCGTAAACTAAGCTAGGTGTTTTTTGTAAGGCTGGGCCATCTCTTTGTAATAGAGAACAAGATCCAGCATGACGTACTGCACATCCCACTGCAAACTGCTTATGTGATTGAAGTCTATTATTGTAGCTGTGGTAGACTCCTTTACCCAAGGCAACTTGTGTGACCAGAACATGTTACAAATGTTTACTTGTATTTATTACAGCTGGAACAGAGGCAGGATAAGTGGCTTGTTTTGTGTCACAGAGTGAGCCACAAATAAAAGTGTGGTGTAAAGTTCAATGCCTTAACCAATACTCCACATTTTCTGCTTGTTTTAACATAAAATCAAGATAAAAATGATCCTGAAAGAAATCCCTTTAAAA
Organism: Polypterus senegalus; assembly: GCF_016835505.1. Taxonomy (NCBI): domain Eukaryota; kingdom Metazoa; phylum Chordata; class Cladistia; order Polypteriformes; family Polypteridae; genus Polypterus; species Polypterus senegalus. Next base: position 72,492,193 of record NC_053170.1, on the reverse strand, counting down.
ACCTGTAAAAGGGTTATCGTGCCGTTCTGGCCCTTTAATCACATAATTAGGTCTGGGATTGCAAGGAAAACATGACCTGCATTGTGGTGCTCTAATCAGATGTCTCAGATCCAAGTGGTGATGACCCTTAACCCAGGAAGTAATTCTGAGATAAATGGGTGCAATCACTTAAATGGTAACAAGAGAGGAATTAAAAGGCCCTTCCATCCAAAGAACCTGAAAGAGTGAACTTGGAACAGCAAATCTTGACAAGAATTTATCTGTCTAGAAGAGTTAAGGTGAAGGTGGTGAATGAGAGGTAACGACAGCTTATGTGACAGAATGTGTTATACGAAGTTGCAAGTTTATTTTGTTGTAGGATCACAACATGATGCATCCCAAATTTTGCACTGCGGTAACTGTCAGTGGTTAGTCACAAACTTGCAACATCAGGATTAAAATAGTGCTCAGAAGCAGATTGTCTACAGCAAGAGCAATAGAGGACCATCCATTCTCTGACATGCAGAGACATCCTAGTGACATCAGTTGAGCTCATGCTTTCACTCACCCCCAACTTTCTGCACAGCACTGCCACTATAGGGCATGTGTGTTAGACCCTCCAAAATGAGAGTGAGGGACAAGTAATACCAGGCAAACCTGAATGGCAGCTGTTTCCCCTTTTATTCATTTCTGTATTATGTTTACCCCGATTCATAATCCCTCTCTTGTCTGTTTATTTTGTAATAAAATCACCATTTACTGTATTGTACTTCCTTGGCCTATTTGATTCTATTTTGGCATTGGTGAAGATTCACAAGCATTCCCTATGGGCCACAACCATAAATGCAGAGAACAGCTCCTTCAGATTTATTGATGTTCTATTTCGTTCTGAAGGTCAAAGCGCATGGACAAGCAGACATCTTTTTCAGTCTCCAATGGCATGTCAACAGATGTCATTCTTCCCTCCTCCTTGAACTATTCTGCTTCCTTTCAAGCTTCATCTCTCAGTTGCTAGGGAGCATCTATCTCTCAGCATCAATCACTGGTTGCTTACTACTTAAAACCCTGGAAACATGTTGAGCTACATGCTGAGAAGCATCCATCATACCACCGCTCACCCCCCATCCCCATATAAACTTCTCTTGCCACTTTGACTATAATCTTCGTGCAAAACGAAAAACAAGAAAATTAAGAGTTAGAGCTGCTGCTATAAACAAAGTTAATCCTTCCTGAGTGGGTAATTGGAACAAAATAAGAACCTAGACCAACCTCTTGTCATCACCAATGATGGGGAAGGGCACAGTGGCACTAGCTGACAATTTTTTACAAGTATTAATGTCCAACCCAGAAACAGGGCTTTATGAGCTTCTGCAGGTGCACTCAGATGTAAGATCTTGTAACAATTCTTTTTAATCACCCTACTACAGAATGGACCTACAGCACTTCTACTCTAAGAGATGATGCCAAAGCAGTTGAACCTATTAAAGATGCCACTGAAGTGATCCTTGTCATAACAAGCATTCGATAACATTAACATTTCACTGAAAACAAAACAGAAATGTTTCCACACCTGTATAGTGGTTAATTTGTAAAAAAGAAAAAAAAAGAAATGCCTTCAGTTGGCCAAGCGTTCACATCCATTCTGTGTTGTCATGTTAGGGTCCTGAGGTAACCCTATTTTCCTCTTTATACTCTTTATTATGCACAGCCTAACAAAATGCCTCCAAAACCTTGCCATAGCCCTTATATGTTATGTTACCTTTTCTGTCTATGACCTCAGGCAACAATATAGAGCACCAGAACAGGCAAGAGAAGAAGTTACATCTAATAAATAAGTAAGAAAGTGTGTCTGTTCCAATGTTTGTCACAATGCAAGTGAGAGGTAGAGTAAATATCTAAAAGCTTTTGGTAATTAATAAAAAAAATTTACATGTGTGAACATGATTTGAAATATTAAAAAAAACCCTAACACAGCAAATTCTAATTTACATTAAAAAAATTATTTGTGAGAAATGTGGCAACACTGTCACATCATCCACATGTGATCAAGGTTACTATTCTAACCGGATATGGAGAGTAATCTTTTCATTCCACGTATACCTATGATACCAATGAACTTCAAATAACTTTAATTTTCAGTACATCTTGCATTTGCGATGTCCATAAATAAAGTGCAAGGAGAATCTCTTAAAGTTACTGGAGTTTACCTCAAAGAACCGTGCTTTTTACATGGCCAGCTATACGCCACCTGTTCCAAAGTAGGATCAGGAAAGAATTTATAAGTTTGTGCTCCTAATGGTGAAATAAAAAACACAGGTTATCATAAGGTACTCTAAATGATTTGTAGCAGGGATAATCCGTTATTCATTAATAATGGCAGTTTGACTTTTGAACAGAGTGGCGCAGTGGGTAGCGCTTCTGCCTCGCAGTTAGGAGACCCGGGTTCGTTTCTTTGGTCCTCCCTGTGTGGAGTTTGCATGTTCTCCCCGTGTCTGCGTGGGTTTCCTCCGGGTACTCCGGTTTCCTCCCACAATCCAAAGACATGCAGGTTAGGTGCATTAGCGATCCTAAATTGTGCTTGGTGTGTGTGTGCACTGCAGTGGGCTGGCGCCCTGCCTGAGGTTTATTTCCTGCTTGGCACCCTGTGTTGGCTGGGATTGGCTCCAGCAGACCCTGTGTTAGGATACAGCGGGATGGATGGACTTTTAAACAATATTCAAATAATAAATTAATTGCCAAATAATAAATGGAAACTGTTTCACGTTTCTCCAACCTAAACGACAGCCGGGCATTTCTGCTACTATTTAATTAGGTATAACTGATAATGTGCCCCAAAATATTAGCAGACTTCAAATGTGTGTGTTGGCAAAATAATAATAATACAACCTGGATAATAATCAGTTCATCTTGTTTAACTGCCAAGTGGCTTGGTCTTGATCTTTGCTCCTGTGTGAACTTTGAATACTGATGCCAATAGAGATAGTCCTTCCCTCCTCCATGGATTAAAAAATGGCAGAAAGAATGTGCTTCTTTGTTAATTCTGTCTTTATCTTAGACTGACTGTCTTAATGTACCCATGGACCAAGAGGACAAGCTGGCTCCCTATTTCATAGCAATCCTAAGGAGTCATGACTCAGATCCAGTAACCAACCGAATAATTCTACTTGTCGAGTCCTGGGCGGATGGCTCATCGAATGTCTTGCAGCTTTGCTAAGCCAGTTACAAGTAGATTGATTTAAAGCCTTCTACCCCTCCCCACTCCAACTGCATTCCCCAAAGCATCTCTTAAAAAAGTTCTTATCAGTGGTAGCATTCCTAAAACTTTGCGGGAAGAAAATTACAATGGCTTATTTTCAAAAAGCTGTTTCTTTAAGTCACCAATTAATTCTTAAATGACAATTTACAAACAATTATCAAAAAGTATGAAATATAACTTTACATTACACCTGCCTTCAAAGAGTCTGCTGCTTATGTGATCAGCTCAAGGGTTGTAGTTGTAGGACTGACCACATGGCTACTGCAACTGCCATGCAAATCAACGAATGCACATTCAAACAACACAGATGATTTATTTGCACTTTGCCTGAAGGGGCTGTGTGTTCTCGAAGTCTATGACTGCTTGATTTACAAAAAAGGGAAACTCAATTGTTTCACTTTCCACTCTGCTGCTTTCTTTAGATAGAAACATTCCATTCTCACTTGATAATTACTTCCTTCCCTTCTCTAGTTCGTTATGCCCCTTACCATTAGAAGAGCCAATTTTTAACTTTTTGTAATTTCCTTTCACCATGTCCCCTACTGCTTCACTCTTTCTTCAAGAGCAGTTATTGTTTCCTGGCAGGTTAGGATAGTTTTGGATACTCTACAGTAGACTGCTTTTCACTCCATGTGGAAAATAACAATAGGTTCTGGAGTGCTGGTAGTGCCAACTTAATTTAAGCTTTTTGGAACAACATGAGTGAGAGAAATACAAATGGTACAGCTCACAGTAATGGAATTAAAAGAATCAGAGGAACTGAGCAGCCAGTGCAGCAGTTAGACTTGCTGGCTCTCTCTAGTTGGCTCCTGGGTTTGACTTCCGGCAGAGATGCCTCCTGCACAAACCTTGCATGTTCCCCCCATGTTCATAGGGACCCCTTGTGCCAGTCTGGCATGATTAACGTGTGGTATTGAATCGAAGTGCAGCATACTCGGAGCAGCCACTAAGCAAAATGCAATACATTTGCTTTACTTTCATTTTTGAAATGTAATCTATGGACATGAATTAAAATTCAATACACTTTTGTATAGTATTTTATACGAACACAAACACTGTGTGCTGTAGTGAAAAGAAATCAATCAATCATCAGTTAATTATGACCATAAAACTGTGCCAGAATTAAATGCACCACATACATATCCATTGCATTGCAATGCGGTTAACACACTGGATTGCATTTAACTTTGGAACGAATAATCTTCCATACAATAAAAATTCTGAAGTAACATCCATCCATCTATTATCAAACCCGCTATATCCTAACTACAGGGTCACGGGGGTCTGCTGGAGCCATTCCCAGCCAACACAGGGCGCAAGACAGGAAACAAACCCCAGGCAGGGCGCCAGCCCACCGCAGGGCACACACACCCACACACCAAGCACACACTAAGGACAATTTAGGATCTGAAGTAACACAAGATTTGTATTAGGGATCATCACTCAAAGATTCTGTATTTTTTTATTTTAGGAAGTTATATTTAAATAATATAGAGTGAAGCATCATGATATATCAGTAATTTTTTCAGGATTGTCTAATCCAAATAATAAGCCTTTTGTTTTTACTAAATTCGCATACACCTTTAATTCTCCTTTCATCTGATATTCTAGATGTACCCCCACTCTCCTAACCAGCTCTCATCACAGCAGGTTAGACAAGGCCAGCCTCACTACCCTAACTCTACACAGCGTCATCTCTGTGACTTTGAAAGCGAAATGATTTATTTAGCTTAATTTCTCATTGACACCAGTAGTCTAGCCTGTTATCACATGGACTCACAGGGTCAGTTGACAGTGAATGTGCAGACTTTAGCAAAGATGAACCCAATGGGAAGAGGACTTGACACACGGTTCACTTCAAAGTCTATTTCCCTCTGCCATGAATAATAGTCTTTTAGCTCTGAGATGTGCAGGTCACAGAAATAAAGCTTAAACGCACCTTGCCTTATGAAGCGAATGAAAGTTAAAATAAACGGATTGGAGAGACAACTCTTGAAATATTGCAGACTTACTTTCTGAGTCTGTACTAGATCAAAGACCAGAGACCAGAGCATTTCCTTCTTTTCAGATATTTGGATAGAAGGCTCTTCTGACTGCTTGACATTTACAGAGGATTAGCTTGTGAAGCTTTTTGTAATGTGCCATGCAGTTGGAACAATGAAGCATGCTGCAAAACAGGTCAGCTCATGTCAGCCCTGGGAGTGCCACAGCGACTGTGCATTTTCAGTACAGCCAGCCTCTTCCTCCCCGATTGAGTATTAACTCCTAGATTAGAGTAACTTTTTATTTTCTTCATTCCATTACTGAGTTTTGAAGTCAGTGACTAAGATTAAAATCCCAGCCTTGTGAAGATTTATCCCATGTCCAAATGGACTCTCCACTTTCTTCCAACTGCCCAAAGTTGTGTGTGTTAGGATTACTTTAAACAAGTCTGCTGTGAGCAAGCATGGGTGTTTGTATTTTAGGAATAAATTTGTTGTTGCCATTCACAATCAGCAAATCACTCTATTATTTTTTCCATAATTGTATTCTTAAAATGTTATTGTGCAGTAGCCTTCACCATTAATCTTTCTTATTACACACTTTGGTACGTCTTTTTAAGTTTTAGTTACCTGTTTTCCTGTTGAGACTATGCATTACAATATGATAAACTCCATCAGTTTACCAAAAGCCTGTTCTCAGTAAAGCTAACTCCATTCAGCATTTCACATATCAGGAAAAATTGTGTCTCATGGAGTCTCTCACCATTCTGATATTTATGAAACGCATAGTTACTTGCCCCGGTTTATTCCATGAAAACTGGACACTGATAAACTTTTGAGGATTACACCATATCACAGGTATATCACACTTCAAATGCAACTTCAGATACGTTCTTGTAGTTTTCCCATATGAAGGCCTTCTTCACGGCCCTGTCTTACAAACATTGATACAATCCATTGGTGAATTTTGCATACACTGTATATACAGTGTGTATGCAATTTGTTTAGTAGTTACCATTGATATTGCCAGGCATCATGAGAAGAAGATGAAAAGCTGCCAAACAGAGTATAAAACTCACAAGGGTCATGGCATATAATAAAGTCATTCTAGTCAATACATTCAGTCAGTTCATTTTGTAACACTTCAGTTAAGGTGCTGCAAAAATGCATCTATTACACATTTACTACTACATAACAAGACCTTAAATTTGTGTCTTCATTAAACTTGCATAGCGTCAGAAAAAGCATTTATTCATCTCTGCAATGGGACCTACTAACATATCTTCACTTTGAAGTGGTCTGAGGTGGCTTAACTGAGACACGTTTCTCTTGATATTCCATATTTAGTATAAGACCTATGAATCCTTCATATTAATAAGTCATTTTACAACAATGTCAATATGCCACACAGCACAGAGATGAATAACCTATGTGCTGTTGTTTTATAAGAGTTATGAAGACCAAAGAAGCCTTTGTGAAAATCTTGTTACATGTGAATAATAGATGCATTTTTGCAATACCTAAACTTAAGTGTTATCCTTCATTTAAATAGCCACCGATGTCTCCAGAAGAAAACTGAATAAACTAAATTAATATTTTTATCAAAAAGTTGATTTTTATTTTTCCCTTCATAACCATAAATTCAAAATAGACACCATTGATATGATAAACAAATGAAAAGTGCTCCAAAGACGTGTATGAGTGCCCCGTTCCTTGTTGTTTCCTGCCTTGTGTCGGGACTCCCTACAATCCTGTAACTGAAAAATCTGCAACAAAATATGGAAGGATGACAAGTAGTCATTCATATATTACCGTCATGATTCATTAGATCAACAGGACTGCATTTACACTCTGACTGGCATCTTCAGATTTTGACTCTTTTAAAAATGTCTTTTAATAGATAATTACTGAGCAAGCTCAATTCTGAACAACATGGAAGAGCAGCACCTTTGAATATTATACCTGTGTCTGGTCAACAGATTGAAGATTAACAGTTATAAATAATTTACTTAGTCCTACAGTAGCAAATAGAAGAGACAGAATACAGGTTTCCAAAGTCAACGTCTTGAACTAGAGTTAAGTTTACTAAATGTCGAGTGAAAGAAAAAACTGCAGCGAGGGGAGAATTGGATCAAGAAGCATCTATCAATAATAAAAGGCCCAAACAAATCCTGCTTCTTCATTTAACTTAATGTTATGTATCCCCACACACAACAAATGAAACCTGGTAAGTTAAAGTACAATATGTCAGCATATACAATATAATACGTCAGAGTTGAAATGGCTGGTGCTGCTAGCTCACACTCCTGGGCTTTAATTTTCATTCCCGGCCCAGCTACAGTCCACGTTTCAATTTGTCTCTTGTGTCCATGATACATTTCTCTGGACATTCCTCTTTCCTAAGATGTGCATAAATATTTAATTTGTATGTCTAATTTGGTCTAGCATCAATGAGTATAAGTTTGTTTTTAAAAACACCCAATAATGGCCTGGTGTCACAATCTGGAATGGATCTTACCTCTAAGTTAATATCGTATCCTACAAACCTTGTAATTTACAAAGTAGGAATAAAAATGGATTAATAAAATTAAATAAAACACAAATCATTATGCAATATCCACGCAGTTTGTTTAGTAGTTACTATTGATATTGCTAAGGCATCATGAGAAGAAGATGAAAAGGTGTCTAACAGAGTACTGGGTTATGAGCTATTTAAAGTCATTCTAGTAAATACATTCAGTCAGTTCGTTTGGTAACACTCGAGTTTAGGTGCTGCAAAAATCCACTTAAAATTTGTTTTAAATGGCTATCTCAGCAGCATCAGGTTCAAGGCAGGAAACTCACCCTGGATGGGGCACCAGCCCATCACCTACTCATCCTCACGACTAAACTCCGTCATGCTTGGCCAATTCAGAGTCACTAACGAATCCAGTGTTCAAGTTTTTGAATGCTTGAAGGCAATAATAATATTCAAAGAAAACCTGTACAGACAACTCTGCACCGCAAGTGAAACTCAGTTACCTGTATTTGTAAAGCAGCTAATTGTTTATGCAAATACACACATTCACTTTTCATTAGGTTCTTAAACTTTGTTACTATAATAATAGAATAAAATAGTAATGTATAAGTAAGTACACACACACAGCATACCCTGAAGCCACTGGCAGCAAATCACTGAAATACTGTACATGAAGGAGTAGAAGCTTTCCTCGTTCCACATCCCGGCATACGCATCTGATCTGCTGAGCAGGTTACAAAAGTCATGTGAGAAAGCTTTATTTTAACTTGAGTCCCCTAAAGAACAGGGAACAGGGATTTCCTGGCAGCTCTTAGAGTGTGTCAGCAATTTGTCAGCTGCCCATTAAAAACAACTGAACAAATGTGACAAAAGAGTGCAGCCAAAGCCATATAAGAAAGCGGCCAAGCTGCTGGGCTTCTACAAGTTTCCCTTGTAATAGCAAAGAAAAGAAAAATGTCGTTAATTTTTTAAGATTTATACTGAAATTGTTAAAATATTAAGAAAAGATATTAGTCCAATTCTCCAATACTGGAAAGGAAAAAAAGCAAAAAAGAAAAACATCTTTATTTTGCTACAGCAACATTCAAAGTAAAAAATGATATTTTTAGAAATCATTATGACCTCTATTTCATTGCTGAAAAACATGAGAGTGGCTTTATGCAGTGTCAGGGATTTTACACAAAAAGTGAACGAGAGAGGGAGAGAGGGAGAGGGAGAGGGAGGAGACCCAGCCGCTGCACTAGACAGGTACCTGTTTTTAAAGAGACACGTGCAGTCTAAACATAACCTCACATTAATCTTCCACCAGAGTCCAGCCTGTCTACCTCTCCACTGGGCGATTACACCTCTCGAGCTCAGTGGCCTCCTCGTTATAAATAATGCTCTTTATTATGAATTTGTTTGAGCCCTGTTGCCATAGCAAGAGTTCCCACGTTATATACAGCCAGCTGTTTTAAATTAAATCTCTTAACAACAATTTAATCTTATGCTTTTATGTTGGAGGCCATAGCAGAAGCTAGCTCAGCTGCTAAACCCCATGTGGATGGCCACTAAAAACCTGGGTGAGAAGAAGACAACCCTTACCCCCCTCCTTCCTCACCAACATTAATGAATTGTTTTGCCTCTAAATGAATTCTGTGCAGTTAGTTGACAAGTTTGACTGTTTTTCGACAAAGGAACGGTCACTTTCATTATTGATATACAGTAAATTGAAATTCACAATTACCTTGTTCATGTTGAAAGAAAAATCTTAACAAACACGCTTAATGAAGAAAAAATAAAATACACCACATCAATTAACCATGCCCGTTCTTATCGTTCTTACCAACAACGATATCTTTCATTACCTGAAAACCAAAGAGTCAGCAACCTCACCAAGATGGAGATGGCCTGATGTTCAGTGGCAGCCATCACTGTAAGGTCACCAGCAACAGCCCTGAAAGCATTTCTCCCAAAGGTTCATTATTATTGCAAAGCCAGATAATGATGGGAAATGAGCCACAGAGGGAAGCCCGTTGGAGATTTATTTGACCCCAACAGTACAAGAATGCAAGTTTGCCAAGCCTATGTTGCTTTAAGATTCCCTTTGGAATATACTACTTACATCGTTGAGATATTTGTAAGAAAAGAATGCTTTTGAACAATACTGCTTCTTTTATCTGAAGATACAGTATTTCTCACTATCTTTCCCCATCTTAAAAGCAGGGTCACTGTAGACATCTGGCATTCATATAATGTAAGGAGACTAGTCCAGGAGTGATGGCTTTAAATCCGTTGGGCAAATGACTCAGAGAAACCAGGCACCTGACTCGAGGGGAAATGCTCAGCTGCATTTTCAGGGAGAAAGACAAACCATCAGAGGAGACCTGTGATTTCAAAAGGAACCAGTGCCACTATAATTAGTCATCTTCTGCTGAGTACAAGAGGGTCTCGACCTCCTCATTTTCAGAAATGGGAAAAAAATGCATGCATGACGAATAAATGCCGTGCATCAATAGCAGGTGAGGTACCTGAAACTGCAGGCCAAAAACTGAAATCAGGGAGACTCCATAAGGGACATGGCCAGCTGTACAGTCCTGATTCCACAATTGTAACTAATGTCTGCCTCAACTTCTTAGTAATAAAACACTAACTCTCCATTTCTTTTTATTCATGCAATAATATTTTCAGAGGCATTTCTCATTTCAATTGTTAAATAAAAGTTTGCTTCCACTCATTTTTGTCACAGTACATTCTTAAAATTCAAATTAGATCCCAAACTTGTTCATCAATCATTTGGATTCGTTAACTATAAAGTGGAAGCTAGGGGTCAGATGAACATGTATCCAGACTAGACTTTGGCAATGGATGTTATCCCTTGAAAAATGGGGTGTCAATTTACTGGCAGGGGGCCTTTGGAACTAAATCCAGTCAGACTCTCCTCTGGGCCCAATACTTGCTCTATATCCATCCATCCATTATCCAACTACAGGGCCACAGGAGTCTGCTATAGCCAATCCCAGGGCACAAGGCAGGAAACAAACTCCATGCAGGGCACCAGCCCACCAAAGGGCATACACACACGCAGCACAATTTTAGGATCACCAATACACCTAACCTGCATGTCTTTAGACTGTGGGATGAAACCGGAGCACCCGGAGGAAACCCACGCAGACATGGGGAGAGCATGCAAGTTCCATGCAGAGAGGACCTGGGAGGCGAACCCAGGTCCCCTAACTGTGAGGCAGCAGCACTACCCACTGTGCCACTGTGCCGCCCTGCTCTATATCCAGATTTTCTAATTGAGGATGATCTCTCTCTCTCCTGCTCTGTTTTTCTACAGTAGAATCCATGGGCAGGCTTGGGCCTGATCACAAGCTGACATCTGCGAGCTGTGCTGTTGGACGTTGTAACCCATGAATGAGACAGTCACTTCAATGAAATTTAAATTTAAAGAGAGCAAACCTTTGACTAAAGTGGGCTTATAATATAGAAAATAAGTTCACTGTTTGACTGGGTACACTGGCTCAGTGTGTACTCCTACTGAAAGAGTTTAACAATCATATGAGAGAATGATGGAGATACCTGGAGTACATGTCAACTGATGAGCTGGAAGGGTTTGACAGAGAGGAACGACTTGCCTAATCTGAAGTCAAGTTTCAACTGTTATTGCATTTGTTTTGGATGAGAATTATAAGTTTACCTGAGTGGACATAGGGCCAAAAATCAATGATCAACTTTGTAGTTGAATCAACTGATCTAAGGCCATATGTTCTAGACATTCAAGAGATGTGCTGATCTATTCACTACATGATGTTGAGCCAACACAGGTGGGCCAAATCATCGACTGGACAGACATGGAGTATCAAACTGTGAAGAACATTTTCCTAAGAATGACAACAAGCTGGTTTCCAGGCTGCTATCAGCAATAGGGGGTACCTCTAAAACCTGCTGCACACACCTTACTTGGAGAAGTTAGTGCTGAATGTGTTTCTTATGGATTGCATCCATTTCATGATGGTTTTGAAACTCCATCTTGGTAAGTCTGCAGTAGATGACATTTGCATGAAAAAACAAAGAACAAGTCATACAGGAGGAGTGTCAAGTTTATTATGCCACAGAATTATTGTAAGACAGTCTAAGATAGGCGCGCCATATTGGCTGGCTTGGGTGATAATCTCAAATTTTAAAAACTGTGACATGATAGTGTCCGGTAGTGACAAGCCTACCTGGACCACCTTCATCATGGTGCTTGAACTCCAGTCTCATACAGAATAAACAATGCAGAATTTGCTCTTTAACAATGAACCAACTCCTTTTCTTTGCACATACATTTAACAGGACATGGGTATTTGAAAGTCTTAAGTACCCCGTGGTGTTTTATGGGACATGATTTAAAATATGATGCTTGGTAGCCACTGGTGCTGGTTTTTATGACCTAGTATTTCTATAGGGAGTACTCTGTTCTCATTTTAGAGTGAGTGAAACAAAAATTTAATGTGAAAGTAGGAGTTCACAGGGATACTGAGAGGAGACCCAAGGTATGATGGAAGCTTTGCATTTCGGTGCTTAGAGAGAAATCCGGGAAGAACTTCACTCATATTGTGATACTATTTCTTAGCTTTTTTTTTAATATAAATGTGGGAGATATAACCTGCTGTTACTGACCCCTTCCCTTGCTGTTTCTTTTTTTTTCTGTGTATCCTGCTGTGGCCCTTTGCATCACTTTGACAAATAGAGACTGATAATATTAGACATCACTGGTCACTGACACAGCACCAGATCATCACATTGTATAATTTGTACAACAATATGCAACATATCAATTATTATGGGTTCTGCAATGGACTGCAATCCCCTCATGGCTGTTTCCGGTCTTGTGCCTCGTGCTGCAGAGACAGACTCTGGCCTGCCGTGACCTTTTTACATTATACATTTATGATATCCTTGAGTGTGGTGTAAGAGTTAGCTATTGATGTTTAGAGTATATCAAGCTAATCTGTGTCATCGTGCATCACTGTAAAAAGTGTGTTTGTGTAAAATGGTTTAAACTCTTAAATTGACTGATCTCACGTTATTTATTAAACAAATGAAACATGCCCTATTAGCAAAAATACAGTTTTTGAGTTTTAATTCCATTCCTAGATATGGTTCATAAATGCATGGGTTTTCCTCCTTCATTACCAAAGATTTGCTGGTTAAGTTGACTGGAGATTTCAAATTGGCAACGTGTGAGTGCGGGTGTGTGTGTGAGTGGACCCTACAATGGGGTGTTGCCATGTCCACAGATTTTCCTATGACCCAGAATTGAATTAAGGAGATTTGGGAATGTTAGTTTTATATATATGTATATAGCTGTGTAAGCCTGTGCTGTAAAACGGCCGGGCTCCTAGAAACTATTGAAATCATCAGAAAAAAAATTTAAATGCAGAGTTGGTTGTTTCGTTTTGCCGATGTGCTCGCCTCACTTGTGCATTAGGGCGGTGGTTTCACTTTGGCAACAGAATTGCTTCCTTTCAGCTTCATGCTGTAGCCTCGTACTTCGTTCTTCACTAATTTCTTGTGTAATATAAAAGCACGGGAATCACTGTCACTTTTAAAACTGCTTTGCATATAGTGAATGAGTCTAACTATGTCCCTTAAAAAGGCAGACACATATTTGTACCGCCAGCATCAGCACTAGTCCAGCTCACTGTGTTCGATGGAAAACGTATTCCTTGTGTTACTCACTTTTATTCATTCTGTTGAGGGTCATGTTGGATCAAAGCCTATTCTGTAAATACTGAGTACATGCCAGATCACTTCAAAGGACGTCAAAAGATTATTACATAAGTCAAAACTATAAATCCATGTCACCTGATGAGCTAAATGATCATTTAATGGCATCTCATGAGGATTTCACAAATACTGTACATAATTTTTCATCCATTAATCCGATTAATTTTAGGGATAATATTTGCAACTGGCCTTTAAATGTTCTGTCTTTTGAATCTTAAGCAAATATACATATAGAAAACAAGCTGTGGTGGGCTGGCACCCTGTCCAGGGTTTGTTTCCTGCCTTGTGCCCTGTGTTGGCTGGGTTTGACTCCAGGAGACTCCCGTGGCCCTGTAGTTAGGATATAGCGGGTTGGATAATGGATGGATGGATGGTTGGAAAATAACACTTAACTCATACAAAAAATGACACTTTGTCAAATAGGAGCCCCAATTTTATGTGTGTTTGTATAAAAACACGGCTCCCGGTGGACTAATTATGTCAAAATTTGGCTCACTTGTTCTTCAAGAACATTTGTTGAGATGGATTAGTTCTCACTGAAATATCACAACTACAGCCTAAACTGCATGTCAAAGTCTGACTGAAGCAAGCATGTCTCACTGCAGGACATGGTGGGGTCAAAATTGGAAGGGGTTGGATGACCTCAGATTGCTTGACATGAAAGGTACGTTAGATGTCAGTTTGCTAAAAACTTTATTTATTAAATATGGTAGTTATGATATTATGTATTTATCTGTCACTGTACCGTTCTCTTATTTTACCGCAATACTGCCTCCACCCCTTCTCACATTAGTCTCTGTGGCTGTGTGGCATCTGCACAAACCTCAGTCACGGCAGCTCACATCTTCTGCTCCTTGAAATCAAAGTTGGGTAAGTGACATGATGTTTATGTTCATAAACGAAAGAATAAAAGCAACTTAACTTATATAAAAATATATTGAAGATGGCTCAGCAGCACTTTATGCTAGTGTGACTAAACTTGAACTCAGTATTTGCATTCCAACAAAAACAACCTCAATGCTGTATTAACTGACGATTACAGTGATTCAAATTTTTTTCTGACACTGTAATTAATTATCAAAGAGTCACAATGATCCACTGTCTATCAGGCTCAGATGTAGTGAACAATTTTAGCTTAAGACAGATTAGTTACTTCTTTGAGAAATATTGTGTTTAAGGAATTTAAACTACAATTAGCCGCAGACCCTCCACATCCAAGAACAACGTACAACAGCACGTGAACCTTTACATCACTTGAGTTGAATTTTACTCTCTGTGAAAGCAGTTTAAGCCACGTGATATTTTAAAATGGTTTCAACAAACATGTTTATGTACACTGCTAATACTTATAATTACATTCTGTTATCACTATGATTTTTGAATATGACAATTACAAAAACATGTAATGGACAAAATTAGGATGACAAACTGTTTGTTGAAGTCATTACAAAATTTAAAAATGCTCTAGCTTTCAAACCAGCTAACCAAGTCTCCAAATGCATCTGAATATTACAGCAGGCAAACAGTGTCTTACTTGTTCAATAACACCAATAAAGAAGATAACAACTTTCATTTCTATATCCAAGTGCACAGTACACAGTTCACTTCCGATGTCAACTCTTTGTTACCTTGACAAAGATTTTAACGCACCATCATTTAGGATTCCTCGAGTTCACCATGTATCAGTGGTCAAACAATGACCAGTTCATGGTTGCCATTGTATTCTTCAGATAATCTATTGATTGTTAGACCACTGAATGGATGTTAAACTATAAATCACTGGGTACCTACTGGGCCTACTGGAAGGCTTGGGAGGTTCGTTTATGGGCACATACATGACAGATAAGAATGTTTGCATGCATTAAAATTGATTATGTGAAAAACAAAGCACTGTAACATTTGAGTATTGTTCCTAGTATGAGTTAGATCACTGAATTATTTAAAATTTATGGAGAAGCCTTAACACAGTCAAAAACTGAGAAAATGCATCACATTTAAGAAAAATATTATGGATGCAGCAGCGTGGGTTTGGATTCCATGCTCCATTGATTTCTGTGAGGAGTTTGAGTCCACTCCAATTTTCTGGCCATCACAGTGTCACAGAGATTAAGCACTGCTCCTTCACAGGTCCCGACATCTTGGTTTGAAACCCATGCCTGATCAGTGTTTCTGTGTAGTTTCCACATTTTCTGGGTGTCTATCGCCTTTTTTTTCTCAGTTAGGCCTACTCATGTTTTCATCCCACATCCCCAAAGACGTGCACAATAGTTTCACAATGCATTTTAAATTGAGCCCATGTGAACAGAGGTGTGCATACCTGGGTCTTTTAAAGGACTGGTATCCCACCCAGGGATGGGTCTACCTTGAATGAAGTGTTGCTGAGATGGGGTCCAGCACCTCTGCAAGCCTAAACTGGATTCCACAATTTTTGAGAATGTGACGCTAACGTTTATATCAAAAGCAAAAGCTAAAACACTGGACTTTGTGTCACTCCAACCTGCAAATATTCCATGAATGGAAAGAATGGTATTGTGAAAAGGTGCTATATAAAATAAACCTTGCTTAATTTTATAATAGTAACATTATTGCACCACTCCTTTTTAATAAAATGCCTGTTTAGAGCTCAATAGGTAAAGCATTAACCCTGAAGCAACATTAATGTCAAAGCCTTTGCGAAACAAAAGCTTTATGAAGAGCATGTCTAAAAGTTGTCTTTTATGCATTAGATGTTTGTAAAATTGCCATTTTGTTTTGCTTTGGTAAAACAGTCCTTTCAACATGCACAAAATAATAATAAAAATAAGTACTGTTCTCAAATATTAAATTGCTCATTGATAACTTAAACATTGCAATAGGCTGGTCTATTCATGTGGTACTGATGAATGTAGGTAACGAAAAAAACAAAGTGACATTGCTATCCAAACGTATCAATCATTAATTAATATGCTTACACGTCTCAGCTCCCAAAACATCTAAAACGATATTGCAGTATTTCCAGGCATTCACAAAAGAAAACAATCTTTATGCTCAATAAAATTAATTTTAAAAATGAAAGTGAAGCCAAGAGCATAATGGCAGTTGATGTGCTTTACCTTCAGAAGTCCACCAAAGATTGGCACCCTGGTCTAGAACATTGTTGCACAATTCATGCAAAGTCACACTGAGAATGCTCTGTTGACGTTCAATTCTTTGGCCTGTGATTCTCTATGGCCAGGCAGCTCCCACTTTCATTATCAAACGTTGACTTGACTGTCCTCCTTCTACACAAGCTGCTATTCTGTGGTTGACTGCTGTTCCCAGCCCACCGCCGTGATGGGTCCTGAGCTCCTCCAAATGCGCAGCATGATTGTGACAACAAATAAGGTAGCCAGCAAATGAAGAGGTGCTTTGGTCCCTCAAACAGCACTCTTCTGCTCATTCCTTACATATGTCAGTGGTTGGAACAGTAGGTCAGTCTGGTAAATCATAAGGGCAGGTTTCATGAATAATCCAGGAAAGCATTTTTCAGGAAAAGCACTTTTGAAAGGCAACATGAATGAGGGTCTGGTTTTACAATGGAAGTACCAGCATCATTGTGTTGCCACAGTTTAGTGCCTGATAAACAGAGCAAACTGTACATAATGCCCATTATTGCAGGTAGCAGAAATGTGAGATATCAAAATGTGAACGCAAGAGAGGTATGCAGGGAAAAGGGACAGTACCTTGAATGAGACATTGGCACGTTAGTTCTTAGTTAACTGCAAGCATCCTTCACTTTCAGGGAAACCATCGTGTGATTGGTGATTTTTGCAAAATCCATGTTTTGTAGGCAAAAACGACTGCTACAGAAATCTTGAGTCACCAGCCTCATTTATCACTGTTTTCCTCCCTCTGTTGGGAGAACCAAAGTTACAAGCAAGCTGTCTGCGAGGGAGCACCAGTTACAGTGAACAACCAACCGGAAGGGACAGGATGAACTCATGTGCAAAATAAACTTCCTTCTTACCTCACAATATCCTGTGAAAGCTTGCCAGATCCATACAGAGAGCTCATCAGTCAAAGTCCCATACAGAGTAAACCTGCTGGAGCGGAGGTGTCCAGAGACGTGCCAGTTTGTAAGTGGACGCCCTGATTATTCGGCCTATATTGTGAATGAAGGAGATACTCATGGTGTCTTGTAAGAAATAACTAGACACATCTCCACCTCTAACATCAGTTATAGCTAGACCAATGAGTGTCATGCTCTGTGTTTAATACAAAGAATCACATTCTTAACAGAGTAGTGCTAAGTAACATACTGGGAACGGTTAAACCTCAAACTGGTCTTGAAATATTACTGGAATCCAAGGTGAGTTTAGTTTTACTCAATGGACCACTATTTGAAAGTCGTCATTATTTTATATGTTTCAGATTCAAAATCCTCAAATGCTGACCATACATGTAAAGCACTGGTCCAGGTCATTCATTAGTTGTTTGTCATCACTTTATCCTTGCAAATGCACGCACCTGATGAAGACTACACAGACAAAATTTGTGTACCCAGCCATAATTTTTTTGTCAGTGTGTAAGTAATTTTTACCCACTTTTTCCAAATGTGTAACACTGAAAATAAATATTACCGTCTTTAAAGCACTGCACAATGGAACCTCAGTGGCATTTTGAGCCTGAAGCTCCCCGTTTCAATGTAAATGTCCATAACTGTGAGGTGCAAGCTCAGCTCTTCGGCTCAGGAGCAACATTCTGTGTCTGACAAGCTCCCCCACCCAAAGCTCTGGTCGCCAAACTCAGTCCGCCTTAAAAGCTTTCAGTAAACGGTAATGGGGTCGCATGACGGACAACCGGGAGGGCATACTGACGCTTCAAGGTCGCCTCTGAAGACATAAGAGTGCGCGGCTAACTGCGAGAGAGAGAGAGAGAGAGAGAGAGGGGGTATGGTGGTGATCTGACAACTAAAAAATTATCCCGAATGAACTGAAGACTATGCACTTCAGAGCAAACTTCCTAACCCCGCCATTTAGTAGCTGACCCCTGCCTGCGAGTCTTTGCGATGAGTAATAAAGCCGCGAGAGCAATCAACCAGTCTTTATTTTATATAGCGCCATTAACAGCTTGAATCACCAGGAGGAGCTTCACCGAATAAATCAGGTTATCGGTGCGGCCGCTGTGTGTTGAGGGAATAGCGGCGCTGAGCACTTTTCTTTTTCATTCTTTTCGTAGTGCGCGGCTAATTAGACAGCGAGCTGAGTGCAATGGATCAGAGATGACACGCTCCTGCTGATCTTCGCGCAATCGCAGCCCGTACAAAACTATCTGTTCAGCTTTATAATTTGCACTTTCGATCAATGTGAAAATGTTCTTTTCAGCGTGACAGACGGAATGTTTGTAGGCTGCTTTTTTATTTGCTTTAGGTTGCTTTTTATACACTTTCCGCCTGGTTTGTTTTACTTACACCACGAAATAAACAAATAAATAAATGTGACTTTAAATATCAAGACGTTTCTCTCTACGACTCACAACTGATCTGAGGGTTACATTGCACCAATGTTCCGAGTCTAGTTGGTTCAGCTCTGGAAAAGCATTACAGTTACCCAGTAGGCAGGGTCTAACACAAGCAGATGTAGCCCAGTTAACTACAATCCAACTTACCTTCGTATAGCGCCTTCCAAATTTGGGCATGGGCAAGGTGCTTTACGGACGAAAGAGCGATATTATTCAAAACTATAAATGCCAGGACCCTTGGGGGTAAGCAGTATAACAATATGGACAATATTGATCTTTCCTGTTTACGATTGGTATGGTGAGGGTTAAAAAAACTTTCACCTGATAACAAATTAGCTGACATATTACGATCACCACCCAACGCCCAAATTCCCAGCGCAACATCTTCAAACCCCAGGGCCTCCAGAGTTATCTTGTCTAGTTTTAGTTCATCCAGCCACAGTTAAAAAGTCTAACTCCTGTCTCACCCTTTCAGGCCAGCCCAAGTGAGGCAGCTGTCACCGCCAACTCACCATGTATCTCAACTTTCCATCTTTTATAACGACCCAGCACATAGCTGATTTACCGCAAGTACAACTAGTCTGCGATAAAGAAAAAGCGCGTAAACTGGAAAAGCAAAGCAATTAAATGGCTCAGCGTGTCGATTCGCTTCAGATGCCTACGACGTGATGGTGCACGAAGCAGCATGCGTCGGCTTCTGCGATTGGAGCTCATTAAAATGACAAATGTAGAACAGAGTGACTGTAAAGCAGCCAGTGATTCTAGTAAGAATTAGGGGGTTCCTAGAAAAATCGTCAATGGTTATGTAAAAATAAAAAAGAGAGAAACTGTCGTGTATGACAGGGATGGAGTGTCCTTGAAAGTTTTGGAGGTCTATGATACAAACTGGCAGCCTATAAATGACTTCATATCGTGCAGGGTTACTGACGGGAGGTAGGCTATTTAGAAGACGCGCAAACTAAAAAAAAAAAAAAACTTTTTATGTTAGTATGAAAGATTGGATTGCTCCAAATGATTTTCTCAAAAAGTAATCTGAAATCTCGCAAGAGCCGTGTCAAAATAAAATACTCCGTACAATACAAATCTGTTTTTGATGGGTTTCCAGAATGAAGGGTGGCACCCGTGTGGCACTAGACTGCGTACAACTGAGTGTCGAGCAAGCATTAGGGAAGTGGGTGGTATTGAGGGTCTTATGTCAGAAAACAAAACGTTGGGTACCAAATTTCATAGACCTTTAGCGCGCAAGACATAGCTGTTAATGAAGCCACGTAATGAACGGAGAGACTCGATCATATTTAATGATAAACTCAAAGAACCAAATCCGCCGACTGGTACAAGGCAGCTACGGCTAATCCGACGTTGGGAGGTGTTTTCAGGTTAACCCCGCGAACCAAATGTGCACAAAATTGTTCAAGGTTCTTTGCGCTGCACTTATACAAAGCAGCTCAAATCACCCATAACGTTGTTTACATTAAAAACTCATGAAGTGGCAACAGGTGAAGGACAGAGCAATAGCACCGATTAATCTGAATGGCAATCTGCAGACTTTTGCAGTTCACTCTTCAAGCTGGAGACAGTTATACGTTAGTCGTGTTTCTTGTTTCTTCCCGCAGGGACTGTATAAATCTCACATCTCAAAATGTTCGGTTGAAGATACCGTAAAGGGAAAACACAAAAATAAAATAAAATACGTCCGCTGAAAATAACCCAACAAATCGCGAAGTAAGTACGTTACATGCGTTAGTTACAGACAAACGCAGGGGCACTGTTGGATGATCCGCTAAATTCCCAGGTTTTGACTGCACAAGATAATGAAAATTGCTAGTTATTTTGTCGACCAGAATTATGCCAGTTGTCCCGCTTCAGAAGGACCCTTTCACTTTTGATCACTTTTGAACACAGCGGCCGTGCTCCATGAGTGCGAGTTCACTGGGAAGACCAGTTGTCCCGTCCCAAGGCTCGAGATTAATATGTCTGTACCAAATATTTAAAGCAGCCGAGGCCAGACAAGCACAGGTTACAGCGATTATTTAGAAGTGTTGCACTGAATTACATACATGAAGCAGGAACAAAGCGAATCCATGTTCAAGATAAAGGCAAGCACTAGAGCGGAGTATAAGCTATTATTATCGGAATGAGTGGCCCTTAAAGTGGAGCCCTTATCTCGGGCGTCTGATGACAAGCTTTGAAGGCCAGAGCTCTGCTCATTTGTAAGACAAACATTCATCGCGTTCAGTGTCCCGTTGTCCTACTTATATTTACGGAGACGTTTATGGAGGAGTGTGGGTCCAAGTTAAAACCATTTACTTGAATTTAGGACTTTTAACGATTGAATTGCAACTGTCCCATACATCTCTCTATAAACTACATACATACATACTATTCTGGGGACACAAGCTTTTCCCTAAGTATTCCAGGTAACAATGAAGGGGCGCCGAATGCAAAGCAATACATCGATCTTTCATTATTTTGTTTTTAACATTAGAAAGCCATGTGGAACTAAGCCAGCTATTCCACTGAAACGCAAGATTAAAATGAAAAGTCGCAAAAAAAAAAAAAAAACTCGTTTTTTACACATAAATTGAGTTGCAGATCAATTAATGAGAACAAAATGTTTCACATAGAATACACGTGCCACCGGGAGAAAGAGGGAACACCCAACTCATTCTCCCACATTTAACCTGAGGTATACCTACTTCAGTTCACAAAAAAAGTCCTGTGCGTTAATCGACAGCTCTGCACTGAAAGCTCGTTAATCTTCACACTCACATACTGGGCCAACTACAGTCGTCAAAATAGAAGGAAAACACCAGTACAGTTTGGAAAATCCACGGAGAGGATGACCACACTCCACACCGCCGGCTCCAAAAACTCTGAGGTAGAAGTACTACCTGCTGTATATGCGAACAATGCACTGCCAAACAAAATCACGGATTATCAGACTTGATGAGACTTTTCCAACAATTCTGCTTTCACCTCTATCGCCACTTGCTGTAAAACATTTATGTTCTTAATGTACTATTCCATAAGGCGCATCATTAGTGACTCACTACGAACATTGCTATGAAATACGCTGGCCGCTCGTAGGCGGTTTTTCTAAATTAAGAAGTGCCCTTTATGCTGCAGTTAAAAGGGATACATGGGAACAAAGAATAGCGTGGATTAATGTGGAAAAATCAAAAGCTCACTGCAAGGAATGGTAATGGAGCGGGAGGTGTCCCTGCGGTCGATCTCCACGCATCTCACTCATCTGCCGTCAAGCGCCAGAGAGGCTGCGCATCTGTTGATTGTAGCGCAAGTCCTACATGTTTTCACTTTAACTTTTAGCACAAGCCAAACTCTCGTGGAAGTGTAGTTACTCAGGAACATTCACTTAAAATGCCCTTCAGCACCACCCATGCATTCTCACTGCCTCATCCTCCGGTATAACGGGAAGCTTCGCACCTGCCTGCTTGCTTTTCATATGCACTACAATGCGGCCGCATATTACATTATATTATATCGTATGTGGCTCCCTTCTGTCTCGCGCCCGAAGCTCTTGTTTGGATACTTAAAGGTCAGTTGGTGACTCGTCATTCTAAACCAAAACGTGCATGATCTTTTTAATTTTCCTTCTGTGCCACATTACAAGACATACTCATCAAACTGCGATTGCACAAACTATCTGGACAACTGATCAATACTGCCTTAACTGACAATACAAATCTGCGTTGTTATCTTAACAACGCTTTCGACTGTGCCTTTGCCAGAATCCAGCACTCCACTGCCAACAGGATGACTTAAGGCATGTCCGGGGCTTCTGTGCGTAGCCTGTTTCCAACTGTTGTCTGCAGTGATCTTCGTAACAAAGTAAACACAAAGGCTGAGCGCTCCTATATCAAGTAGCTGTCGAGGACCCGACAGGCTAGCGCCTTACCAGCTCGTCTCCGTAAACTTAACAGCACAAAGCAATTATAACAAAATGAAAATGGTCTTGGCTTGGATTCCCCCACAAAAAATCAGTATTTTTACATTGTGTATAGCGTATAAGAACAAAATCATTGGCAGTATTAAATTAACTTGTATTGTGCCGAATTAACCCTTAAAGACGCATATATAGAAAGTTTGATATCATGAAACTTAGGGGCTAATTTGTTATTTATATAATGTATTTGTTATCATGCGATATCATAGGAATTAAGGTGAGACCTTGCTAAGAATACGTTAACCCTCTCTTAATTAAAGAGACATACAACCTCAATAATTGTACTATAACAACAAACGTCAACACAAAATAGTGTTTACATCTGATTAAAAAAGCAAATTGTGACTTTCTCATCAAATGCCAGCATCTTCTTCAAGGTGAATAGTGTGAAATGCAAATTTTCAATCTTTCATCAAAAATCAATGCAGATATCGATAAGACTTTTATAGGAATCAACAGTCCTCACCTATTCGCAGCTCCTCCCTTTTTAGTACAATTTAGTTTATATGAAAGAGTTATAATCTTTAGAACAATGAAAACAAGCACATTGTCACTGGACCGTAATTTCTCTGAAATAATTATTAATAAAGTTACCAGGCATTTAATCACTTTGATCAAAGTAAACGAAAGCTGGCATGTCTGCAGTTTTTGCAGTTTTCCACCTGCATGCGACTCTCTGGTGTATGACAGACACGAGCGACAGCTGGTCCAACTTTAACGGTGTTTGAGTTTCCAACTTCTTCCCAGTTGTGCAATGAATATTTTAGAGTGGTCAGAAAATTGAGAACAACACAACTAAATAAACTAAATTTGTCCCTTTTTCGTGAAAACAAACAGTTAACGAACAGTTTGCAGAATATATCTTTTTTATTTATCTGAATTATTTACCGGAACAAAAACTCCGAAAATATGCGTGAACGGAAATGCAGGAACTGAAATAGATAGATAGATAGATAGATAGATAGATAGATAGATAGATAGATAGATAGATAGAATTCCAAAAGAACAGCTGAGCTCACGAAGTGGAGAAGCGACGACAGCGAATCCCCGCGGGAGTGTGACGAGCGCACGCAGGACATCAGCACGCCCAGTGTATTCGCTTTCAGCCACGTGCTCTGCTAGGGACACATTTTGAATCTCAGCAATCTCTTCACGATCAGGAAAGCTCAAATTACGCTTATTCACCTAGCAATTTTTAAACAAAAATTACAACATGAAGCTTTTCAGCAGGATATGCCACAGAAGATAAAAGCCAGCACTGAACAATTTCATCAGTTATGAAGTATAGGAAATCCGGTTTTAAATCCAAAGAAACTATAACCGGGTGTCATCGATGTCATTTAAATCACAAAAAAGAACTGAATCAGATGGAACACAAAAGAAAACTACTTGTTATCTCTTTTACTGTATGGACCATTTTATATATCATGATTCACAATGTCTACAAACCGTTCCTTTCGGGATTCTGAATTGGACGCATGGCTGGAGTTGTTGTTTAAACAAAGACTGAGATAATCAGCCGTTTAAACCCATTTGCTTTGGGTACTACACTGTATACGGGGTAATACCAGCTTGGGAACAAGGGCTTCAAACGCATTTTACCGAACAGTGTGGAAGTAAACAAAAGACTACTAAGAAGAGGAAAGGCTAAACGTGGCTGTAAAAAGTACAGTTTTGATTCACTATGGGATTGTGACTGTGTGCTCACGTGCACTCGGTAAAACTGTCAGCTGATTTCAAAGTTATTAGCCGTTCAGTCAATGTCAGCAGCTGAGGTGTACTTGATATTAATACTGCCACATGACTCAGGCTGCATTGTCTGCCCTGCGTTTGATACACTTTGTACCTAACACGCACCTTAATGATTTATGTTCCTTCTGCGTGCCTGGAGAGTACTGATTAAACAAATAATGCAGAGTCAAAGACGGCTCTTCAAGACGACCACATAAAACGGTTAGTAACCACGATGGGCTTCTTAGATTTCGTACCAGATATTAAACTCTTCTGAGCGTACTAGCTGAAATAAAAGCCCTCAGCTATAACACACGAATACGGAGACAGTTTCATCCTTTTAACAATACACTTTTTACCCCAACACCCCTGGCGAGGATCCCTTCGGAAAACTTACATGAATGCATGGTAGATGAACGCCCAGCCCCGGGGTCGCTCCAGTACGTTGTACAGGCAGTTCTGGAGCCTACGGTAGCGTTTACTGGATGCAGAGTTCACAGCCCTCCCTCCAGGGGGCGTAGGTAAAGGGGTCCCAAGCAGACCTGTGCGGGTGTGTTGACCGCGCTCCGGAGAAGACGGCTCGCTTCTTTCTGTATGGACCGCCGTCAGCGCCACGAACTCCACTCGCCTGTCGCCGCTGCCTCCAGTAGGGGAGAGCATCCTCGTGCCGCCGTTGTTGGAAGAGCTTCCCACCATACCGTTTTAACAAAATTAATATTTCGATTTTCCTTTCCTTTTTTTTTTTACTTCAGTGTCCTATTCAAAGTAGGGTCATTGTCCGGTAATGTACGCCTTAGTTGCTGTGCTCGAAACACAATGAGGCCATTCCAATGACTGTCGCTCTGTAAGTAACTTTCATCTGTTTTTACAGAATTGTCTGCTTTTTAAAACAGCCTCAATTTCTCGTTCTCGCAGTGCCAGTTTTATAACATAAGAGGAGCACTTTGGCAACCTGAACTACAAACCTTTGTGAGGCGAACTCTTTAGGAAATTCGCTTTCTGCACTTTTTCATTCTCTGGGACATTTTTTTCTTTCGACTTTTCCGACTACTTTAAGAGTTCATAAAAGGTCAGATACTGGGTACACAGGAATTCCACCGATAGAAAATCTGAATCAGACACAAAGAAATGATGACATATCTGTTAATCCTCATATTAATTACAATCTAAAACACTGCATTCACATAAAGTCCGCTGTGTTGCTCAAAACTTTACAGTCATTTTTATACGGTAGCCCGACTTGCTTAATTCCATCTCGCATTTGTTTCTCAATTTGCTTCCATCGTCATCGTCAACGCTGTCTCAGGGGAGCAGTTTTTAAAACACTATTTTTGAGCCTTTAGAAGAAACTTTTCTTGGACGAGCGTTGCTTTTAAATCTGTCGGGGGATGCCGCTGGGTTCCTGGCAAAGCTTCTGAGATGGGGGCCCTGAAGTCCTCGCCGCTTCTCGTTCAATGGGGATCTGCTTCGCTTCACGCAGCTATCTGCGATAACAGTTCCTAACAGAGCAAGTTTACATGGCATCAAGCGGCTGGTTAATGTCAGCAAAGTGGAGAGATGGTCCCTGTGGTGGAGGAGCTGACTGGCTCGCTCGCCTCCCCCCAGCTCTCTCTCTCTCTCTCTCTCTCTGTTTCTCTCACACACATTCTCTCTCTCTCTCGCTCCATTGCTCGCTCACTCGCTCTCTCTTTCCTTCGGGGATTTGTTCACAAATCACAACCCCCAACTGGCTTGCACCTGCTGTTTGCTTACAACCGTACCTTTTTTTTTAGCTTTATGATTTGATAACCAAGGATCGAGGAGTCGCAGTATCGAAGCGCTTCACACTGGCAAATCAGGAGCAGAATGTTCCCAGATAGACCATTTGTTTTTCGGGGGACCTCCGCAATAAGAGATACATGCAGTGCTCCAGAAATGAAAGGTTAATACACGCCAATTATTTTAATCAGAGATATACTCCCGTGTCATCAATGATGGATCATCATGTTATGAAAAAGAAAAAAAAAAAGTTTTTACTTTTTTAGTTTTGCGCAAATAGGCAATACGCTGGTCTCCTTCCTTTACAAGTCATAAATGAAGCAATCGCGCAGCATTCGTCCATTACGTTTAGCCTTTAACTATGCATCGTCATTGTAGCTTCAAATGAATAAGTCACCTAATACCATTTCTTCACTATAAATATGCCCATTGTGGGAGTGTGGATGAATGGGCACTGTAACGAACTGCTGAAAATAGCTTCTCCAGTACATTAATCTAGACCAGCTTCTTCTAGACACGGGTGCAATTTGTAATACATTTCTTCATGGTGTACCAGGCCATCGCAGAGCCTAGCAAACGAATGTGGTTCAGTTATACTAATTAATTTCAAGAAACTAATTTATGGGTTTTTTCAGATTTCAATAACTTTGTCCTAATATTTAAACCCTTAAAATATGTACCAATGCTTTCCTTAAAAAAATGTACAGACGCCTTCTTATTAGTATATGATTGCTTGGGCCAGTGGTGTCAGCTGAAGAATAAATCCGGGTTGAATTTTGAGGAGATTATGGATCACATGGGGAAGTCAGAAAGGAGAACTTGATTTCAGGGTAACACCAGGAGAGCTGGGATCTCTGTTAGCTGCTACAAAATATGCAATTGCCATCGCATTTCCAGTCATTAAGGTAAAATATTTACATAAATCGATTCATTTTTAATTTGTACAGTTCAGTTTATAGGAGAGGAGACTGAGATTATCTTTGCAGTACTACAAGACAGGGACTGATCCTGGACTGGATGCCAGTCTGTTGTAAAGTATTCTTGGGCACTTAAGATGGGTGTGTCTCGAGTTACCAGCTAACCTAATCTGCACGTTTTTTGGAATAAAAACCAGAGGACATGCAATCTCCAGTCAGGCAATGATGAGTCCAGATACTGTATGAGCTGTTTTCTGAAGTTATGAGGCAGTAATGTTAACCACTGCAACACAAACATAATTGCACAGAGAAGCAATATATTTCAAATGATACATTTCTTTAACATCCAGTAATAGTCACTAAGGTTTAATTATATAGCTAAACCAACTGATTTTCATCTGCAAAATTTATCAATTATATTGAGATTATTGGTAAGACTCATGTGACTGTTCTAGCCTTCAATGCTCTGAAGCCACATCAGTCAGAGTCAGTGCTGACAGTAGATGGTGAATGACAGTGTTTGTTCCTTATACTTAAAAAAAATAAATAACTGAAGGGACTGATCTTTCTAATATTCATTTTCTAAACTCATTTATCCAGAGTAAATGGATCACCAGGATGCTGTAAAGTATTCCAGCAATCATTGGGCACAAGGCAGGAAAATGTCAGATTTACTTTATGTGTCTGAGTAGACTACACCTAATGCATTTGGTCAACTCTCATTTGATTTTGCCACATGTCTTGTATTCTGCACTAGTCAGCTGGGCCAAAGCTGTTATGATTTGTTCAATTTCAGATTTCTTTTCTCCTAAAACACATTTTTTTAGAACATAAATATATGTGGGGATATGGGTTTTAGATCTTTTCTGTATGGTGTCCTTGTATTATGTTTCATGAATGTAATGATTCATTCATTGTTTTGTTTTGCATTTGGGCAGTGCCATGATTCCTGTTATTGGCATGCTGCTCCCGGATGCCACAGAATGTCGTTTCGGATGTCACCTTGTCACCTGGTGTCATCAGTAGAGCCCTATAAATACAGCACAACGACTCATTCCATATTCAGGATTTGGTTAATAGAACTATCAACCTTAGCATGTATTTCTTTCTTGAATTTCTAATTTCCAATCTTACTGTTTTCTCTCTCACTTTGCTTTCTGGTAATCGATCACACTTTGGTAGAAAAAAGTTTTATCTTTAAGGTTTAATTTTTGGTTTTGACTACATTTAATCTTCTGGTCCTCTTCTTGCCCTCGGGTAGAATAAATGCAAATCAGAACAGGGATTTCTGTATTGAAGGTCTTCCTAATTGATAATATTTACTTTATGCTTTGAAGTGAATTTCTATTAGTATGAGGTAATTATTTTCCTAAAATTATTCAAATAACATAAAATATATTTCTGAACTAGTCACAGTGAGGATGATACCTCTGTATTTGCTTTAATTAGTTTTTGCAGTTGTGGCAAGACCTGGAAAGAAACATAGCAAAAGTCATAATCTGAAAGGATCACATTTTTTCATTTTAACTGATTAATGTCTCCTAAAATTCAAAAACAGATTAGATAGATAGATAGATAGATAGATAGATAGATAGATAGATACTTTATTAATCCCAAGGGGAAATTCACATAATCCAGCAGCAGTATACTGATACAAAGAAACAATATTAAATTAAATAGTAATAAAAATGAAAAAAATAAAAATAAAATGAATGTTAGCATTTACTCCCCCGGGTGGAATTGAAGAGTCGCATAGTGTGGGGGAGGAACGATCTCTTTAGTCTGTCAGTGGAGCAGGACAGTGACAAAAGTCTGTCACTGAAGCTACTCCTCTGCCTGGAGATGACACTGTTCAATGGATGCAGTGGATTCTTCATGATTGACAGGAGTTTGCTTAGTGCCTGTCGCTCTGCCACAGATGTTAAACTGTCCAACTTTACTCCTACAATACAGCCTGCCTTCTTAACAAGTATGTCCAGTCGTGAGGCGTCTTTCATCTTTATGCTGCCAACCCAGCACACCACCGCGTAGAAGAGGGCACTCGCCACAACCATC
Source organism: Polypterus senegalus (assembly GCF_016835505.1). NCBI lineage: Eukaryota > Metazoa > Chordata > Cladistia > Polypteriformes > Polypteridae > Polypterus > Polypterus senegalus. Next base: position 72,462,798 of record NC_053170.1, on the reverse strand, counting down.
TGGTAGAACATCTGCAGATGTTGAAGGATGATTAATGTGGATTGTGTAAAACATTTTGTTAAATGGAATGTACAGAGTCTAGTCTACTATGCCTCCAACTGTAACATTACCAAAGTGTTCTAGAAAGTTGATTCTGTTCATCAAGATATATTTTTTTGCTGATATGTTTCATCACTCATCCAAGTGACTTCCTCAGTCTCAGTTGACTGCAGGTTTCTCCAACCTTATAAACAGTACCTTGGCCTAATGACCGAACTAGCACCATTGACTAACAATGAGCCATGTGATCAGTGATATGCAAATTGTCCATTGATCAATGGCCATGAGTACCATTCACAGAGAGCTGAGGAATGGCTGCAGTCACCACATTGTAACATGGTGAAAGATGTGTACCCTTAGGCCCCCTCCTCAGTTCAGAGATGGTCGTTTCTGAAAGCCAGAAGTCTACGTGACCATCATCATCAGGTCCTTCCATGAAAACCCTAAATACAAAGAGGACTGTTTGACTTATGTTAGGTAGATTGCCCAGAGGGGACTGGGCGGTCTCTTGGTCTGGAACCCCTACAGATTTTATTTTTTTCTCCAGCCTTTGGAGTTTTTTTTGTTTTTCTGTCCACCCTGGCCATCGGACCTTACTCTTATTCTATGTTAATTAATGTTGACTTATGTTTATTTTTTATTGTGTCTTCTATTTCACTATTCATTTTGTAAAGCACTTTGAGCTACATTTTTTTTGTATGAATATGTGCTATATAAATAAATGTTGATTGATTGATTGATTGTTCCTTTTTCACGTAAATGGCCTCTTTGACTCCTCGGTCAAAGCAGCGTTCCTCCCTGTCCAGGATGTGCACATCTTCATCACTGAAATAGTGACCACTGTCCTGTAGATGTCAAAAGACTGTGGAGTCCTGGCCTGACGAGGTAGCTCTTCTTCAGCCCATTGTTAGTCAATGGTGCTAGTTTGGTCATTAGGCCAAGGTACTGTTTATAAGGCTGGAGAAACCTGCAGTCTACTGAGATTGAGGAAGTCTCTTGGATGAGTGATGAAACATATCGGAAAAAAAACTATGTCCAGGTGAACAGAATTAACTTTCTAGAATGTCCTTACCTGGATTATTGAGCATGCATCAAGACATTACCAAAGTGTATTTATTATGTTCCTCCAAAGCTACATAGTAAGTTATTTGATTGGGCTCTGAGGTCTAATATGTTTGACCACCTGGGAGTGTCACAAATTCTAGGAAACCTCAAGAGATATTTAAAATGGGAAAATATGCAAAAAAACACCAGGAAATATATTGTGAGTTTTTCTGTAGGGCAAAATCCTCTCAGGTTCTCCATGTAAGTTTGTTGCAACCTGTTCTTAGCCTTTCAAATTCATGGGAGACACACTCGATGGGCTTTATCATCGATTTCTCTCCTTCTGATGGCCACTCAACTATTTGTGTAATTGCCAATCATTTCTTCAAATGTGCACATTTCATTTTACTTAAGAAACTCTATTTGGCTAATAAATTAGCACTAATCTTTATTTCCAATATATTGCTTTGCCAGCTCTACTATATCAGATCATGGCCATCAGTTTATTTCTAAGTTTTGAAAGGTGTTTTTTGATAATATGCGATGTACAGTAAATATGACCTCAGGATATTATCCTCAAGCCAATGGACAAACAGAAAGGTATAATCAAGACCCTAAGAAATTCTTTAGATGTTTAAGCAGTTTATGTCAGTCTAATTGAATTGATTTCCTGCTGTTGGCAGAATTTGTGAGAAATGTTCTTTATCATTCAACAATTATAATGTCTAAGATTAATTGCTTGTATGGTTTTAGTCCTCGTGGATCTTCCATCAGTTACATCCTTAGTTCTTAATGTAGCTAAATATCTTAACTCTTTTGAAGATTATGTCGCTGCTGGTTTAGTAAATTTGATAATGGTGGGCTAAATTGCCTCAGAGTTTTGTAGACCATGAAAAGAGGTCAGCTCCAGTAAACGAGGCAAAAAATATGTCTGGAAATACATGATATCTGCCTAAAGGTACTGTCCTGTAAACTGGCAATGGGTTATATAGACTCTTAGGTCATCAGAAGGTGAGTGGGACTAGTTTCTTATGGGCTAGCTTTGCCCATCCACTTTAAGATACATTATACATGTCATGTTTCCTGGTTAAAATGTCTGAGTTGTAGTCTATATTATTTTAATAAGACTCCTCCTCCCCAGGTGTATTTGGATGGTTCTGAAGAATTCCAGATTCAGTCCAGTTTAGATTCTCCTTCCCGGAATAAAGAGGTCAAGTATGTTGTGCACTGGAAAAATTATGGCTTAGAGGACCACCCTAGGATTGATTTCAATGACATTAATTAATCTTATCTACTTTCTAGGTTTCATAAATGGTTCCCCAAAAGCCTAATGGGCATGTTTGGAGAGTGCGTTATAGTCAGGGGGCCCTGTTATGAATATAATTTCTTTTGAAATTTTTAAGGCTTTTCTGAGGCTATAAAAATCACTAAGGTGTTGTTAATGGAGTTTATAAACTCTGGGAATTTTTTTTGTGTGGTTATTTTGTTGATTGGGACCTTCGTTTAAAAATGGACTTATATTTAATATCTTTTTGGACACCATTTTTTTAGTCTGTTTGGCTGCCATTTTGTGGCTTCAGTTGTCAAGATGCAGGTCCTGGTATCTTGGGTCATGACCTCAAGGATCATGACATCGGGATAATTGGTGAGGGTTTAAAAGGTCATCTCGTTGGCCGTTTTGTGTCTAAGATTAGAAGAAACCTGATGACTTACTTTATTTGTTATTTTGCTTACTGGTTATTGAAACAAAGCTCTGCCTTTTGACTCTGATTTTTAATTTATGATTGGGCTCAGACATTTGAGTGTTTATCTTCTAGTCCCTACATTTCTTGCGTGGGGCCTGTCATTTGCTCCATTACTTGACAGAACACCAACTTTTCTTCTGAATAATGACGCAAAGAATCCTGTCTGTCATGAACTGGAGTCAGAATCATAATGAGATTGGGTTTTGAAGCCCCAAAAGGCATAACTGAAAGGCCAGGCCTCCTATGAATGCCTGGAAAAGGCCTTACCCTAAGGGGCCTAATCTAAGCTCTACCGGCCTGCCTCAAGCCTTAAAGTTTAAAAGAGGAATTAGGCCTCAAAAATATTCCTAAAATATATCAAAAGCCATACAAGAAGAGGATGACCAATAAAACTTTGGCTTGCACAGATAAGGACAACAAAGAATCTTTATCAATAAAAGGTTTTATTGTGAAAAATTACAAAACAGCAAAGAAGCTCAAAGGAACAGAAAAGGGGCACCTTGAGTTGCCAAATGGCAATCCAAAGGCAAATAAGTTCCAATACACAAATCCAATAACAAAATCTAATAAAAAGTCCAAAAAACAAAAACCAGAAAAAAACAAAACAGAAATTCAAATAAAAAGCATGGTATTCACCATAACTCCAACAGACTTCAATGTGTCATGTCTGAGCTCTCCTATGGCGTTGACCTAATTAACCAAAGACGAAACTGAACATGTTAGCCAGACTGAATAATTTTGCATCCTGGTTAAAAATGTACTTTTGACTGCTTTAGAATTTCCACTACATTTAAACAGCATTTTTGAATATTTTAAACATTCCCTAGTTTATACTCTACTTGACTTATATGACTTTCCGGTATATTGGATCCCCACGGGGCCGACTGTATCTTGTCATGGTCAAACTGATGCCATCTGTTTCAGGAGTCCCAATGGCCAAAAAAACTCTGCTCCTCTATCCTGAATCAAGTTTTGAGACAACTCTTCTAATCTTATCAGTCATACATGAAGTGACACGTGGCATATACAGAACTTCAGAGTAGACCACCTATCTTTAAATTCACATTGCAGAACTGGCAGCCTTTTCTTACATACAGTATTCCATTTGTTCCAACATGAACAGTAACAATGACATCTATCCCTGCTACTGTATGGCCAAACACTTCCAGGGAGGTCTCTCACCTGTGTGCCCAGGAGGCAACACACCAAATAAGACCCCCTGTCTTGAGTTTCAATCCTTCAATGAAAGAGTCTCCCACTATTCCCTGATTCTGGGAGCTGGATTTGAGGTGACCAGATTATTTTCCTCATCCCTGCCTACCACCTCAGAGTTTTAAGAGTCACCATCCACCTCCACCATTCTATATAAACAACTTTTCTCTTTTTACCCTATATTTATTAACATTATGCCTTAAAAATGGCATTAAAAAAGGACTGTATACTTCTAAAGCTTATAACAGAGCATAACATTCTGAAACCTGCTCAAAGCAGGATAGCAGGGCAGGAACAAACCCTAGATGGGAATGGTAAGGGAAACTTTGTGTGTATTATCGTTATGCGTTATTTTTTTTATATTCTTTTCTATGCAAATAAGAATTCTTGCCAGTTGTATCCAAGATGGAGACAAGGAAATCACATGATCAACTGTTCACTCAATCAATCAACATTTATTTATATAGTACATTTTCATACAAAAAAATGTAGCTCAAAGTGCTTTACAAAATGAAGAATAGAAAAATAGAAGACACAATAAAAAATAAACATAAGTCAACATTAATTAACATAGAATAAGTAAGGTCCGATGGCCAGGGTGGACAGAAAAAACAAACAAAAAAAAAAACTCCAAAAGCTGGAGAAAAAAAATAAAATCTGTAGGGCTTCCAGACCAAGAGACCGCCCAGTCCCCTCTGGGCAATCTACCTAACATAAATCAAACAGTCCTCTTTGTATTTAGGGTTTTCATGGAACTGTTAAGTCTTGCATTAATTGTATTATCCATACAGTGTAATTCTTATCCAAATAAGGAATATGGTGTGAGATTGATACTATTCTCTTTATCTTGATTGGTGTAGTACTAGGGTGTTGTACCGTGTTAGCCATTATGGATGCAATGAGAAGTCAAGCAAAATGACACCTTTTATTGACTAACTAAAAAGATAGATAGATAGATAGATAGATAGATAGATAGATAGATAGATAGATAGATAGATAGATAGATAGAAAGAAATGCATCACAAATAAAAAGGTAGTTTGGAAAAGTATACTGAAAAGTGGTAGTTGTTAAATTGTGTTTCTGTTTCAGTGAGTAAGTACCTGATATTCATGAAAGTGGAATCTCTGAAAATCTTGGCATTGCTTTCCCATTTTTACTTTAGACACTTGAGCTTTATGCATGCTGCTTCCTTTCTTTATGACTCTTAAAGGAAAGACCCTTATATTTTAATGAAATATGTAGAATTAGTCTATGTTAACTGTCTCAGTAAGATTAATTACCTCCATGTAAAAGGAGGTTTGGTGAATGAGTCAAGAATTTGTAATCAAATGAGATTCAAAATTTGATTCTACGATGTTCATAACATAAGAAAAAGCTTGATTTTACCCTGGTGTTTGTATTTGTCTATGAAAGACCCACCTTGTGCTTACTGCCCCACTGGCTTTCATAAAAAGACACTGGTGATACCATATCTTACCCATATCACTGGCATACGAGTCATACCAGTCTTTGTTTCGAGAAAATACCTCCAGATAGACAATGTTTTTAGTAAAAACTTCAAGCCTTGCCTTCCGTTGCTGATGTGTTTCCACCTGCACGTTGTTGAGCTGAGCTGATTCCTTCATTTCAAATTTTTGTCTCTTCATCTGTGTCATTAGCTCAACGTTGTTATTGCATTGGCATTTGTTGCACACAGGTCTTTCGTAGCAAGTTCCAAAAAAATGTAAAAGTGCATGCATGCACTATCTAGTGGCTGTGGTTCAGAATGAGCAGAGAAGACTGCTCCACATACACACACACACACACACACATTTAGTTTATATATGTCTAATATATACAGTATATCTATTGTAAAGAGACAAAGGCACAATATAAAGGGTCTGGGATACCCAAACACAAACCCTGCATACTGAAGTTACGCAAAAGGCATAAAATAAAACACGTGTTAAAGTGCAAGATTGAAACTTCATAAAATTCAGACAGTCTGCTCAAGATCGTGTTGCTTTCTCTTATGTTGGAGTTTTGGGCAGAAGAGGTGGGTCCAGGTGGTCTGACCCTGGAAGTGAAATCAGAGTGGGAGAGGTGTCAATTTTCCCCTTTCCAGAGACAAGGAAGTTGAAGAGAGAACATTATTAGACAGTGTCTCTTTATGTCTTGGTGATAAATTATACCTAAATCGTTAGATTATTGTCCAAGCACACATGTGTGACTATATATATATATATATATATATATATATTTTTCTTCTTCTTCTTTTGGCTGCTCCCATTAGGAGTTCCCATAGCGGATCATCTTCTTCCATATCTTCCTGTCCTCTGCATCTTGCTCTGTCACACCCATCACCTGCATGTCCTCTCTCTCCACATCCATAAACCTTCTCTCAGGCGTTCCTCATTTCCTCTTGCCTGGCAGCTCTATCCTTAGCATCCGTCTCCCAATATACTCAGGATCTCTCCTCTGCACACATCCAAACCAACACAATCTTGCCTCTCTGACTTTGTCTCCCAACCATCCAACTTGAGCTGACCCTCTAATGTACTCATTTCTAATCCTATCCATCCTTGTCACACCCAATGCAAATCTTAACATCTTTAACTCTGCTACCTCCAGCTCTGTCTCCTTCTTTCTGGTCAGTGCTGCCGTCTCCAACCCATATAACAAAGCTGGTCTCACTACTGTCCTCTAGATCTTCCCTTTCACTCTTGCTGATAACTGTCTGTCACAAATTACACCTTACACTCTTCTCCACCCATTCCACCCTACCTGCACTCTCTTCCACAATCCACATTACTCTGAATTGTTGATCCCAAGTATTTAAACTCATCCACCTTCACCAACTCTACTCCCTGCATCCTCAGCATTCCACTGACGTCCCTTTAATTTACACACATGTATTCTGTCTTGTTCCTACTGACCTTCATTCCTCTCCTCTCTAGAGCATATCTCCACCTCTTCAGGGTCTCCTCAGCCTACTCCCTACTATTGCTACAGATCACAATGTCATCAGTAAATATCATAGTCACAGGCACTGCTGTCTAATCTCGTCTGTCAACCTGTCCATCACCATTGCAAATAAGAAAGGGCTCAGAGCCGATCCCTGATGTAATCCCACCTCCACTTGGAATGCATCTGTCACTCCTACAGCAGACCTCACCACAGTCATACTTCCCTCGTACGTATCCTGTACAACTCTTACATACTTCTCTGCCACTCCCGACTTCATCATACAATACCACAACTCCTCTCAAGGCACCCTGTCATATGCTTTCTCCAGGTCCACAAAGACACAATGCAACTCCTTCTGCCTTCTCTATACTTCTTCATATATAATAACTAATGCCATAGGTTAGGTCTAATTACAGAAAGAAAATGTCAGATGCACTTCTGGACCAGAAATGCTTGTCTCAGAGGTGTCCTTTGAAATTAATGCAAAGGGAAAGACATTACATGCCACCTTCTAATAAGGGAGCTTCCTGCTTTTTATAAAGAGTAAGTTGTTAAATTAAAATTAATGGTGTTCTACAAAATATGCTTAATGCATGTAACATTTAGGACTTTAGAAAAATGCTTTTTTAATTATTACGGTGGCATTAAAGAAGTATGAATTCTCCTGAAGGACACTGTTCATAATATCATTATATTTACAGCTGTTGTAGTATGTGTAATCTTTTTTGGCATTTTGCTGTGATACTTTGATTTTTGACACAACTTCAGCAGAAGAATCTCCTTGTAGCTCCAAGGCTGTGTGATTATGTAGAATTCAGTGTGGACAGGTTAACATCTTCTCATCAAGATGATGAGACAAAAGCACCTCATAATATACAGGGGTAAGCTTACATTACTGATAATCCAAATAGTTTGGGGTTGTCAAGCAGCAAGCGCCTATCCTAGTGGCACTTAGTGTGTGAAAGGTAGCAATCCAGGCAGGACATAAGTCTATCACAGGACAATCTGGTCATCCATCCATCCATTTTCTAACCCGCTGAATCCGAATACAGGGTCACGGGGGTCTGCTGGAGCCAATCCCAGCCAACACAGGGCACAAGGCAGGAACCAATCCTGGGCAGGGTGCCAACCCACCGCAGACAATCTGGTCAGCACAGTCTCATTTATTTTTTTTTTTTTTATTTTTTTTTATTTATTTATTTATTAATTTTATTACAATCAATACATAGCAATCAAGTTTTACAAAAAAAAAAAGAATTATGCTAAGAACAGATCGATCCCCACCCTTGAGAGAGAGAGCAAGCCAAACGGTGTAAAATTTAAGGCTTTTAAAAATACCTAAATCAACAAATTCTCTGTGCTTTATAAAATCATTTCAAAATATTACTGATTAGATCCTGCCATGTTTTGAAAAAAGTCTGCACAGATCCTCTAACTGAGTATTTGATTTTTTCCAATTTTAAATAATATAACACATCAGTTTCCCACTGACTTAAAAGAGGAGAGTTTGGGTTCTTCCAGTTTATCAGAATAAGTCTGCGTGCCAACAGTGTAGTGAATGCAATCAACAGTCTCATTTATTTACATACGTTTACAATCCAACTCATCAATGTAATGCCAACAGATGAATCTAACAAGTAAATCTTTGTTATGTGGGAATAAAATCGTAGTGTCCATAAAAACAAATAACTAAGATGACCATCACAGTTCACTTTCTTCCATTTTTCCTGTGGCAGCACGCGGAGTTGGACTACCAGACCATCATGGCAACAGTAATAGGTTCCAGCTACCCCTGGAGAATTCCCACATGCTTCCAGGGCAAACAAGATATAGAATCCTTCCAGCATCTCCTGGATCTGCACCTGGGACCAAAGTGGACAATGAAGGGTAAAGACCAATAGGAGATGTTCAGGGGGGCTATTATCTATATTTCACAAATGACCTCAACAACTGTTCTTGATTAGCAGTTCCACTTTGAACTTCTCAGCCTAGCTAATATATTGTATCCAGGAATACTGTACAGAAATGTCATTAAGAATACCATACACTTGCTATCTGTTTCTTTCAGAAAAGAGCTCATGAATGTAGGCGAGGATGATGATACTGTATAGACTGGTTGACTGATAAATCAAAATAATTGTCCTAAGACGATTCTCCTGTTTACCACTACAACAATCCTGTGCAGCTGATTTTGCATTCAGTGTTAACCTCAAGTATATGAACACAACTATTGCACCATAAATGCAAAGTTTGAATGGCACACAGCAATGGCGCCATAACCTCATGCTCTTGTAATATCTTCCCCAAATACCTGTAGCTTTTACATTCCTAAGCTTTTGTCATATCCAAAAACCACATAAAGACAAGATCATCAAATTCTCATAAGCCCTCAAAGCATTAATACAATAAATTCTAATCCTGCCCTATGTCCAGGACAATATTTGCTTGTTTCTCCTGGACCTGAAGTTACATTTTCAGACAGAGTCTACTTTCCAGATACTTTCCTGAGTAGAGCTCACCACCAAGTGGTAAACAGTTAACAGCTCAGCACCTCTCCTTACCTGAGGTTATAGTCTGAAATCCAATTACATAACTTTGAAGTTGATCCGTGATCGTTGGCTAAAGACACTTTGGTACCAGATGCATTTCTGAGCAATATTATGTTTGCCTATTATAGGCAATCCATGAGTAACACAGAAATCAAATGATAATTTACCATTCTGAATCAGATTAGGCAGGCTGCTCTAACACTTAACCTCCAGGTATCTTCATCATTCATCATTCCACAGGAGAGCAATGAAGTCTTTTAATAGGAGTGTGGAAGGTAGTATCCTTTCAAGCACTAAATCCAGGGTTTGTAAAAAGACTATATATTCCAAATAGTTAATAGGCATATACATGAACACTGTGTTCAGAGGTTTATTCTCTGTAGCCTGTAATTTAAATGAGGAAACATTTTATTCCAACAGTATAAACTCCAAATGTACAGCATATAGCAGAGGGGCTTTAAGTAACCTTTCACAAACCCCCCCTCAAGTCTCTCCCAAATTTGAATATATTTAGTTTGCATTTTTCAAACTCCTTGACAATCTCTGGATCCTTCAACTCTAGAGAAGTTGTGTTCCATGTCCCAAGATGCAGTTTCTGTAGCTAAGGTCTTTTATTCCTATAGATCTGTCTGGTTCAACCTTATACTTCACACTTCAACTTGTAGTTCATGTTCCCACATGGTACGTCCATATTTTTCTGTCTGAATCCATTTGAACGCTTTGTCAGTCATCCTTCCACTAGGCACACTGGACTTCTGGACTATTGGACTTCACTTTTCCATTGTGAATAATTTTGATTCGACTGATTTCTGCACGGAGAGAAGGAAATTTTTTTATTCCTAAAGGAATATTGCAGCCAGAATTGATCATTTTTGTATCTGGTATTCACCTCTCGTTGGATGCAGTGAAAACCAAGAAAAAGCTCAGTTTTGTTTGAGTGCACTTCACTGTTGTTTATGAGATTTTCCATCCATCCATCCATTTACTAACCCGCTGAATCCAAACACAGGGTCACGGGGGTCTGCTGGAGCCAATCCCAGCCAACACAGGGCACAAGGCAGGAACCAATCCTGGGCAGAGTGCCAACCCACCGCAGGACACACACAAACACACCCACATACCAAGCACACACTAGGGCCAATTTGGAATCGCCAATCCACCTAACCTGCATGTCTTTGGATTGTGGAAGGAAACCGGAGCGCCCGGAGGAAACCCACACAGACACGGGGAGAACATGCAAACTCCACGCAGGGGACCCGAGAAGCGAACCCAGGTCTCCTAACTGCGAGGCAGCAGCACTACCACTGCGCCACCGTGCCGCCCGAGATTTTCCAGAAAATGTTTATTTAACAGTATTTTATCAAAAGTGCGCATTTTGGGTGTTGTGAACATATGACTAAATATCTGTTTATGCAAGATAAATAATCAGGGTTTTTTAATGGATATTTTGATATTGGGGGTTCCTGTTTTTCATTTTTGGTCCTCATTGTATCAGAAAATTTGTTGTCTCTATTCTCCATGAAAATATGAAATTCTAAGTTATTTCTGTCCATCCTTTTGTCCAAACAACAGGAGGAAAGTTAAGGTTAGGTTAAGGTTTCTTTACTTGCCATTTGTGCATAAAACCGACAGTCAAAGCACATTGGAATTCTTGTGCAGAGCTTTTTCAGAATCATCATAGTAAACATTTAAAAAGAAAAAAAGTACAAAACAATAAAACAATATAAATACATAATATTAATTATACCAATACTATACAAAATTGTGGTAATATCTACACAAAGAAATACAATTATATTGCACAGTTTAAATATTTCACATTTATCACTCGTCATTTACATGACAAGTGAAGTGAGGTAGTGTGAGGTTATTTCACATGTTCAGTAATTTGTTTTGCCATCAGTCTGACTGTGGCGGGGAAAAAGCTATTGAAAAACCTTGTTCTGTGAGTGATGATGCTGTCCGCTCTGCTGTGTCTCAGATTATACATCCAGTTTTTGTATCTGAGCAGAAAGTGAGCTGGATGGAGCGAGTCCCTGATAATTCCCTCTGCTCTTTTCCGATAGCGATGTGCATCCATGGAGTCCATAGAAGGAAGTTTTGTACCCATGATCCTCTCCGCAATCTTTATGACTCTTTGCAAAGCCTTCCTCTCTGCCTGTGTGGTGTTTCCATATCAGACAGTGATGCTTGCGGTGAGAATACTCTCTATCAATCCTCTGTAGGCCTGGGTGAGAGGGCGATGGTTCAGGTCAGCTTTCCTGAGCAGCCTAGTGAAATAAAGCCTTTCCTGGGCTTTTTTCACTCTGGCTGTGGTGTTAACAGTCCAGCTCAGGACTGATGTAACCTGCAGTCCCAGGAATCTGTGGATGTCGGCCCTCTCCACCTAAGTCCCTTTGATGATAAGAGGCTGTAGATGGGGAGGATTCTTCCTAAAGTCCAGTATTATTTCTTTGGTCTTGTCTGTGTTGGGGATGAGTTCATTCTCCTCTCCAATAGACAAGAATGTGGTTTACCAGGGTACTGTACCCTGACTCGTTCGAGCAAACCCCCGATAAGCCCAAGGATGGTGGTGTCATCATCATATTTAATGACGATGGCATTATCCTGGGTGGAGGCTTAAGTGTACAGGGTGAAGAGTTTGGGGCTGAGGCAGCAGTCCTATGTGGATCCTGTGCTGACTGTGAGCTCATTAGTGACCTGTTTTTCCTGCTGTTGTGATGTGAGATTTTGCATATAACTTGATAAATGTTTTGTATGTCTTTATTTATAATTTAGGCAAACCAAGTGGTGAGAGATATTCATGTTTGCACCCCCCCCCTTTTTTATGACGGTCTCTTTGTAATTTTATGACAGGATTTGGGGGGATGTGTCTTAAACCAGTTTGAGTATTTCACTGCTAAAGTCTTTGTCTCATCCCCCACACAAAACCAGGTTAGCTTAACATATGGTCTTGTGTGGGGGTTGAGGTGTTAAATGTACTATTTCTCTCATTGGTCTGAGGTATGGCTGTTTGGAATTGGCTTGTCTCAGAGGCCTTTAAGTACCATGATGTCCTATTGGTTCTAGGAATTGGAGAGAACATCTATAAATGTATTTGCTCAATCACATTCCCTCTCTCTAACCAACATATGATGAAGAAACATCTCTCTTGCTAACCTGTGATGATGAAGACAACACAATGAAGAGCACAGCTCAGCAGCCATATTGAACAGACATGTGGCTGAAAGCTGAGCACCAACGATGCCTTAACTAGAGACATTTTAAGTAACTGCAAGTCTGTGTGCCACCTGAATTACACATCACCATTTAATCAGGTTGTATGGCTGCCAATATTCAAATGTACTTTGCATTTTGTTATTATTTATGAATATTATCAGTAATACATTATTTTATGTGTAACTTAACTCCTGCTTGTCCTTTTACTACATCTAATTACCTGAGGTTATAGATATAGAAGGGAAGGTGGGAAGAAGTTATATAAAATAATATCTTATAAACAGTGGTAAGTCTGTGAGTTTAGGCATTCTAAGGCTGTATATTAATAATACAATAGGGGAAAATAGAGCAATACATATATTACTCTACCGATAAAACACCTGCTAATTAACTTCTTTTCAATTAATTTTAATTGACTTGTTCTTGAAGACTTAGACTCCTTGTTTCTTTTTTCCCTAATTAACAGCCAAACAATAATAACATACAAAATGAACCAAAACATGACCAGCAAACTGTGTCAATCATACAATATCTGTAAGTAAAGGAAGGTGAAGGTCTCAGGAATGTTGGTCTGCTCAGGTCCTCAAAACACTTTAACAGAGCTATTAGAAAATAGAAAATCAACAATTTCAGAAATGTCTGCTAATGCACCACGGGAGCAGCAACAAGCCATGGAATTAATTAATGAACAGAATCAGCACCTCATTAAGCAGCTGGTTGGAATGAAATTGGTTGGCGTTTGAGGCCCTGACTTAGTTGGTTTGCTGTTGGCTCACTCACTTCACATTTCATTTTTGTTTGGGTCCCGTTTAAAGAAAGCAATGAAGCAATTCAGAGGAACGATGAAGAAATCCAGTGAAACTAATCTTAAAAAACAAGTAAATTAAAATGAATTTAAAAGATGTTAATTAGCAGCAAAAACAAGTCACTAATTAAGAAAGCAGTTAGAATAAAAACCTGCAGCGATTGCAGCTCTCTTGGACCAGAGTTGGGTACCCCTGTTGTAGTCTATAAGACTCTCAGCAACTTTCTGATGCATTTATTTTAGAAAGCCTGATGATTCTTCAAGATGCAGACCTTGCATTCATACATCACTACTGGCCAGACCAAGGCTTTCATTAAACACAGCTTTGTGGTGCTGCTGACTGACTTGTTTTTCTCTATATATTTCAGCTTAATCATCACTGTCATTCCCATGGCCCATCTCAACTTCACCACACCTGCAGAGACAGCATCCTTTGTTCTCCTCCTTGACTGCACATGCCTCCATTCTCCATGACTGAAAGTTCTTCATCATTACTTTCATTTTTGTTGCACTGATCAGTATGACATACTCTTCTGAAGCCCTTTCAACTCAGCACACCAACTCTTGTAGTTATTTTGGCGACACAGACAATAAAACAATGTCATCAGCCTACCTGAGATTACTGATGGTCTTCCCACCAATCCTGAATCCTCCAGAGAATCTTTTGAAAAATCATTTGAAGTGTGCAATAATACAAATGTAAGTTTTAGACTAAATCACTATTAGGAGATTGTACTTTGCACAAATGTGATTCATCTTATTTGCGCATATTAGTACCATTCAGGAAGCCATACCTGGAAGTCGGTGCCTCTTAATCCTCCCCCTGATTTCCAGCTCAAACAAACATTCTTTAAGATCATGTTTAATTCACAACTTGCATGTTTGTGGCTGCACTTTATCTATTGGCATCTTGGAGAATTAACATTTCTATGAAATCAATGTAGACCCCAGCAACACCTTTTACAGTGCACTATTGGAATTTATGTCATAATGCATGTTGTACAATGCATTGATGCGTCATCTGCTGGAATGACAAACGGAATGCATATGGCTGTGTTGTATGCCATTTGGTATAGGATTTGTACTGTTAATTCCTGTAATGCACCATCTGTTGGAATGACAAAGACAATGCTTTTTTTTTTAACTGCAAAGGTTTGTGATGTGCCATCTGTGTGAAAATAGAAATACAGCACCTGGCCAGAAACACAGATTAGTTCTGCAAAATGGAGGTTTCTTATTCCCTTTTAAACGAATAGATGAGCACACAGATATTGAAATAATGCTGGTTTCACTGCTACTCTTTAAACACTCAAGTTTAAATTTATTGTTAGTTGTACATAACATTGTTATACCTACTTAACCCAATTTAGGGTTGTGCGTTCTGTAGGCAATCCACAGCAGCATTGGGCACAAGACAGAAAACAGCCCTGGACATGCTTCACGGAGCCTAACTCACACATTGGGAAAATTCACAATCACCAAATCACCTAACAGGCAAATCTTTGGGGGTTGCTTGAGGAAGACAAGAACAACAGGAGGAAAGCCCACTCAACACAGGGACAAAGGTAATGAAAAATTCACACAAACAATAACTGGGTGTGCAATTCAACACCATATCTGTAGGATGTGTAGTAGGAATTATGACTTTAGACTAGGATCAAATTCCATTAATAATACTGTGTAACCATAAGCAAGGGTTCTCTTCATTTGCCTTTGCTTGAACTTGGAAAAACATAAGAAATACATGAAATTTTACGTCACCTGAGATAAAGGTGTCAGCCAAATCAGCGAATCAGTGGTACCACACTTGTACAATGACATTCTGTTGTGAGAAGTGCCTGATAATATTATACAATACAATACAGTTTATTTTTGTATAGCCCAAAATCACACAGGAAGTGCCACAATGGGCTTTAACAGGCCCTGCCTCTTGACAGCACCCCAGCCTTGACTCTCTGAGAAAACAAGGAAAAACTCCCAAAAAAACCTCGTAGGGAAAAATGGAAGAAACCTTGGGAAAGGCAGTTCAAAGAGAGTCCCCTTTCCTGGTAGGTTGGGCGTGCAGTGGGTGTCAAAAGAAGGGGGTCAATACAATACAATACACAGAACAGAACAATCCTCAATACAGCATAAAAATTAAAATTTTAGAAGTACGGAGCAGAATTTAACAGTAGATGATATCACATAACAAGATTTGGATATTTTTAGAGTCCTGGAGACCTCATCCATCAAGCTGCCTCCCCATTTGGCCATTTCACGGCTGAAAAGTTGCTCAGCCAGCCAATCCGATGAAAGGACTCCTTTGTCCCATGATTCCTGTGATCCTCCATCAGGGATGCCTTTACCACAGGCAGGCAAACAACTTAGCAGGTGGGCCGTGGCACCAATTGCCACATTTGAGTACTGAGAACAGAATAGGTGAGGGTTAGTAACAAATTATAACTATCATGTTACTTATGTTTTAGTGCTAATGACTAACAAAAAACATGCAGTGTGTACAGTTAATCAGCAGCTCTAGTCAGGATATGCTGAACTGAAGTAGTGAGTCTTCAGCCGAGATTTAAAGGCTGAGACTGAAGGGGCATCTCTTATGGAAGCAGGAAGACCATTCCACAGTTTAGGGGCCCTGTAACTAAAAGCTCGACCTCCCACTGTTATTTTATTAATCCTTGGAATCAAAACCAGACCGGCATCTTGAGATCTTAATGTGCGCTCAGTTTTGTAAGTCATGATAAGTTCAGACAAGTAAGCCGGACCTTGGCCATTTAATGCTTTATATGTTAAAAATTATGTGGTTAATATCCAGGATATGAAATGAATGGCTGAAGACGTGGCTGGGGGCGTGAGGTCAAAAGAAGAAAGGCATAACAATCACAATGTCAAAACCAAAGGGCGAGAGCAAATTCAAGAGTGAGTGAGGAAAAAAACAGGGTCGAAGTCACGAAAAAGACAAACGTAATACTAGCCTACTCAAAAAGAAAACTAACAAATATTAGGAAGGTTTTTTATTGCAGAAAATATTCACTGTACAATATCGACTAATACCGTACAGCGCCATACTTTATACTTGAAGTCTGGCATAGATCACGGTAGCCATGTGATTGGGAAGGGTGGAAAAAAAGTCATCTTGTCAAGAAATAAGAAAAAAAAAATAAATGACACAAAATGAAACAAGGAAAATATTAAACATTACAAAATAACTTAAATATACACATCCAAAAATGGAAAAGGATATTTATAGGATAGGATATTATAAAAGATACTTCATAATTAACAAATAAAAATACTGTAAATCCACACAATCACTACACATTCCTTGCATGTCTACCACAGTAGTAAAATACCAATAAACGACAATGAACGTAAACATTAAATAATAAATAAAATGTCATAACATACATATACACACATACATACATAGATAGATAGATAGATAGATAATAAAAGAAAATCTTGAGACAAGACTATTGTCAAGAGATTTTTTTCAAGTCCTGCCCTCATCTCAGCCATTTCCGGTTAACGGCCCATGCTCATGGTCCCCTCGCCTCTCATTCGTGTAAATGCTTTTGGTCGGACAAAGTTCCTGCGCTCTCAGCTCTTATACATTTTTACGATTTCCTCACTTCAGTTCCCAATTAAAGAAGACATATTGTTATCAACAGAAGAAATGAGTACACGGAGAACCCTAGCACCAAGAAACGATGAAGTCAAACAAATTAACGTGAAAATAGTCGATCGGTTACACAGCAAATTGGTTACATGCGTATCAATAGACTATGCTGAAACAGTTGGTGGTGAGGGTGCGGAAGATGAGAACATCAATTTACAATATCCAATAAAATAACTACAACCATTAACACCATCCGGTCTTCCACCGGCTGAATTACTGATGAAAGAAGAATGTATCGTAATGTTATTGCGTAATTTATGTATGAGTGATAGGATACATTTTACTATGGTTAATTACTCATTGTAATGTAAAATATTTAGTTCTACTATGCATAAGTAACAGATGATCCGCTGTGGTAACACCCGAGGGGAAAAGCCGAAAGATGATGCATAAGTAACAATTCCCATGAAAATAATCTGTTTGAATTGTACATTCGCTTCCCCATATGCAAACGACAGAGCCGTGAAGTGGCTAGTGTGTAGTGCCCGCCCAGGGGTTGGTGAGCGAAGCGAGCAAGGGGCAGAGCCCCCTAGTATATAAAAATATAAAAAAGAAACACTAAGTCAGTATGAACAGCTAATGAGCTGAATCCCTGTCATGGAATCTTGTGTACTGTCTGCTAGAACAGAGGAGGGAGAAAAGCGACCATGCAGGATGGAGGAGGTCTCTAATGATGTGGCATACCCTTCTAAGCCAGTGTGTGTTGTACACATCCTGAACAGATGGCAGCCGGTTGCTGGCAATACTTTGTGTGGCCTTTGCCACCTACTGCAGCACTTGACAACCCTGAGCGTGGCAGGCTCTGGGTGGAGATCTAATGCAACAACTGTGTTGTATTACTATTATGAAGTAAAATTTTTCCATTTCCTTATCTGTCTTACTTGTGTGTGCTTTTCATTTAGCAAAATAACATTTTCAGAATCATTCAGTGATGTAAATGAATGATTAAAATGATGCATTTGTAAAAGTAAATGCCATTTTAGTATAACATGTTTATTGAGGCTTAAAAAATTAGTTAGAATTACAAGTAAATGGCAACCAACACTGCTTCCTGAACAGGATTGAGAAGCAAATATTAAACACACACCATACTGTCCATTCATCCACTTTCCAGTGACCCTGACCGATTCCAGGGTTGAGGAGATGCAAACCTTCTTAAGAAATGTATTACTTGATGGGCTGACACATTACAAATTACAGAGCCTCCGTCACTTGGCCACTTTAAATGGCTGGCAATTACACCATTGCAGCAGCAACATCTGTGGTGACAAAGTGTGTGTGTGTGTGGCCTATCCTACAATTCTGTGCACTGCATGGTTTCTCTTATATGATGAACTTAATCAAAATACAGGGGATTGTGAATTTGTGATCAAAAACAGCGAGTTGTGTGCCCAGTCTTAATAGCAACAATCAAAGCCTACCTGTTAACATGATTACATCTTGCCTGAAGAAAGGCCCGAGCTGCCTTCAAAGCTTGCACATTGTAATCTAGTCAGTTAGCCAATAAAAAGTGCCACTTTGTTTCACCTCTCAATGCAGGAAATATTTTAAGAGCTTTGCAGAAAATAATGGTGTTAATGTAGTCTGTTATTTGAACCTATGTATACAAATCTACATATTACAGAACAGATTTGTTAAGGTTAGACTATTGCGTTCTTGCACACAACAGACTGACTTACTGGCATTAAGGACAGAAGTAAACACCAAACTTATTTAATAAAAAAATAAATAAATAAAATAAATAACTGCAAGTCTGCCAGCTGGGATCAGGTCACATAGCTTTTATGGATGGAAAAACGTGGGCCTTGGCAAGGGGAAAAACAAGCAAAGTCAACTCTCTCTCACCGTAGACACCCAACCACTTACTGTATGACGTTTGAGTAACTTGAATGCTGTTGATTCAGTGGCAGTAATGCCCCGCTTCCAGACGCAGGCCCGCCGAGAGGAAGCAGGCAGCCAAGAAGTGCTCCATCAATGAGTCAACTGTTAACTAACAAAACAGGATTATGTCTGTTAGAATATCAGACCACCATTTTAGCAAACACACTTGTGAAACTGCTGTTATTAAGGTGCCCACTGTTCGCAGATGTTGTGGTTCCTGAGAGGTATGGCAGTCACATGCTGCCCCGATGTCCTGCTATTTTTAGGCATCAACCAGCACAGTCACTTTAGTCTCCATCCTTAGCAGAATTAGCTCAGATGGCTACCATACAGGCCAGGCAATTTAGTGCACAGTAATCTATTATTATGTAACTTCAACCCCAGTCTCACTCATAGACTTGTGATACCACAGATTCTTAAATTGCTTCATAACGAGAGCAAACACACTATGTAGAGACTGAAGGGTCAGAAAGAGGACCAACAATGTTGACAGAGTAATTCAAAATAATAAACAAAAATAAATTTGTAACAGCTGTCATGTGTGTTTGGTGTCATTGTCAGGCTACACCTTTTCATCATTACAGTCAAGAATCTGTACAGAAATTAGAAACCTATGAACTACCTGGAAAGAAAGCACCAACAAAAGCTAAAAGGGGAGCCGCTGAGCATACCTAAAAAAGAGAAGGTGCACAAGGGAGGGGAGGAGAGAGGAAGTCATGGATATCACGGGGAAAACAACGCTCCCTACAGGAAAATGCAGGTGATCTCAGGTTCATTTTTGGAAGGCAGGAGGTCTGGGCAATGAAACAGTATAATTTTAATTTTTATGGGGAACAGGGGAGAGGGCCTGACATACCCACATGAGAAGTTTTTCAGTATTGAGGCAGTACTTGGTGTAAGCCTTGCAACAACAGTCATAAAAAAAAAAACAAAAAAAAAAAAAACACTTATGTAGATTTAAAGGATAATTTTTCTCATTCTTAGTTAATCTTTTATGATTATTGTTATTTGTGTATTCATTTTCTATCATTCGTGTATCCCGTCTAGTAATCCATCAAAGTGAGGAGAGTACTGCAGCTTGGGATTGATGTAAATGGCCGATTTGTTCACAATACTAACTTTATTTCAGCTTTTGTTGGTGTGCTCTGTACTTGTGAGGATAGTAAGGTAGTGTTCTTCATTTATGGTGCAGATCATTTATTCATATTGTTTTTCTTTTTTCTTTACCAATCTTTCTGGTAGTGTAATCATGCCATCCTGGGTTGGGAAAAGAGTACCAAGGAGTGGTACAAACTTTAGTGGTTACTAGCATGTTAACTTTAAAAAGGCAGACTGACCTGGTGCAGTAGTCTGGATTCAATTAAGGGTTTCAGATATAATGACATCTGCCTTCATTTGGGCAAAGTCAGAAGGGGGACCAATGCAATTACTCCACACTTTCTTTAAGATTGAAATCTTAACATCCCCCCTTCACTGTTGTACGTTACCAAAGATAAAAATTTTAATCTCAGGTTTTCATGAAGATAAAAACATATGATACAACACAAGCCAATGATGACTAATGCAGTACATCAGCAAAATATGCAAAAAACATCTTAGGGGTATAATCTTATGCTAATCAGATCATATAATCCACAAGTCGATTATCCAGGTGTCTGCTCACAACTTGCAAAACACAGGAAATACTTCTCGAAACACAAAATACATTTCCATAATTGAAGATGTACCTCTTCCACTTTTTCCATTGGTCAAGAGTTCTGTTGTCAGTTCAAAACCACAATTCCATGTGAATTCAGGGTTCATTCAAATTCCAGGACTTTTAGTGACTTTTCCAGTACCAACCAGCACAAGTGAAAAGTATAAGGTTTACCTTTGGAAGGACATCCAAGCACAATATATGTCACTCTATGACCTCGCTGTCATGAGGAAAAACTTCCTGAAAAAAGTTACCCACAACTTGTGATAAACAAGTTATCCATACATTTAACACCCAGAGCATTTCAGACATTCACTTTTAGGCAGGTTTGAAGACAAAGATAACGATATAGTATAAGCATTACTAGCCAAACAGGCTGGCTGGATAACTCACATGTGGATTATCGGACAGCAGTAATGTTAGCTTTTCTTCTTCCATGGACATTTTTGTGTATTATTTGCCATTGTATAGCATTGATCACCATCAGCTTGTATTATAAACATTTTTTACTCTTTTCATTCTCTATTAAACATTATTACTTTTTTTTGTTAGTTGGAAAAAAACACATGAGGAAAGCAATATAATTGTTAGGTGAAATGTTTCTTGCTCTTCTTTCCTCTTGGGTTCACACCCTTCCATGCTGAGATTCTGCTAAAACTGCCCAGAAATTACTTTGTGCTTAAAACTACCAGTCTGTGCTGCTTACCCTATGGTTACAATCTGCACATTCTGATGCTGGCTTTTTTATCATCCCACCATGCACCTCTTGGACTACCTTTCAAACTTTCATCTTCTACAGAAATCTTACCACTTGTATTTAACCCTTTAAATTCAGTTAAGTCTGATGTAGTAGCATTTGTTCCATCTAAGATGGTAAATGTGTTTAATTACTCCTCAACAAACCTCAATCTCCCAGAACAAAACACACATTGCAGAGATTTCACAAATATATAAGTATATACTCTTACTTGCTGCTCTTTTTGCCATGCCTTTTCTTTACTTCTGGGAAATAAATTCAATAAAGTAACTACGCAACTGTGAACACAGAATGCAATCTAACAAATTGAAAAGCAATCTGCAAAAACTTTTAAGGGATGGTTAATAGTATCAGATAAATTAGATGCACTAGAACAGAATACAGGCTGGGTAAATACATTAATTTTAATCTGCCACATACAGTTAAATAAATGTAAAGTATTCCAATTAAAACAGACTTTATGAGAAGGACCTGGGAGTCATAGTGGACTTGTCACTGTCCGCATCCAAATAGATTACAAACGCAATCAAGAAAGCTAAATAAGATGTGTGTGTAAGCCAAGGGAGGTTATGCTTAAGTTATATAATGCACTGTATTATGTACAGCTTTGGCTTCCATATTTTGGGGGGGGGGTTTAGACAACAGTACTAGAAAAGTCAAGAGGAATGGGCTATGAGAGATATGGAGAAACTAAAAGGGCACAATCATTTCAAGTTAAGCAAACAAAAATTAACAGGTAATGTGATTGAAGTGTTCAAAATTATGAAGGGAAACAGTACAGTAGATCCCAGCTGTTCCTTTAAAATTTCTGTAACAAGAATATGGGGACAAAGCTGGAAATTTGTCAAGGGCTGATTCTGCAAAAATGTTTCAAGGTTTTTCATCACGTAATGAACCCTGACACACGGAATGAATGTACAAGCTTAAGTTGGCCATTTCTTACCATAACTGTTCTAATGTTCCAATGCTGGGATGTGTAAACAGTGTGGATCCAGAACTATCAGCCTTTGCTCAGGATAGACACAGATAAAGTTAGAAATGCATCTTGCACTGTCAAATTCATGCTTACGTTAGTATCTTAATTATCAAAACTCATGGAAACAGTACACTAACTTGATAACTTTTTAAATGTATGAAGATGTCTGTCTAAAAAAGGACTAGTTATAGGGAATTCAATACAACAGATACACCTCTACAATGAGAAAACAAATCCTAATTTGTTCAAGATTACAAAAGCAGCAAACCAGATGTGAAAATGACCTTCAACCACTGTGCTTACAAAGGATTACCCATGACCAGAACTCTAAAATAGTTCACTGTAAATAAAGTAAGTCACAGACATGTCACATTTTCCTGTCTGATTAAAAATCAAGTATTAGGCAATTCCAATAATGAGAAAGACAATTATTCCTGCCTTCCATTTCCAAATTCCTCTAAATGCAGTTAAGGTTTATGATGGACAGAGTCTACCCTAGGAAAATCAGGTACTTGGCAGGAAACAACCATTTGCACAACACTGCTAAATAGTGAAAAATGAGAAAAAGCCGGACAAAACTGTAGAAAGAAAATAAATGTGTCGCTGTTTAAGCCACTGTTCCCAACTCAACTAAACAATGGGTTAATAGTTTTTTCAAATGTGTAGTCAACCAGATCTGTGGGAAAAGGATATCTAGCAAAAATAAAACATACGATTAAGGTAATCATACTGTGTACTGTTGGCCTCTGTTGAAGACTCATACTGAAACACCAAAAGTAACTTTCAGGTAAATTAATGCTAGGTTTGAAGGGATTTTCAAATTAAAAATAGACATAATTTATCAGTTTAAACAATAAAATTTGAGTGTAGGCAGATTTTAAACTCCAGGTAATTATATATAAAAAAAAAACACACTTCAGGGAAGACAATGATAGGTTTTCTACAGAATACCAAAAATAAACTGTAGTGCCAGCTAAGGTCCGTAAAGCTGATCAAACTAGAAGAAAATTCTCCTTTCCATTCATTTCATTCATTTATTTGGCTGACACTTTTATCCAAGGCAACTTGCAACATTTATGATACAAATGGTTACATTCCTTTTGGTTATCCAATTTGAACACAGCCAGGTCAAGTGAATTACTCATGGCCACAGAATGTGCCAGTAGGGAGATTTGGACCCACAACTTCAGAGGTTGAAGTCCAAAGCCTTAACCACTACACCACATAGTCTGCTTTCAAGTTCAACAATTTAAATACAACTGGTTTGATAAATGTTTTGTAATGCTGAGGAAGTCATTGGAAGTAAGTGATTCAGAGACATCACTACCATAGGATAAAGTTTTGATGCAATTTTTTGGAAGAACAGTCATACAACTACACGGAGAAGTGCATGTAATGTGGATGCTGCCACCTTGTGGTTTACATAAATATTGATGATCAAACCAGCAAAGGGCTTTAATCTGCAAAGCCAGGAAATATTAAAGAATAAATGGTACTAAAAAAAAAGTCATAATTATTGCAGTCAGTCATGTGATGAAATGATCATCAAATATATGGCATACAATTATATATCTGAAGTGTGCAAAATCAGTTCATTTTATTATTCACTATTCATTTAATAGGGCAGTATTATATGCAATATTTTACAATTTCAACACACTCTATTACTTCCCAGCCTCACATATATTTAATATTCAGTAAAATGGATAACACGAATAACAAATAAACTTAGGCATCACTGCCAAAACAAAGGAAAAAAAAGTTTATTTTAGGTCGTGGTTCCAGTTCAATTACATGCTAAAAAAAACAAAAAAATTAAAAAAAAAAAAAAAATCCAGGAGAACAAAATTCACACTATTATATATATATATAAAAATAAAAACACACACGTCCCTTGAAGACAGCACATACTGAGCAACCGGAAACAGTCTGCTCCAGATGTTTCTAAACAATTTTATGTTATATACAACATAATATTTAATCCTACTGAAACGTGGGAAGGTAAGAATAGCACCTTGAAATTCAAAGTACAAGAAAAACAACTTAAGGGAAAGGCATTGCTGACATACAATTAAAGCATGGCAAAATTAATGTAAAATGTATAAAATTAACTGAATAAAAAATAAAAATGTCATATAATTAGAAATATCAGAAGAAGCATATGACAAAATTTAACTTGGGGATTTTTTCTTTTTTAAAGTGCATATTCATTTTGGATCTTGTAGGTATTGTCCAGAGAACCCCGGAAAGTTTGAAAATGGCAGTATGGAGTTGAAGTCCTCCCCACAACAATGGTACAAAACAACATTTAGTAAAACACCACATCTATACAACTGTCAAAAAACTGGAAAGAAAATACAGATGGGTGAATCAGTATGTATTAACAGCCTTAAGGGTATATACTGAAGTATATACTGCATACATGAAAACGTAATTTAGGTATACCAAAACAAATCAGCATGATAAAAAAATGTATGTACGTGCGTGTTTTATATATATATATATATATATATATATATATATATATATATATATATATATATTTATATATATATATATATATATATATAAAAATAAAGAATCAAGTCCTCTGTATAACAGTGTCATTTTATTTTTGAACCTTGGTATGTGATTGCTTGAAGTAGAAAACATTCTTAAAAGATTCCATTCCATGGATAGAAGGTGCAGTTTGACAAAACTTAAGTGGAGTCATTGTCTGGAGGACGGGGCTAACAGGGTGACATGGACAAAACATTTTGTAACAGCCAAAACAAGCTATTTATTAAGTAACGCTCATCATAAAACTGATCAAATAAGATTTTTAGACTGACTGCAACAAACAAAACAAAATATTAATAACTGGACCAATTTAAATGCCTTTAAGTACTCAGAGGCAATTCACATGACAAAAATCTCACAATCTCCATAATAAAGACCTATAAATTAAGTGGTCAACAAATTAAAACAAATTGTACAGCTGCTATTAAGGATTACATCCCATTAGTTGTACTTAACACATCACAGCGTAGTGTGTTGGGAGGTTATTGCAGGCATCTTAAAGAAGAGTAACAGCATGGTTCAGTGAAGGAGCTTAGACTCTGGGTCAGCATTATTATTGCAAAATACTTTCAGGTTCTTCTTACAGGATAGTTCACTTTAAAAAAGGCTAACCCCAAACAATGACCTAGCTCATTCTGTTGTCACTTGTGAAGCACTGCCATCTGTAGTCTGGTTTGTTGACTGGATGAACATTGGCTGTGTGAGATCTTGTCCAGCTGGCATAGTTACTTGCTGAATCTGATAGAGCTGCTGAAGACATAATGGTGACAGTTTTACACTAAATTTGAGCCACAGAACCACCATCCTAAATGACAAACAATACATATAATTCAGGACAAAACAATTACATTATTTAAGTGATTAATGCAAAAATACAGAGAAGAATTGAAGTACAGTGAAATGTTTGGGCACATCTTAACAAATGTGTTTTCTGTGGTATTAAAGATGCATGGATAAAAAGGCCTAGGCTTAAATATGAAAATTGTTCCAAACATAATTTGATAGCAATACATAAACAATATAGTGTAATGCAAAAAACTTTTAATTTTTAACTTTGTTGAAATTTAGAGTTGGAAAATCCATTCATCCATCCATTTTCCAACCCGCTGAATCCAAACACAGGGTCACGGGGGTCTGCTGGAGCCAACCCCAGCCAACACAGGGCACAAGGCAGGAACCAATCCCCGGGCAGGGTGCCAACCCACCGCAGGACACACACACAAACACACCCACACACCAAGCACACACTAGGGCCAATTTATAATTGCCAGTCCACCTAGCCTGCATGTCTTTGGACTGTGGGAGGAAACCCACGCAGACACAGGGAGAACATGCAAACTCCACGCAGGGAGGACACGGGAAGCGAACCTAGGTCTCCTTAATGCGAGGGAGCAGCGCTACCACTGCGCCACTGTGCTGCCCGAAAACACTCAACCATAATCATTAGGCCATCATAATTACTATATGAGCATCTTTAAAAGTTACTTTATTGAATCTTTTTAATGCTTTTAGGCCAATGAGTTATGCTGTGACAAGGCAGCATATGCACAGAAACAGACCTATTGGATAGAAACACATTTTTCTTGCTGTGGTTCCAGAAAACAGCAGGAATGGCTCAACTTTGGAAAGAGAATTACTTTAAGAAATGATGGCAAGTTAATCTGAAAAATTTTCGAGACAGTGACAAAAATCATCAAAACACTATGATGAAACAAGCTCTAATGAGGTCTGCCATAGAAAAGGGCATGTAAGAGTGACCTCTGCTACAGAGGTGAAGTTTATTAGAGATACAGCATAAGTCTTAAAAAGTGCTAATAGCCACATCTCAGATTATACTGTATATCTGATAAATATTTCAAGTAGTTCAGGCAGTAGACAACATCAACTGTTCAGAGAAGTGGTAGAACTGCTGCAAAGAAACCACTACCGAAGGAGTAAATAATAAGACGAGACCTCTATTGGACAGCGAAACACAGGCTGTGGGCATTGGTCCAGCTGAAATCTGTCCTTTGGTCTGATGAGTCCAAGTTCGATACTCTTGGTTGCAACTGCATTGACTTTGTGGAACCCACAAAAAGTGAACAGAAGAAGTCTACAGGCATGGCTCCACCCTTGAACCATAGAGAAGGAGGTGTGATTGTGGGGGCGCTTTTCTAGTTTATTTATTAAAAATGTAAGATACACTTAACCAGCATGGCTACCACAGCATTCTCCATAGAAATGTCATCCCATCGGATTTGTGTGGCTTGTTTTTCAACATGACAAACACAGTTGACAAAGCATTCCAGGGGCCTCATGTACAACGCGTAAGTGAGCAGGTAAGAAGCAGAGAGAGAGAGAGAGCTGCTGGGTAGGGAGCCTGGGTGTTTGTCTCAGTGTTATTCAATGTTTTAACATTTAGTTTACTATTACACCATGCATTCTATGGTATAATTATTTTTGCGCTTAAAAATCTTTAAAGAAAATATATTTACATACAGTCCGTACGGTATGGAACGGATTAATTGTATTTATATACAATCCTATGGGGGGAAATTACTTCAGGTCACGACCAAATTGGGTTACGACGAGTTTTGGAACGAATTATAGTCATGACCCGAGGTTCCACTGTATTTGGAATAGTTTGACCATTCTGTGGACCATTGTTACAGGTTAATTACAATCAGATGCATTAAACTAATATTAAACATTAAACAATATGCGGTTAATTTCAGTGTTTCATTTATAAAGCTGCGTCAGGGATGTGGATCTAAAAAAGAAATTGCAACCACATAGGAACAGTAGCACTGCTTTGACACTGACTGCTGCCAGTCTGCAAAACCAAGCTCAGAACTTGCGTACGACAGGTTATGAGCTACTGTGAAAATGTGCGTGGCTTTACGCCAAGTTTGGGTTTTATACAATGTGATTTGAATGTGGAAACGTTCTTACCCAACATTTTTGTGCGTGCACACCGTTTATACATGAGGCCCCAGGTGTTTATTTCATGAAACTGGCTGACAAAATGGCAGCAACAGTATGTAAAGTTGTCATCAATGCAAAGGGAGAATTCTGTAAAAAGTTCTAACACTTTTTGGTCAATGCCTAATTCTGTGCATTACTTCAGGACCCCAGTCCATACAGGCTGCTAGTTTACCAGAGGGCATAGTTATGAACTCTCCCCCATATATTTACTCTGACTGGCAAATTTAGAAAGGTCATTTAATATGCAGGTGTTAAGATATTGGAAGAAAAATGTGCAGACCCCATACAGGCAAGCTTCCATATCTGGATTTGACTCTGGAGGTATGAAGTAGCAGCATATTTCAAGTAAATGAGTTAATCTAAAATGAACCAAATTTCACAGCTTAACTAAAAAAAGCAAAATAAGGATGCACTTACTTGTCCGTCTGTAAACTGGTTAAATTGCTGTTGTCCTGGCTGCACTTCTGTCTGTGTAATCTGTACAAAAAAAAAAACAACAGTGTTACTTTAAAAATCTAAATTCACATTTTTGACAAATTCTTATCCTACTGCGAAATACTGACACTTACAGCCACAAACTGCATAAAATTAAGAATTACTAGCCAACCGCCGCATAATCAGGCCGCTTTTTAAGTGATTTTTAAGCACAGAGGAAAAAATAAACATTTGAAAAATCCGTAATTTAATAAACCACCAAGAAAAGTAACATTGCAACAATGCACGCTACGAACCAACATACAATTGTCCGTGACTGAAAACTGGAGGAGCGCCGTCGCACCTTCTCCTTCCAAAGCGAAGGACGGGGTTGAACGGCGCTCGTTCAGTACGCACTGCCCGCTTATGTGGGCAAGGTGGGAGGGGGGCGAGTACAAAGTGCAGGAGCTTCTAAGACGACACGTTTGTCGTGGATGTGAATTGCTGTATGTAGCGTGTAAAACAGTTTGCTATGATGCACGCGGTCGTGCGTCGTAACCGAAAACTTATTTTTTAAAGACTGCTCACTTCATTGTGTTTTAACCTCAGTTGTAAAGGTTTTTTTTTATGATCCCATGGGATACCCTTAGCAAACAGTTTTACACGCTGCATATGGCGATTCACCTCCGCAAGAAACATGCCTCTATAACAGTCAACGTGTATGAGGGGGGTGTGTACAAAGGGTAGGGACGAAAACAGTGGGAGCGTATGAGTCGCACTTAGTGGCAATTCCACGGTTTGCAGCCCGAATGGGGTTCAACAGCTTACCCACGCCTAGACACACGCTCAATCTCATGCGTAATTATTTATTGAATGGTAAACACTTCTGGAAAGACACAGTTGTCTAAAACAGGTTAGTGTGAGAATACAACAGTAAGTGAATGAAAAGATGGAACTCTGGAGAGCAAAATACAACACAATAGTGAACCCGCGGCATAACAAACGCCGCATAATTATTTATTGATGGTTGAACACTTCTGGAAAGACACAGGGACACCCCTCGTAAACTGTTCTACACGCTACATACAGCGATTCACATCTGCGACATGATTTTTCCTAGATGGTCCTGTCACGTCCACCCTTGCACTCGAAGCATACACACTGCCTGCTCATGTGCCCGGTCGCAAGCCGCGTCCAGTCTCGTTCTCGAAGCATACACACCGAGAATGCTCACAGAGAAACTCACAGAGAGCCGCCCACCAGCTGCCTGTGTGTGTGCCTCTGTCTGTTTCTGTCGCGGCTTTCTCTTGCGCTGCCTCTGTGTTAACCGGTCAGGCACAGAGAAGGTCAGCCGCTGACAGAGCGTCTCGACTGTTGCAGGGCCTGCATTGGTGAAGCAGGTGAGACGGTAATGAAACAGAGGCAAAGGGCTTATTGGTTCTTAATGGCTGATTCCTTCATTGTGCTTTAACCTCAGTTTTAAAGGATTGTTTTAAGGATCCCATGGGATACCCCTCGCAAACCGTTTCACATGCTGCATATGGCGATTCACCTCCGCGAGAAACATGCCTCTATGAATAGTCAACATAGCTCGGAGGTACATGACATTAACCTGACCTGCACTGCAGGTGGCCTCTACGACAGACGAACATAAATGACGCCATTAGTTCGGTGCCGTCGCGTCCGAGTTGGTGGGCGTGGATCCTTCCTGCGTGCGCCATAGGTGTCTCACTTGTCGGCGGCTTAGTGAATCCACGCCCCTTCCGGCGTGCTTTTCATGGTTGTCTTGCTTTAGTGAATTTTATATATATATATATATATATATATATATATATATATATATATATATATATATATATATACCCATATCACATATACAATATATTTAATATAAATAGAAAACAAAATATAAATAGA
The DNA here is from genome assembly GCF_016835505.1 of Polypterus senegalus. Classification (NCBI taxonomy): domain Eukaryota; kingdom Metazoa; phylum Chordata; class Cladistia; order Polypteriformes; family Polypteridae; genus Polypterus; species Polypterus senegalus. The sequence continues at coordinate 72,432,404 of NC_053170.1, read as the reverse complement.
AAAAAAAAAAGAATGAAGAATAACTGCTGTCATAAACTGTTTGGTTATTGCAAGTTTAGCTCTATATAGACAAGCTTACTATTCCTACTTTTGCTCCAGTAACCTCTACTACAATAGATGTTGCCGGTAATCTATCCTTTTTTTTTTAATCCATATCCAAGAAAAGAAAAAAGTGCTGGTAACTTATCTGAGCCAGTTTCTTTCCTACCAAAAGGGATTAGGGCAAGTCACACTTGATAACTGGGGCAATTAAGCACCATGGCTGATATGTTTGTTTCAAAACATTAAAAAGGTATACTGTCAAAATAAAAATGAATACTATATCTCATGTTTAAAATTTACCATTGTTTATCCCCATTGCTCTTTTTTGCCAGCAACAAACAAAACAAAAAGACATAGCAATAAAAATTGGTTAAAAAAAAAATAAAAAAATTAAAGTGTTCCAAAACCATCAGTATACCTCTAGCCAAGTTCAATGATTTAACTTGAGTTGGACTCTAGTGTTAACTTTTCTGACTCGTGCCTTGGTTGATAAGAATTAAAATAATGACTTGACTTAGACTGCTTATTGATGATCTGTGACTTGATTTATTTATATTTATATAGATATATAGATATAGATATATATATATATATAAATATAAATAATATATATTATATATATAAATATAAATAATATATATAATATATATATATATATATATATATATATATATATATATATAATTATATATATATATATATATATATAATATATATATATAAATATATAATATATATATATATATATATATATATATATATGATAGATGACTTTCAAAGTCTCAGGCTATAGCACCAAAATATTTTTAAATTGCCTTCTTTTAATTTACATTTTTTGCATTCCATATCTGTACAAGTCATTAACACTAGAATTACCAGAGCCTACGAAAAAACTCGTAATTCCGTCCCACCTTAAATCGCTTCTTAAAATCGTTCACAGCTCTCCACCAGCGTCTTTTGTCATCTAAATGTGCTGATAAAAATCAGGCTGCAAGCAGCCGGCTATTCCATCCCCCCACCGACTTAGAACGTGCACAAACTTCTCCCAGCTCATGCCTTGATTGATTATCTGGGAGTGAAGTGGAGTTTTAGAGTGGAAAGAATAGATCATTATTTGGAATACACGCATTTCACGTGTGTTCCGTTTCTACAGTAATCCGTGTAAACACATTTTTAAAACAGAAACGTTTTTCATATTGTAGTAGTAAATAACAAAATGTAAGCATAAACTATATAATGTATGAAGCCTGAAGTCCAAATATCAAACACTTCCAAAAAAGGTACACATATAATAGAACAAGTATGCTTTTATTCAAAAATATAACTGCAAAAAAAGCCACCTTAGCATGCCACATTTACACATACTTACTACACGATAGCATAATGGTATCAGCAACTGACTAGTATCCAAAAGGTCATGAGTTCGATCCCACATGGTTCAGTTTTGAGAAGTAAACTGCTCTTATTCTTACTATTTTAGAATAAAACACGCATTTGATTTCAGTGTGTAACAGCCAATGTAATTTATGATACTTGTAAAGGTTAGGTTTTTTTTTTATTCACTTTTCATTCTCAGTCTCAGTCGTGTTCAGGATCCTTCCCTACCCCCCATCTGAGAATGCTGTTTTCACATAAAGATGCGCTGTAGCTCTGCAGCGTACTTGTGACTGCATTCTCTTACCAATGCTTTGAACTGAAGTGCCTGCGTGCACTTTTCGTGGCATTACGCCTATTTTTTGAGCATGCCCGTGTCGCTCAAACACAGGAACATATGTTGGTGTACAAGAATAAAAAACAAGTGCACTTTTATTCTAGACTATAAGTGAAGAAAAATAAAGCAAGTTACAGTAGGCGGTTGATACGACAGCTTGCGTGGTGCAATACTAAGAACTGCTGATTTCGATCCGTGCTATATAAAATCATCACATTCAAATATTAACAATTTCCACACACCCTTCCTACATTCACGACATGTGTACTTGTTGCAGTGTACACATCTCTCTGTGCTATGGTTCCTATTACACTGAATGAGCACCTGACATTGTACTTTCTTCCCTATATAAATAACATTCGAGTATAGCGCTCCAAATAAATCACATTTGAGTTATAGCGCTCTTTATGTGAAAACAGCATTGTCAGATTGATGATGGGGAATCGTGAACGCGACTGAGAGAATGGAACTGAATAAAAAAAGACTGAAATCAAATGTATGTTTTATTCTAAAATAGTTAAGTACATGCAATATTATTTGAAAGCGAACAGCGTCAGATCGGGTTTGAATATGCCCGATCTGACGCTGTTCGTTTTCAAATAATATTGCATGTACTGTGCGTTGAAACTGCTGCACTGAATAAGCTGACGCCTTCTGTAATAGCGTCAGCGTGTATTCAAACCCGATCTGACGCTGTTCGTTTTCAAATAATATTGCATTAGTGCGATGATGTTTTTACATATATTGTCTCTTTCATTCATCTTGCGGTTTGTAATCAGTGACCGCGTGTTTTTTCCCCGATCTTGCCAGTTCGCACATGTTGCTGTATGGTGCTGTTTCTTTTGTACTCCAGGACATGCAGAGGACAGAATAGTACAGAGCAGTAAGTTCAGCGCTATATGCAATCAGACAGACAAACAGGCAGAGAAGGCACTAGATATATAAATAAACAGGGAAGGCACTGTATAATAGATATAAAAAACAGCTAAGGGGATAGATATATAGATAGGTAGGAAGGAAAGGCACTATATGATAGGCAGACAGGGAAGCTCCTATATAATAATAAAATTACTGTTATTACTATGTAGATAGACAGGGAGTTCAGCGTCAGCGTGTATTCAAACCCGATCTGACGCTGTTCGCTTTCAAATAATATTGCATGTACTTAACTATTTTAGAATAAAACATACATTTGATTTCAGTCTTTTTTTATTCAGTTCCATTCTCTCAGTCGCGTTCACGATTCCCCAAAAATCTGACAATGCTGTTTTCACATAAAGACGCGCTATAACTCAAATGTGATTTATTTGGAGACGCGCTATACTCGAATGTTATTTATATAGGGAAGAAAGTACAATGTCAGGTGCTCATTCAGTGTAATAGGAACCATAGCACAGAGAGATGTGTACACTGCAACAAGTACACATGTCGTGAATGTAGGAAGGGTGTGTGGAAATTGTTAATATTTGAATGTGATGATTTTATATAGCACGGATCGGAAATCAGCAGTTCTTAGCATTGCACCACGCAAGCTGTCGTATCAACCGCCTACTGTAACTTGCTTTATTTTTTCTTCACTTATAGTCTAGAATAAAAGTGCACTTGTTTTTTATTCTTGTACACCAACATATGTTCCTGTGTTTGAGCGACACGGGCATGCTCAAAAATAGGCGTGTAATGCCACGAAAAGTGCACGCAGGCACTTCAGTTCGCAAGCATTGGTACGAGAATGCAGTCACAAGTACGCTGCAGAGCTACAGCGCATCTTTATGTGAAAACAGCATTCTCAGATGGGGGTAGGGAAGGATCCTGAACACGACTGAGACTGAGAATGAAAAGTGAATAAAAAAAACTAACCTTTACAAGTATCATAAATTACTGGCTGTTACACACTGAAATCAAATGCGTGTTTTTATACTAAAATAGTAAGAATAAGAGCAGTTTACTTCTCAAAACTGAACCATGTGGGATCGAACTCATGACCTTTTGGATACTAGTCAGTGGCTGATACCATTATGCTACGTCTGTAGTAAGTATGTGTCAATATGGCATGCTAAGGTGGCTTTTTTCTGCAGTTATATTTTTGAATAAAAGCATACTTGTTCTGTTATATGTGTACCTTTTGTGAAAGTGTTTGATATTTGGACTTCAGGCTTCATACATTATATAGTTTATGCTTACATTTTGTCATTTACTACTACAATATGAAAAACGTTTCTGTTTTAAAAATGTGTTTACACGGATTACTGTAGAAACGGAACACACGTGAAATGCGTGTATTCCAAATAATGATCTATTCTTTCCACTCTAAAACTCCACTTCACTCCCAGATAATCAATCAAGGCATGAGCTGGGAGAAGTTTGTGCACGTTCTAAGTCGGTGGGGGGATGGAATAGCCGGCTGCTTGCAGCCTGATTTTTATCAGCACATTTAGATGACAAAAGACGCTGGTGGAGAGCTGTGAACGATTTTAAGAAGCGATTTAAGGTGGGATGGAATTACGAGTTTTTTCGTAGGCTCTGGTAATTCTAGTGTTAAAAGCAAAGAAGGATCATGGCTGGGGAATTATCAATTTTAAAAATTTTCAATTTACTGTAGACTATACTAAAAATGGAATTACAGAATCTGCAAAATTTGAGGGTTGAAAACCAAAAAAAAAAAAATATTGGTCCTTACGACAGTTACATTTGTTAAACAGCAGACCAGAGTGATTGATATGTGATTGTTCTAACTAATATACTACTTCAGCTGAAGAACACTCCACATCTCTCACTGGCTACATTTCAACTCTATTGGCCCTGTTCCACGGTGCCCTTTTCTAACACCGATCCATTCTCTCTCGTGCTGATTCGAGTCACCAAGTGCACACATAGCATATAAGCATTACACACACTCCACTTGTTCACCAATTTACATGAATGGTCAAATCCAAGTGAGGATATGTCTCACTGGCAAGCCATGCAAAGGGGCTTGTTCAAGTTTACATGGCCTCCCTGTGCTGTGGCCAGAGATCAGAGTGTGTTCAGAGCATGTTTAAATCTGTATGTCATATTAAAGAGTTGGGTCAAGTAATCTAGTAGTTACGTGCAATGCGCTACACTGACAATTGAAAGGACAGAAGCACCAAAACGGGACATTCAAAACCCCTTTTATTTAGAGTGCATTTCCACATAGAAACAAAAATTAAAGCACGAGAAACTTCAGATATTCATGTTACTTTCTCAAGAAAATAAGATTAGAAAGTGCTTTCATATCTCACACTTCTGAACAGTGCAGTTTCCACTCCCCCATATTCCAGAAAATCCTTAAACAAGCTAAGGGCACAGGTGGCAATGTATAAAGGTGTGAAAAGCCAGTTGTTTGTACAGGTTTCTAGATCTAAATCACTCTGAGCCGATATGGCACTCAATAAAGCAGTACATTAGGAGGACTGTAAAGCCACTAACCAAGGACCAGCTTGTGTAAGCAACAATAAAGTACTGGGAATGTAAGCTACAATCTGTAACCTGTTCCTGGTACATCAACAGACTCCAGATTGTGATAGGAATTGTGGTTCAGCATCAGGGATCTCAGTCCAGGATCTGAAGATCTAAACACAGGTTTCGTTTAAAACCTTTTTTGGGAAATTCCAAAATACTGACTCTCATAGAATCTGAAAGAAAATGTTAACTAATGTGATGTATAGTGTGTATGAAACTTTGTATGGTTGTGTGTTGTACAGGTATCTTGAATAAAAATTGCAAAGTTACATGACTGTTTCATTCTCAAACAGATGGAAACCAAATAGTTGTGTGCATGGTGTAATAGTAGAGTGGTCACTGTATTGAAAGCTGTCATGAGCCATACTGTGGGATAGAAGGCAAAATCCCTCTGTGGTCCTCTTTCCATTTCATCTTAAACCAGACCAAGCAGCATTACTACTGCACCCCTGGGCAGCCTATATTTTTCATCATATGCAAATCTTCAACAGGTGTTTAAACTACAAAGGGCCCCATTTTAACTAATTTATAGCCTAGATTATTATTATTTTTATATTAATTTTGCAACACTTATCCTTTATTATTAATACAACCGCTAAAAATTTCAAATAGAGCGCTAATGTATTTTTTGTGACCCATTCAGCCGAAGCATGATATAGCAAGGGATTACTGTGTATATGTATATATATATATATATATATATATATATATATATATATATATATATATATATATATATATATATATATATATATATATATATATATATATATATATATATATACACATACACATAAGACTGGACACAGACAGATTAGACAAACAAAACATATAGGCTGGCTGTTTACTGGTAGCGTTCTGCTTTATCTTGGCACAAATAAATACTTTATGATACTAAGTCTTTATGGATGACGTCCGATGTTGTGTGGAGTTGTTGCTCTGGGTTCAAGTGGAAATTTCTTCATGCAATGGAGTGCACCATCTCTCTTTGATGCATGATCCTCGTCAGTGCTGTGCTGCTGCTGCTTCATCAGCTTACTTAGGCTGTTAGGCCCATTGCTGTACTATGTCATCTGTATCTTTGAGAAAAGCATTACTGTTTCTGACACAAGAGTGTGAATGCCAAATTTCCTTTCTTGAAGTGATGGCTGCTTCTCAGCCTTCAGACTACAACCACAGAAGCTTTACCTTGGGGAACCTTCTCCTGAATAAAGTCACTTCCACAGTTACAAAATCAGTATCTTTAAAAAGGTGGGTTTTTCTGTCCATCTTAGTCGTCATTCCTTGAACTACAGGACTTTGTCCTAATTTGAACAAATTCACAACGTCTGACCCAAAACATGTCCAAAGGGGCCTCTGGAGATGTCAAGTCACCTCTGATTTACACCTTTGTTATCAGATGAAGCCCAGTCAGATCCTTGTACAAGCTGGAATTCAGCCATTTACTGTGTAAAGCAAGTCAGGGTTTTTGTAGCTGGATGCCTGTGCCCCTGTTAAAGCTACTTCCTAACAGGCCTGGTACACCAAAAAAACATAGCAGAATGGACAATGCATGCTTTCTTCCACATCATGCTGCTTATACGTTACGTATATACTCCATGAAATGTCCGTGTAATTTTTTTTTTTTATATATATTTGTATTTAGTTAATGTTAAGTTTTTATGGTAGTTTTTACTTCATTAATTATTTTATGTGCCCATGTGATTGAAACAAGCTGCTCAAAAAAAATAAAAGGAACAGTTTGAAAACACATCAGACCTCAATGGCAAAAAAAAAAAAATCATGCTGGATATGTATACTGATATGGACTGGGTAATGTGTTAGGAACAAAAGGATGCCACATCATCTGATGGAAATGAAAATTATCAATCAATCAACAGAGGGCTGAATTCAAAGACACCCCAAAAATCAAAGTGAAAAAAATGATGTGGCCGACTAGTCCATTTTGCCAAAATTTCATTGCAGTAACTCAAAATCGTAGTCAGTAGTTTTTACGGTGCTTGTATGCATGCCTGATAACGTCAGGGCATGCTCCTAATGAGATGACGGATGGTATCCTGGTGGACCTCCTCTAGATCTGGACCAAGGCATCGCTGAGCTCCTGGACAGTCTGAGGTGTAATCTGGTGACATCGGATGAGCCGAAACATAACGTCCCAGAGGTGTTCTATTGGATTTAGGTCAGGCAAACATGAGGGCCAGTCAATAGTATCAATTTGTTTATTCTCTAGGAACTGCCAGCATACTCTCGCCACATGAGGCCGGGCATTGTCGTGCACCAGGAGGAACCCAGGACCCACTGCACCAGCACTGGGTCTGACAATGGGTCCAAGGTTTTCATCCTGATACCTAATGATAGTCATGGTCCCGTTGTCTAGCCTGTAGAGGTCTGTGTGTGCCTCCATGGATATTCCTCCCCAGACAATCACTGACCCACCACCAAACCGGTCAAGCTAAATGATTTTACAGGCAGAATAACGTTTCTCCACGGATCTTCCAGACCCTTTCACATCTATCACATGTGCTCGGGGTGAACCGGCTTTCATCTGTGAAAAGCACAGGGCGCCAGTGGTGGACCTGAAAATTCTGGTATTCTATGGCAAATTCCAATTGAGCTTCATGGTGATGGGCAGTGAGCACAGGGCCCAATAGGGGACGTCGGGCCCTCAAGCCACCCTAATGAAGTCTGTTTCTGATTGCTTGGCCAGAGACATTCACACCAGTAGCCTACTGGAGGTAATTCTGTAGGGCTCTGGCAGTGTCCATCCTGTTCCTCCTTGCCCAAAAGAGCAGATACCGGTCCTGCTGATGGGTTAAGGACCTTCTACTGCCCTATCCAGCTCTCCTAGAGTAACTGCCTATCTGCTGGAATCTAATTCATGCTGTTGAGTCTGTGCTGAGAGACACAGCAAACCTTCTGGCAATGGCACTTACTGATGTGCCATCCTGGAGAAGTTGGACTACCTGTGCAGCCTCTGTAGGGTCCAGGTATCGCCTCATGCTACCAGTAGTGACAATGACCATAGCCAAATGCAAAACTAGTGATAAACAGTCAGAAAAGATGAGGAGGGAAAAATGTCAGTGACCTTCATTTATGTTCTGGGGGGTCTTCTCATTGTTGCCCCTCTACTAGTGCACATGTTGTTAATTTCATGAACACTAAAGCAGCTGAAACTGATTAACAACCCCCTCTGCTACTTAACTGACCAGATCAATATCCAGAAGTTAAATTGACTTGAAGCTATACTCTGATTAAAAAGTGTTCCTTTAATTATTTTGAGCAGTATAGTTTGTTTTGCTTATTACTATTACTATAACAATTTTCTGTTCCAAGAAAGTGCTATTTAAAAAAAAAATATGTTTGCTAAGATCTTAAATGGAAATCTATGCAAAGAATAAACACTGTGTTTCATAATATTATTCATTTTAACCTTAATTCAAGCTGTATTTGGCTCTGTGGTGTTTGTGGGTAGAGCAACAGAGCTGCACACAGAGCTAATGTGTCATTAGTTTTATATGCGATCTCATGAAATGCATAAGTGGGAAACTATTCCTGTATTTGCTGTCTGCCCCATAGCAAGTGCACACAGCATGAGTGGAATGGTAACATCAACTTCTTTGTCATGTGTCAAAAAAAAAATAAAAGGTAATCTGAGATATAAAAAGCACCATTGCCTTTTTCAGCATAAACTGACTTATATCGAGCAGCAAACCTAATGGTGTAAATTAAAAATGTAATCCACTAGAAACAAAATGTGACAATTTAAATCAAGCATTACAAGATTCCTAAACATTTATTTATAATTTAAACTGTTAATAATAACAGATGTATAAATTCATACTGAACCTATTTAAAAGTTTTGAAGATTTGGTGTTCTAAGGTTGTAGCTAGATTTTCTTTCATTGAGACGTTTTTGGTGTTCCAATGTGTTATGGAGAGAAACAGGAAGAAAGAAAAGTGAAAGACAGGAGCCCGAAGAACAATACAATACAACATAAACAACCTGCAATGTGTGGGAATTTTTAATACACATTGGTACTTACTTGATTTTATATTACGAAAAAATAGTCCATCCATCCATTATCCAATCCGCTATATCCTAACTACTGAGTCATGGGGGGGTCTGCTGGAGCCAATCCCAGCCAACAAAGGGCGCAATGCAGGAAACAAACCCCGGACAGGGCGCCAGCCCACCGCAGGCCGCACACACACACACACACACACCCCAAGCACACACTAGGGACAATTTAGGATCGCCAATGCACCTTAACCTGCATGTCTTTGGACTGTGGGAGGAAACCCATGAAGACACGGGGAGAATATGCAAACTCCATGCAGGGAGGTTCCCGGAAGCGAACCCAGGTCTCCTAACTGCTACCTACTAAGCCACCGTGCCACCTGAAAAAAATAGTATTATTTAAACATATACACAAAGTATTTACACATTGCCCAACCTGCAGAGAAAACTTGGGGGCTGGTGGCAGAGTGGCACTCCAGCCACCATAAGAAACCTCAACGCTCCATTGTTGTGCTGAGGTGTCGCCCATTGCACGGCTACACTCTAGTCCCACTCCACCTCCACCATGCCATCCAGGTGCTAAAATGTATTTCTAAATCATTAAAAACACAGCAACAGAACACACAGAAAAGAGGTCAAAGTAACAACTAGCCCATATAGAACTCTGCTGAAATTTTGCTTAAGTTTACTCATGTTACTAGGCTCCCATGTGCCATCTGCTGGTGAAAGGGGTTCAAAAATATGAAAGACCACAGAGGGGTTTATGTCTTTCAAGCCACTGGCATGGTGCAACAGAACACACTAAAAGATAGGTTGCCCTGTCAAATATCTGGTACCGTAATAAATTTCTCATAGTTTCATAGATAAGGGTATAATCTTTTACCCCTATAAGATAACATGTAATAGATGATTCCCAACTACATTTGTAATAACAGAATGTTAATTAGCTCTTCAGGAATATAGCCTCTCTTCCAGCAGCATGAACTGTTTGAAAGAAAATCTAACAGTATAATGGCATACAGATTTCTAATCACATTTTGATAAATGTCCTGTATGCCTAAGATGGGAATTGAAAGAAGTGTAAGATATCTGAGCATTAAACAAACATCTTAAACAAGGTTTCCTTTCTTTCTATTTATTTTTGTGTGAACTGTTTTTGCTTTAAAGTTTACTAAAACTTTTAAAATGAAGAACTGTAGGAGCTGAAGCTGCAGTATTTTGAAAACCTTGAACAAACATAGCTACAATGACCAAAAATATTTATAAACAATATAGGTAATAAGATTCTTTAGGTCAGTTTTCAAAGAAGATGTTTTTAAAAAACTAGCCAACCTGCGGCGTACCATACGCCACATAATCAGGCCGGTTTTTTAATGATTTTTAAGCACAGGGAGAAAATTAACATTTGAAAAATCGGTAATGTAATAAATCAGCAAGAAAAGCAACATTGTAACAATGCACAGAACGAACCAACACACAATCGTCCGTGACTGAAAACTGGCGGACCACCCTCGCGCCTTCTCCTGCCAGATGGAGGGATGGGGGTGCACGCCGTGGGGTGTGGAACGGGAGGAGAGGAGAAAGACGTCCATTCAGCTCTGTCTATCATGCTAGTCTGCTGAATTCTCGTTCAGTATGCACTTCCCGCTTATGTGCCCACCTCCAACTCATCACTTGAGTCGTCGTCTTTACACAGTCCAGATGCACCTGTGACTGACATAGACGTTTCATTGCTCTGTGTGGTTTTGGCTGCTTTTCTATATATAATCCACCAAGACACCCGACGACGGTAGTAGCGAGGTGGGAGAGGGGTGTGTACAAAGGGTAGGGACGTAACCAGTGGGAGCGTATGAGTCGCACTTAGTGGGAATTCCAAGGTTTGCCAGAACTGCCTTAATTCTACGTGGCATTGATTCAACAAGGTGCTGAAAGCATTCTTTAGAAATGTTGGCCCATATTGATAGGATAGCATCTTGCAGTTGATGGAGATTTGTGGGATGCACATCCAGGGCACGAAGCTCCCGTTCCACCACATCCCAAAGATACTCTATTGGGTTGAGATCTGGTGACTGTGGGGGCCATTTTAGTACAGTGAACTCATTGTCATGTTCAAGAAACCACTTTGAAATGATTCAAGCTTTGTGACATGGTGTATTATCCTGCTGGAAGTAGCCATCAGAGGATGGGTACATGGTGGTCATAAAGGGATGGACATGGTCAGAAACAATGCTTAGGTAGCCCGTGGCATTTAAACGATGCCCAATTGGCTCTAAGGGGCCTAAAGTGTGCCAAGAAAACATCCTACACACCATTACACCACCACCACCAGCCTGCACAGTGGTAACAAGGCATGATGGATCCATGTTCTCATTCTGTTTACACCAAATTCTGACTCTACCATTTGAATGTTTTAACAGAAATCGAGACTCATCAGACCAGGCAACAATTTTCCAGTCTTCAACTGTCCAATTTTGGTGAGCTCGTGCAAATTGTAGCCTCTTTTTCCTATTTGTAGTGGAGATGAGTGGTACCCGGTGGGGTCTTCTGCTGTTGTAGCCTATCTGCCTCAAGGTTGTGCGTGTTGTGGCTTCACAAATGCTTTGCTGCATACCTCGGTTGTAACGATTGGTTATTTCAGTCAAAGTTGCTCTTCTATCAGCTTGAATCAGTCGGCCCATTCTCCTCTGACCTCTAGCATCAACAAGGCATTTTTGCCCACAGGACTGCCGCATACTGGATGTTTTTCCCTTTTCACACCATTCTTTGTAAACCCTAGAAATGGTTGTGCGTGAAAATCCCTGTAACTGAGCAGACTGTGAAATACTTAGACCGGCCCGTCTGGCACCAAAAACCATGCCACGCTCAAAATTGCTTAAATCACCTGTCTTTCCCATTCTGACATTTAGTTTGGAGTTCAGGAGATTGTCTTGACCAGGACCACACCCCTAAATGCATTGAAGCAACTGCCATGTGATTGGTTGATTAAATAATTGCATTAATGAGAAATTGAACAGGTGTCCCTAATAATCCTTTAGGTGAGAGTATATATATATATATATGACAGCAACACTCATCACTCACAACAGTGACAAAACAATTACATTGACAATCATGTTACGTTATTTTCAAAATGTTTCCTTTTCTTTTTCATTGCTTCTTTAACACACTACTTCTCCGCTGCAAAGCGCGGGTATTTTGCTAGTGTGTGTGTGTGTGTATATATATATATATATATATATATATATATATATATATATATATATATATATATATACACACACACACACATATATATATATATATACACACACACACACATTATATATATATACACACACACACATATATATATATATATATATATATATATATATATATATATATATATATATATATATATATATATATATATATATATATATATATATATACATACATACATACATACACACACACACACACACACATATATACACACACACAGTAATCCCTCGCTATATTGCGCTTCGACTTTCGCGGCTTCACTCCATCGCGGATTTTAAATGTAAGCATATCTAAATATATATTACGGATTTTTCGCTGGTTCGCAGATTTCTGCGGAAAATGGGTCTTTTAATTTATGGTACATGCTTCCTCAGTTGATTTGCCCAGTTGATTTTATACAAGGGACGCTATTGGCGGATGGCTGAGAAGCTACCCAATCAGAGCATGTATTACATATTAAATAAAACTCCTCAGTGATATACGATATGCTTGCCGCGCGCTGCTTAAAAGCTCTAGCAGCCCGTATTGATTTTTCATTGTTTGCTTTTCTCTGTGTCTCTCACTCTCTCTGAGAAATACAGGCAGATACTTATCCATCATGCAATATTATCAGGGAGACGTATGATTAGCCCCATTATCTGCTCCTGACGGAGGGGGTGAGCAGAGGGGCTGTTTGCACAGTGGCTGTTTGCTTAGAAGATACGGACGCCTGTAAAAATGCTGAAAGGCTACCTTCACATTGATCCCTTCATTGCGCCGCTTTATCGCGGTGCTTGCATACTTAAAAGCGCAACAGCCCTGTTGATTTTTGACTGTTTACTTTACTCTCTCTCCGATATTCTCTGCTCCTGACGGCGCACCTTGAACAGGAAGATATGTTTGCATTCTTTTAATTGTGAGAAAGAACTGTCATCTCTGTCTTGTCATGGAGCACAGTTTAAACTTTTGACTAAAGGGTGTTACTTCATGTCTAGAGAACTCTAATAATGTTAAAAAAACGTATTTAGAAGGTCATAAACAGGTTTTCAATGCTCTGTGAAAATATTAGATTTATAAATAAAGAATCCTACTTCTTGGAAATGCATTTATCTGTCTGGAGAGGATCAACCGCTATAAATGAGGGTTTACTGTATAACTGTGCGGAGAATATTTATAAACAGTGTGGGAGAGTTTCTAAGAGCTTAAAATATATAAAAATAACCATACAAACATATGGTCTCTACTGGATTTTTCACCTATCGCGGGGGGTTCTGGAACGCAACCCCCGCGATCGAGGAGGAATTACTGTATATATAATAGAGAAACCATGATTTTTCCACTTTACTTACCTAGAATGGATAAAAATCCACAACTAAATAATGAAGTATTTAAAGTAGGACTGGACAAATTAACGTGCTGTTAACGCATTAACGGCAACAATTATTTTATTGTGCACTAATGCAGTTTTTGTTATTATATTTTATTGGAAGTCTCAGTCTCGCTAGCGATCGATTGAGATCAGTGATCTTCTTGTTCCGCTTTTGCTAGAAGGAAAGTTAGCTTTGTTGATTTGACCTTCATACTCTGCGAATGCATGAGTAGTGAAGAGAAAACAGCTTCTAAAATGGCATGTGGAGAGATACCAAAGTGAATGCTCAATGCAAAATAATCTGTGGTTGAGTTTTTTCGTAGTATCGCTAAATCGGACAATGATTTGTCAGACTCCAGATTTTGATGCAAGTGATCTGTAGATATAGATTGAAAATGAAAGTGAGGTACCGGCATCAGCTGATCATGTTGATCACCGTTCGTGTAGCTGATGCACCTATGGCAACGTTCATTTGGGAGGACAAATACTTAGGATGACAGGAGGTATAAACCATATGGCGTCTCACTGCAACTGCCACCACCGCGCACCTGTCTCACAAATGCAGCCAGGAGGCAACCAGCCCACCGTGAATTCCTGCTGGCCATCGAGCCACACAGCCAGAAACTGCAAATAGGCACCGGCAGCAACAGACGTCTTATGTTGACTTGTGTGTGAAACCATTGTTTTGTTCGCTTTTCAGATAACTGAATTTCTTGGAAAAAATATTAGCCCACAAAGAATTGCTACAGAAAACAGACTGTTTATGCTGCTCCCAAATAAAAAGAAAGTGTTTCTGCTGGTATGTGTTCAGATAAAAAAGAAAACAGATTTAGAAATGTTGACTTGCTGTTGTTCGGAAGGTGCCTGTTACAATGCTGTGATCGTGCCTCTGGACTCTGAGGGTAACACTTGTTTTTCTATAACAACCTAGATAAAATATCAATGCCCTGGCAGTGTCAAATAGCTTTGGTTTTATATTTGATTTGATTAAATTATTGTTTAAGTTGAGATTTACAAGAAGTAGTTTAACTGCTACTATGTAAAAGGAATACTGCTGCTAAAAAGCACCTTATTTGTTTAAAGTGTTTGCAAACCAAATACACGCAATACACTGCTTTTCAGTTCATTATTGAATTTTGTCTAAATCATGCGATTAATCGTGATTAAAAATTTTAATCGCTGTCCACACTAATTTAAAGTTACTTTTAGTGCTGGTGTACAGGCATAATTAGAAATGAGTATTTGTTAAAACTATTAGCTGGATTGTGGACAAGTAGATTTTAAAACAGAATAGCTACAGAGGTTTTAGTATCACACAACTATAATATCACACAACTATATCATCACACTAGTCAGACATGTACAGTATGTGTAAGTGTTGCTCATCCATAGCTAATAAGCAGCATCATAAAACAACAGGGGTAGGTTTTCATTGCAGTTAAAACAGCAGACCATAAAGTAATCTACTCAGAGGTACTTTGAATATTACATAATTTAATCTAGATAATAAGCGATTGTCCTGAAGAGAAGGAACATCAGTTTCACAAACAAATGTATTTCATTCCTACACTGAAAGACAGTCATTTTCAATTTAATTATGATACATTTTGCATACATGAATGCAGAGTTAATTACCTGTTGTGTGTTGGCAGCCAGCGCCTGAATTTGCCCTTGTACCACTTGAGCCCCAGAAACTGGCTGAGCAAGGCGAATGTACTGGAGCTGACCTGTATTTAGCTGTACCTGTAGGAAAAACAAAAAGCATAAATTGATTAAATTAGGCAGTTTTATTAATTACAATGTGATTAACAGAAGCAAAAAAGTACCAATAAAGAAAATACAGTAAATTTTGTGGTAACTAACCAATTGATTTAATAATGGAGCATGAACAACAAAAAGCAAAAGCTATAAATAGCAACTGATACTTAAAATTTTAGATCACGTTTAAAGGATCTTTGTTCAAGGCTGCATCATACCATGTTCCCAGTGTTACTAGGATATGCTATGGAGATAAGTTAGAAAGAAAATGACTGACTGATTGGGAAACTTTTGGAACAAAAATCTATAGCCATAGGGGATCCTGAAGAGTATGGTTGCGAACCACCGATTTTACCAATATGCCGTCTAATCTAAACATACCACTTATTACATCTTAGATGCAAGTTACTTTGTTCAGGATTACATATTTAGTTGTTGTCACTATAAAAGGCAGCAGTTTGTAATTAATTTGGTATACCACAATCTTAAACTTCCCATTAACATCCAACTACAACACATTAGAAGCACTTTATTCTCTGCTATAAAGTAAAATAAGGAAAAGGGTTCCATCTGGAAAAATATAAAGACAGTTAAGTCTTTCAAGGTATATGGAGCTTTTTGCAAAACTGGATGCTGCATCTTTAGCAACTTACCGGTATTTGTTGAATTTCCCCAGTATTGGTGATGATCTGTTGCATGACCTGCATGGTTTGTCCAGACGTTGCTTGAGCCTGAGGAGTCTGACTTTGTGTAGCCTGCACAATTTGCACTTGCTGACCTTCACCAACCTGCATTGTTACTGGTGTATTCTAAGGTGCGACACAGATAGAGAGGGATGGAAGAATTAAATTCACAATACTTAGTGTGATACATAAAAAAAATATTCTTTTCACTTTTAACAAACTTGATACCAAAAGTTCCCCTCACAATACTGTACAATGATGCAATTGACCACATACAGCTCAGGGGATTGACCAAATAAAACCAGATATATTAAACACTCTACAGGCTGTTTTGCCAAAATAAAGTAGGTAATATAGTGGTAAAGTGTTTGTTCTAGCCACATAATGAAATCTACTTAAATGCTGCAAAAAGACTATTTACTTCTGTTGGGAACAATTACATTTTATGACTTTAAGGCAAAATAGGATTGGGAATTCTTGAATCAATATGTTTTGCTCCAGTATTTATAACAAAAATTCAGAAGGACACCCTTTAGAAACGTGGATGGTTTTGCATTCTGCAACAATGCTGATAATGAAATAAGGTGCACTGTGAATTTCAAATAGTACCTAAAAAGGTAGAATCTTTCCCTTACTCTTTTCCATATTTACAACAACTGCATAATAAAGTTTCTTCAGCAGTACATTTTGAAACACAATCTCAGACAAAAGCCTGGTATTACTCTATTTCTTCCTTTCTGGAATTCCCCAAAAACTATTTACATTAAAATGATTATATGTTTAGCAATGGCAATTATTATTACACAGCTCTGCCAAATCATTAGTTTCTGAATATGTTCTAAGAATAATTCTTAGCCATTATATCTGCTGTTTGAAGAAAAACAGGTATCCTTTGAAAAAACAAATATTGTGGCATGTTTCTTAACATGATCTACTGGAGCAGACTTTCTGCTTATAAATTTGTCCTTTGACTTCTATTTTGGGGAAACAATCTAAATGTTTAAAATAAATAAAATCCTGACTATGAGTAGGTTTGGATTAGATAAAATATATGAAAAAGTTTCTTCACCACACTTGAAATGGGTACTTTTACATACTCCTCTCATATATACGTCTCAAAAATTCCCATGTTTCCATTTAAGGAATTTACTGGGGTTTGCTTTCCTCATAATCTAGGGACCCTGTCATTTTCAGAAGTCATTGGCGTCTGCACATGAAACCACTGCCATCTTTTTAAATCTTTTTTTATTTTTTTTTTGCCTGACGGAAAATGTGTGGGTAAGCAGCAAAGGTCAATTGTGGCTGATATGATCTATTTGGTATTTTTTAAAATGTACTTGAATTCTAAATAACACAGATTCAAAACTGGAAAATAGTAGAACCAAATATGAATCAGCAACAACACTTTTGTTTTGTTCTACAAGATTGCAAAAAATGTATTTTCCACCAGGTGATGCCAACCACCAGGTGCCCGTTAGCTGCTGCATGTAGCTTTCTTATTTCAATATCTACCCAATTTGAAGAATTGAAGACACATTTGAAATAGCAAGCCCAAGAAAGCAACTCTCGCTTGATGTAGCTAACCCTAAGGTTTTATTTGTGTCATGACTGGTTTGCAGGTAGAAGTGTAAGTTTGGAAGATTACAATTTTGACAGCTAAGCAAATTCTGAGAAAACTGCTCAGATGGGAAGGGTGTAGGAGTGCCAAACAAACCCTTAGTTTTTAAAATAAGATCCAAAAGTTAATACAATTCAAACTGATAGATGTAATATTTATGCTTTAATGCGAAAGAAAGCATATGCTTAATTCTCAAGTATTGGGTAGCTACAATTGTACATTGTACTACATTGTAATACAATGTGAGTTCCAAAATCTGCTAATTACACCTTTTGGTAAAATTTAGTGAACACATGATTGTGAATTTTCATGCAGTTGGTCATGCGCCGAAAATATGTTTGAGCTTCAAAACCTGCTAATTGCAACAGTGTAGCGCTATAGTTTTAGGGATTTAGTTTCAAAATCTGCTAAGTACGGACCCATCATAGTAAAGGCCAGCCAAAGCAGTAAACAGTTGCTGAGAGTGATATGGAAATAGATGACGAAGATATAGACTATTAACATCTCAAAATTTGACATCCATTCTGTAAACTAATATTATGGATTTTAGGTTTCTCAAACTTGCCACGTACTACTCAGTAAATGAATAATTTAGAAGAGTTTTTGAAATATTTTTGTTAGGACACTAGTTAGACTTATTTTTGTGAAGTTATTTGCTTTCTATTAAATATTTCTTGATCAGCTTGAGTAAACATGAAACTTTCTTACAGTAAATCTAAAACGTAGCCTTTGGTTAGCACCAAAACCTGCTAAACATACATTTTTTTCATTTACAAAAAATAAAAATCTGATTTCTCATCTATACTGTAAATGACATTCACAAATGAGGCAAATAACATTCAGCAAATAGAAGTTTCAAAATTTGATTGTAATTTCTTGAAATTTATTTTCCTATTTATCTCCAAAATTTTTCTTTTGTACTTTGCTGATTTTGGAACCGAGGTCTTCAATTGGTAGTGTAGTGTGTTTGATTCACAAGTTAAGCCACTGGTTTAAACAGCACTAACCACAATCTATTCATTATAAAAATACATTGCCAATTATCTAACTATTCTGCGTGTTTATCATTAAAACAGTACAAAGGGTGCAATCTACAGGAATACATTTAAATATATAGCTAAATCAAAAATCAATTGGAAAATGAAAAAGGCAGTGTACAATAGAGAAGACTAAAGTGCCCCAAACAAATGTTTAACACATGATGAGTTACTCTTGCTGAGGATATGGTAATAAAAGAACAGAGGACAATATTTTTGAGGGAGTAAACTTACTCAAAATTACTGATACCAATCAATCTGCAAATACACAGGAAGAAAATGCAAACCTTAAGCAGACCCTGACACTGAGGCAAGAACACATTCATAAAATGTGCATGCTTAAAACGGTCTCCATTTTAATAAGGATAAAAATAAGACTATATAATAAGCCAAATGAGCAAACCATACTGACAGGTAGAACAGGTTTCACTCAACACAAAACGCCTGCTTTGTGACAATATTTTTTAATTAATCTTACTATCCACGTTGTATACCAGTGTGTCTAGAAGACTACAAAATGCATCAATATGCAAGCTTATATTTAGGTCTATATACAGTAAATGATTACTAAAATAATCTAAAATTAATTTAAGATCTGGAAGTAACTCATTTTGAAGTAATAAATACCATTTAGAATAAGAATTAGCTTTCCCAAATAGAACTTTACAGTTTTTAAAGCAAAAATAGCATAGTTTTATTCAAGCAGGTATTGTCTACAGACTAAAATCTCAGGTTTGGCCAGATTTGAATCTAAATAGATATGCCCAATTCTAATCTTGAACTGTCAAAATGTAATTACAATAAACCTCCTCAGGAAAACGTATCACAGATATCTGTAATCCTGTTTGTAATTCTAATGTTTTCAAATGTGACAAGAGTATTGCGGTGGTTAGTGCGGTCAATTCATGTGTCCAACCTGTAGTTGTCTGTATGGTGTTAACATGTTTTCCCTAAGTCTACCTGCATTTTTCCTGGTACTCCGATTTAAGTTCAAATTCATAAAATGTGCATGCTTAAACAGTCTCCAATGTGACGACAAATATTTATGTGCATGAGTGAGCACTGTGATGGATTGGTACCTTGTTCAGAGGTAGATCCTGCCTAACAGATTTGGTTACTGTGAGTATAAATAAATGTAAAAAAATGCAAATGGTTGCACGGCTACACACTGATCTCAATCCAGGTGGAAGTGGCAACGTGCTGTGATCAGTGCATGCTCCCACTTTCCTCCTCCTCTCATTTGTTATATTTAATAAAGAGAATAAGATTCAGCTAAGCACATATCTTACCTGCCCTTGCTGTGGCTGTGTTATAATTATCTGCCCAGGTTGAAGTGTTGCAGTAGATGCTGCAGTCTGTTGTCCCTGTTGTTGTCCCTGAACCTGGACAGTACCTGGCTGTTGTGCAAGAGTAAAATAATACTGGACAGGTTCTGCAGGAGCCACAGACTGACGGACTTCTTCCTGCGAAAAAAAGAACAAAATTTCAATACAGCCAGAAAATCATTCTGTGTGCTTCACTGACTTGCAAAAGGTATCAATTTAGATGCTATATATAGTAAAATCCAAAAAAACTAAAAAGTTTAACTGTAGCATTTTTTCTGAAACACTACAACTGAACAATACAAACAATATGAGAGCTGCCTATAAGTTAATCAATTACTGGTCTGTCTGCTACAAATTGGTTTAACAGCATAAGGATTGTGGGAAACACTGCTTCCAGAAGAATCATAAATATCAAATTCAACTTGAGAATTCCAGAACTTTTTTAGATGTAGCGTTCAATAAAAAAACATTAAGCTAAAGCACTGGAAAAGGAGGTAAAAAAAAAAAAAAAAAAAACAAAACACACACACAAAACTTGGGTCAAATGGATGTGCCAGTACGCCATTAATATGTTCTGAATAACACAAAGACTTTACTCTTGTAATAATGCATTTAAGCAAGGTTTGTAAATAGCAGTACACATTACTTCACTATCAATAGTAGCCTATTGAACACAAAAAGCATAACACTACACTGCAAATGGTAGCCTATAAATATCAATAAAAAGGATAGAAGCTCCTAAATATTGTGCCCCAACAGAGGAAGACAAGGAAAAAGAAAATTATGTTGCCTACAAACACACAAGTTTTCACATATGTGGGTTTGGCATAGATGCTTACCAAAATATCCACCTGGTTTAAAGAAATTTGGCTCCTTAACTAAGGCACTTTTTCCAGAAGTCATTCAACAGCAGAACATACAAGAAGTAGTCACTTTTGCATGAGTCAGAATCTCAATGGTAATTTCTATAGACTTATTTACCTCTCGTAATGTTATTGATTAACCCAGCCAGAGGGGATGCACAAACCAGTGTCTCTTCAGGAGGGTTTTGTCAGGAAGGGGATCTGGTGTAAAATTTTGGCCGATCAATATGTGGACAACGATGCAAATTTCCATACCGGATCGGTGGTCGAGGCCCAGGTTAACAACGGTCGCCACCAGTACTGTTAGCCAACAGGGTGCTGGCACAACTTGGGTTACTGTTGGCCGAAGAAGAGGGGGGGGGAAGACATGTCCGGAGGCAGAAGGACAGGAGGAAGGTAAAGAGAGTGGAACTGATGGTAGGAACTTTGAATGTTGGCAGTATGACTGGTAAGGGAAGAGAGTTAGCCGATATGATGGAGAGAAGCAAGGTCGAAATATTGTGCGTGCAAGATACTAAATGGAAGGGGAGTAAGGCCAGGTGGATCGGAGGTGGATCCAAATTGTTCCATCATGGCGGAGAAATGGGGTAGGGATATTCTAAAGGAGAAGTATGTCAAGAGTGTTTTGAAGGTGTGTCAGACAGAGTAATGATTATGAAGCTGGAAACTGAAGGTGTGATGATGAATGTTATGAGGTTGTGCATATGCCCCGCAAGTTGGGTGTTCAATGGATGAGAAAGAAGATTTCTGGAGTGAGCTGGATGAGGTGATGGACAGTATACCCAAGGGACAGAAAGTGGCGATTGGTGTGTATTTCAATGGACATGTTGGTGAAGGGAACAGAGGAGATGAGGAGGTGATGGGTAGGTATGGTGTCAAAGAGAAGAATGGAGAAAGCCAAAAGGATAGTGGATTTTGCAAAAAGGATGGTCATGGCTGGGGAGAATGTGTATTTTAAGAAGAGGGAGGAACGTGGGGTGACATACAAGACTAGAGGAAGATGCACACAGGTAGATTATATTCTATACAGAAGAGACAATCTGAAAGAGATTAAAGACTGCAAAGTGGTGGCAGGGAAAAGTGTAGTTAGTCGGAATAAGATGTTGGCCTGTAGGATGACGTTGAAGATCAAGAAGAGGAGGAGAGGGAGGGCAAAGGATCAAATGGTGGAAGTTGAAAAAGGAAGACTGCAAGGTTTAGTTTAGGGAGGAGGTAAGGCGAGCACTGGGTGGCAGAGAAAAGTTACCATATAGTTGGGCAACTGCAGCAGAAGTAGTGAGAGTGACAGCAAAAAGGGTGCTTGGGGTGACATCTGGACAGAGAAAAGAGGAAACGGAAACTTGGTGGCGGTATAGGCCAACTCACCACCTTTTTACTTTCTATATTCAGAATAAAGTGCTCCCAAACTTGAAAAATATTGGGTCTCACGGTCTTTTCTGGCACTTTCTTACTCAAGTTGTGACGAAATTGTGTGGAACAACATACTTCACCTAATGACATAATCAACTAATTGATGAAAGTGAGCATTGTCGTTTTTAAAAACCAATTATTATTGACTATGATGATTAGTAATTGTAGTCCTAAAGATTGCTCAGACCCCCACTGAGTATTCAACAAAATAAGCATTTAAATCAACAAAGCTTAAGTTGTTACTAAAATTAAGAAAGATAGGTAAATAACACTTTAATATGGATGCTGAAAAAATGCATCTACGAGTCTTACGTAACATTAACAAAGGCTTCTTTTGGTCTTCATAACACTATGTAATATCAGCAGATACGTTTTTCATCTCTGTGTTGCGTGGCACATTGACATGATGGTAAAATTAACAGGTCTTATACAGCTAAATCACCTCTGACCGCTCGAAAGTGAAGATATGTTATTAGGTCACAATGCACAGATGAATAAACACTTTACTGATGCTTTACAACTGTTATGAAGACCCAAAGAAGTGTTTGTTAAGGTCTTGTTACAGAAGAGTAAATAAATGCATTTTTGCTGTACTAAGTGTTACCAAAAGATTTATTGCTTAAGGCCTGGTGTTTACATGGGGATGCGATACATAAATTTTATGAAAGCATTTAATTTGCTTACTTGAACTACCAGACATGATACATTTAAAAAAAATAAAAAAAAAAAACTATCCATTTATAAAACATCAGTATACAGGTATTATTTATTCCTTCTATCTCTGAGTGGTTTTCTTTTGTTGGTGAAGATGCATTGCTTTACTTGGTATACAATCAATTCATACAGAAAATATTTAAACAAGTGTGACGATGTGGGTTCAGGCTCCACACTCCCTTTGCTATTGGAAGCACTCGAACCCAACACCGTCGATAATGTTGCCGAGTGAGCTAGTCAATGGAGGCAAATAAACAACTGAGCAAGGGGTGGTATACAAAAAGTGCAATAGTGCTTTTATTAAAAGCAGTCAACAAAACAAAAACAGTGTTCAAATAAATAGTGCAGTTCTTCATATTCATTAAATAAATAATCCATAAAAAGAACACGTGGAGGTTAAAACTCAATAGAAAAAAACAATCCTTAAAATCGAGAGGTTAAAATGATCAGGAAGCTGTCTTTAAAAACAACAACAAATAAGCTTGGTGCTTCTTTTCTGTATGCGTCTCACCTGCTTATCCCGTACGGGCTTAGCAGCAGGCAAGACGCTCTCTGCAGCTGCCCTCCTACATCACACACTCGAGACTGGAGACCTCCCGATCCCTGGCTTCGGTCTGGCACTCATCCCAGTCCCCGAGACTTGATTACCCTCAACGGCCAGGTCGCCCACGTTGGGGATTCCATCACCAAGTCTCCCGACTTCCGCTGCCTTTTCCATGGCCTCTCTGCGGCCCGTCGCTTTCACCTTGTCACTCCCGCTATCAGATCGCTTAGCGGGAGCGACATCTACACAAACACCTGGGTGTCGGCCTAACACCCAGCTTCCTCGCAGCTGCCCACGAGCGCTCGATCGGCTCACCACACGCTCCGCGTGTCCGTCTCTCTCCTGCACCGCTTGCTTCCACGCTCCCTGTAACCTCCGTCCTCTCCTTTCTCTCCGATCGATTCTCTCTCTCCCCAACCGACTTGCACTTCTTTTAAAAACGTGAGGGGCCATCACAGCTGCAGCATTAGCCACGGGAGCAATCACGAATGTGGGCAGTTCCTCACCTGTGCACACGGTAAGCGCCCACATCGACGACTGCCCCTGCTCTCATAACGCCCCCTCACGAAGCCGCCTCGGGTGCGGTGATTATTTATTTAAAATCAATGGCCTTTTCTCAACGAGCTGTGGACCCATAACACCACAACAAGGTGGAAGTGGTCTTACCAAACACATTTTAAGAACATAAATTTATATAGAATATTTACAAAATATATCAGAAAAAACATTTATGGATAAGTTACTCAAGAGGAAGTACTAGAAGTGGAATAATTAGAAGTTTATTAGTACCATTACACAGTTGTGCTTGAAAGTTTGCGAACCTTTCAGAATTTTCTATATTTCTGCATAAATATGACCTAAAACATCATCAGATTTTTCACTCAAGTCCTAAAAGTAGATAAAGAGAAACCAGTTAACCAAAATTATTATACTTGGTCATTTATTTATTAGGGAAAATGATAGAATATTACATATTTGTGAGTGGCAAAAGTATGTGAACCTTTGCTTTCAGTATCTGGTGTGACCCCCCCTTTTGCAGCAATAACTACAAATAAACGTTTCCGGTAACTTTTGATCATTCCTACACACCAGCATGGAGGAATTTTAGCCCATTCCTCCGTACAGAACAACTTCAACTCTGGGATGTTGGTGGGTTTCCTCACATTAACTGCTCGCTTCAGGTCCTTCTACAACATTTCGATTAGATTAAGGTCAGGACTTTGATTTGGCCATTGCAAAACATTAATTTTATGCTTCTTTAATCATTCTTTGGTAGAACGACTTGTGTGCTTAGGGTTGTCTTGCTGCATGACCCACCTTCTCTTGAGAGTCAGTTCATGGACAGGATGTCCTGACATTTTCCTTTAGGGCCGATTTATACTTCACGCTCAGAACGCGCACACGCCCGCAATCATGGCTGCCACGCGTTCCCAGCGTTCATTTAACGCGTCCTCTGAGCAGGTCCTTAGAAATTAACGAGACGCTTGCGCGAGTTGCAGTACCAGCAAAAAGTCAGGGGGCGCAGTGTGCTAAAAGTCGGAACGTGACGTCAGAGTCTCTGTTTACTATCTACATGTGACAGCAAGCCTCTATGGAGATCCTTCAGAGATCGATGTGCGCGCTTTGCTGTTTGATGAATGGTTCAAAGTGGTGAAGCAAAATGCCGACATACAGATGCATTCGTGGTGCTTTTATATTCAAGCGTTGCATATTCCCGATCGTAATGACACGATACATTTTAAAAGTCTCACATACCATCTTCCATATTCGTCTATTTATTTTTTTTACTTTACCTGCTCTCAGGTCCAAGAAGCTCGTAGCGATTAAAAACTGGGATGGCGTTTACGATGGTCTGCTTTAATGATAAAGTAAACTACGAGGTTAATGTGGACATTTCGAGATTAAAGCCGAAATTTCCACTTTAATCACAAAATACACGTTTTCACCGTGTCTTATTTTTTTCTCAGTGGCTTAAATACAGCGCTATATATTATGTTGCCGATGTGAAGTTGGGGGGAAAAAAATATCCCCCCAAGCCTCCATAGAGGCTTGCTGTCACATGTAGCCCAGATGCAGCAAAACAGGCCCAAACCATGATGCTACCACCACGTTTCACAGATGGGATTAAGTTCTTATGCTGGAATGCAGCGTTTTCCTTTCTCCAAACATAACGCTTTTCATTTAAACCAAAATGTTCTATTTTGGTCTCATCCGTCCATAAAACATTCTTCTAATAGCCTTCTGGTTTGTCCACATGATCTTTAGCAAACTGCAGACGAACAGTAATTTTTTTTTGGAGAGCAGTGGCTTTCTCCTTGCAACCCTGCCATGCACACCATTGTTGTTCAGTGTTCTCCTGATGGTGGACTCATGAACATGAACGTTAGCCAATGTGAGAGAGGCCTGCAGTTACTTTGAAGTTACCCTGAGGTCCTTTGTGACCTCGCCGACTACTACACGCCTTGCTCGGGGAGTGATCTTTGTTAGTCAACCACTCCTGGGGAGGATAACAATGGGCTTGATTTTCCTCCATTTATACACAATCTGTCTGACTGTGGATTGGTGGAGTCCAAATTCTTTAGAGATGGTTTTGTAACCTTTTCCAGCCTGATGAGCATCAACAACTCTTTTTATGAGGTCCTCAGAAATCTCCTTTGTTCGTGCCATGATACACCCACAAAAATGTGTTGTGAAGAGCAGACTTTGATAGATCCCTGTTCTTTAAATAACACAGGGTGCCCACTCACACCTGATTGTCATCCCACTGATTGAAAACACCGGACTAATTTCACCTTCAAACTAACTGCTAATCCTAGAGGTTCACATATTTTTGCCACTCACAAATATGTAATATTAAATCATTTTCCTCAATAAATAAATGGCAGAGTACAATATTTTTGTCTCATTTGTTTAACTGGTTTCTCTTTAGATTTTCACTCAAGTCCTAAGAGTAGATAATGTTGTTTTGGGTCATATTTATGCAGAAATATAGAAAATTCTAAAGGGTTCACAAACATTCAAGCACAACTGTATATAGTGGAATTCTATAAAATATTTTTCTTTTTATCATTATATAACATGTAATAAATGTATTACACACATTTACAAAAATCAGTCAAACAGATTTCATGTAGACAAGTCTGTTGAAGTGAGAGTAAACATCCCTCTCCCAGCCCCATGCAAGTTCACAGCTGAGAGTGTAGGATGTTTACACTCTCTACAGCAAAGCATTCACATCAAGAGCAGTGACATCCTCTTTCAAGGTCTGTAAAGTTCAGCTTTCAGAAACACACTTTAATAACTTATATGAATAATACCTAGCAATATCAAGGTGCAGGGTCAAGATGCACAAGAAAAAAGGTATATTTTTTGATGTTTCCATGGAGCACTCTGGCATTCGAATGCTGCAAACATCCGACTGAAAGCCTTCTTATGATTCTAACAGCTTCCAGTCAAGGATGTTTACACCACTCAAGCAGCCAAAATCTGAGGTCTGTCGCATTCAAAAAAGCTACCACAAATTAAGTTATTTAAATAGCCCATTGTGCATGAATGTCTCCAACATATAAATTATATGTTCATGTTGTACCATACAAACTGTACACTAACTGATGCTAATTTTTAGCTTGCTTAGCATTGTTTTGTAAGAGGAAAAATAAAAAGAACATACTTAGCTCTAACAGACTTAATACTATGCAAATATAATTATTTGTTACAGCATAACTTCACAGCTCAATTTACTCAGGATTTTTAAAATGCTTATTGATATCTACTTCTTCTTAAATTAGGATTTCTAGGGTCTAGGGTATGTTGACCATGATAACAGTGTAGTATGCAACCAATAATTTTCAACAAATCCATTATCTCAAGTATAATCAGTGACTTCTTTAAATAGATTGCTGTAAGATCTTATTTACCTTATATTAGGTATTCTAAAGCATTTGAATATACTGGGGGATGATGAAGGATGGACCCGATAATGCAGCATACGGGAACACAGATATGCAAACTGAATTTACACACCTGAGAGTTAAAACTTCTAGTATTATGCTAGAATGATCCCACGAAGGCAAGTATACTGCCCTCGTGATTTTTGGATCTATTAACATTCTTTGCAGCCACATTTATAGTTGTAAGCAGCATACATAGCACCTACAAGCGGCCTGGCTTTCTGGATTGGCCCTCACTGTATTACATGGTCTGGAGGTTGACAAAGAAATATCCCTTCAGGTGTTGTTGTAGATGAAAAGTCGGCAGTCTTGGTGCAATGCTTGAGAAAAGTTGTGAAAGTAAAACATGATGCTCTCTCAAATCAATCTCAGATCTCCCAAGTGTTAAATAAGTGATCTTAGATTGGCACTAAAACCAAAATAAGTCTCTAGTACCACTGTATTTAACTTGCCAGTCTGACTGCCATAATATAAAGACACATTTCTATGAAATAGAAGTGTAGTGATAATCTCTATCTATTATTCCAGTTTGTAGTATCTTCGCCAATTTATGCAAAGAATAACCATCCAAGTAGTGTATGGAGTCGATTTTTAAGCGAGGTAGCAGCTACGGATATCTTTTTTTTAGCATGCCAGGAGCAAAGGTGTATGCAGACCAGTGTTTTCTAACAGTTTTTCTGTTGTGGCACGTTTTTGTAACCCAAAAAATTCCAAGGCACACTATGATTCAACTAACCAGAAAGTGTTAAATTTCTTCAGAAACTGTCACGATGGGATTGGAAAGCAGCTCAGAGACTGACGTTAGCAGACACATCATTTGTGAAGGGTATATACAGTCATATGAAAAAGTTTGGGAACCCCTCTTTATTCTATGGATTTTTGTTAATCATTGGCTGGTCTTTCAAAGTAGCAACTTCCTTTTAATATATGACATGCCTTATGGAAACAGTAGTATTTCAGCAGTGACATTAAGTTTATTGGATTAAGATAAAAAATGCAATATGCAACATAACAAAATTAGACAGTTGCATAAATTTGGACACCCCAACAGAGATATTACATCAATACTTAATTGAGCCTCCTTTTGCAAATATAACAGCCTCTAGACGCTTCCTATAGTCTTTGATGAGTGTCTGGATTCTGGAAAAAGATATTTTTGACCATTCTTCCATACAAAATCTCTCCAGTTCAGTTAAATTTTATGGCTGCCGAGCATTGACACTTTGCTTCAAATCATCCCAAAGGTTTTCAATGATATTCAAGTCATGGGACTGTGACGACCATTCCAGAACATTGATTGTACTTCTCCCTCTGAATGAATGCCTTTGTAGATTTTGGGTCATTGTCTTGTTGGAATATCCAACCCCTGCGTAACTTCAACTTTGTGACTGATGGCGTTTTTCTTGGAATGTGGTGTTCTTCTTCCACCACGCAAAGCGCTTTTTGTTATGACCAAACAACTCAATTTTTATCGCATCAGTCCAAAGCACTTTGTTCCAAAATGAATCTGGCTTGTCTAAATGAGCATTTGAATACAACAAGCGACTCCGTTTGTGGCGTGAGTGCAGAAAGGGCTTCTTTCTCATCACCCTGCCATACAGATGTTCTTTGTGTAAATTGTGCTAAATTGTAGAACGATGTACAGATACACGATCTGCAGCAAGATGTTCTAGCAGGTCTTTGAAGGTGATCTGTGGGTTGTCTGTAACCATTCTCACAATCCTGCACATATGCTGCTCCTGTATTTTTCTTGGCCTGTCACACCTGGGTTTAACAGCAACTGTGCCTTTGGCCTTCCATTTCCTGATTACATTCCTTACAGTTGAAACTGGCAGTTTAAACCTCTGAAATAGCTTTTTGTAGCCTTCCCCTAAACCATGATACTGAACAATTTTTGTTTTCAGATCTCTTAAGAGTTGCTTTGAGGATCCCATGCTGTCACCCTTCAGAGGAGAGTCAAAGGGAAGCACAACTTGCAACTGACCACCTTAAATACCCTCTTTCATGATTGGACACACCTGTCTATGAGGTTCAAGGCTTAATGAGCTAATCCAACCAATTTGGTGTTGTAAGTAATCAGTATTGAGCAGTTACATGCATTGAAATCAGCAAAATTACAAGTGTACCCAAATTTTTGCGCGGCCAGTTTTTCACATTTGATTTAACTTCGTACAACTAAATACTGCTTCACTAAAAATCTTTGTTCAGAAAACACTCCAGTACTCAGATGTTCCTAGGAAATGAAGGACATACCACTGTTATCTTTTTTGTTTAAAGTAGAGTAAATTATTATGCAGGCTACAAGGGGTTCCCAAACTTTTTCATATGACTGTCTTTGTGAAATTTTAACACGTTTTAGCCTCAAGATTCATGGGTATGTAAACATTTGATCAGGCCCATTTGGAAGATTTCAGTTATTATGATTTAAAAAGGATACAGGCTAACAGCTTCTCACTCTTCTTGGAAGGCTTTCCACAACGTTTTGCAGTATTTCTGTGGTAATTTGTGTTCATTCATTGTGTAATTTACGAGGTCAGGCACTACTGTTGGACAAGAAGGCCTGTCTCACAATCTCTATTCCAGTTCATCCCAAAGATGTTTGATGGGGTTGAGGTCAGAGCTCTGTGTGGGCTAGTAAAGTGCTCATCCAACTACTGTATGTCTTTAGGGACCTTGCTTTGTGCACTGGGGCACAGTCTTCCTGTAATAGAAAAGGAACTTCCCCAAACTGTTTCCACAAAAGTTGGAAACATTGCATTGTCCAAAATGTCTTGGTACAGATATGCTGAAGCATTAAGACTGACTGTGGAATATCCAGCAGCAATGAAATTTCACAAACTGTCTTATTGCAAAGGTGGCATCCCTTTACAGTACCATGCTTGAAGTCACGAAGCTCTTCAGAACGACCCATTTTGTTTCACAAATACAGTAACCCTTCACTACTTTGCGGTTCACTTTTTGCGGATTCACGACTTTGCGGGTTTTTAAATATAGTAGTAGTATTTCCTAGTCTAAGAACAACAAAACAAGTTTGGTGACTAAGTGCTTTGTAACACAGGCTGTGACTGGTACTTGGGAGGGAGACGACAAATCACAGCTTCCTGCTTTCTAATCGGGCCCTCGATTGGTGCTTGACTGTTGCCCAGATCCCACAGCATCTCCCCCTTGTCTCTCTGTCGCGGCCATTTCACTTCAAGCTGGTTTCTTTGTGTTGAACTTCGCTTCAATTTTTACCCCCCTGCAATGGCTCCCAAACGTGCTCCTTCTTCCAAGGCTGGTGCCGAGCCTAAACGGCGTTCGATCGGTCCAATTTTGCAACAAGGTCGACGACGTCATGGCTGCCTACAAGCTGCTCTTCGACCGGAAAGAGAGGCAGCTGCAGCAACTGCCGATCACAATGTTTTTGCAGCCTTGCAAAAAAGAGCCAGTTCCTCCTACTACTACAGATACACCTTCAGAAACCGTGGAAGAGGTGCCCCAGGAAATGTTAGGTAGGTCCCTGTTATTGAACAAGTAAAGGGTGGGTTGTAAACAGTACAGGGAGGGTTTAAAAACTTACAAATGCACGTTAAATAAATAAATAAATAAATACGGTGTCCCTACTTCGCGGAAATTCAGTTATTGTGGCCGGCCTTGGAACCTATCTCCTGCGATAAACGAGCGATTACTGTATTTTTAAATGGAGACTGCATTGCTAGGTGCTAGACTTTATACACCTGTGGCAATGGGTCCGATTGAAACACCTGAATTAATAAATAAGACGCATGTCCCAATACTTTTGTCCATACAGTATGTGTATATGTATTTTATTCAAAACGTACATGGTCTCATGTCATGGTTCTAGCCGCTGCAGGAGTTTTAGCTGCAGTCTGTTGAGTTCTCATTACCCTGCAAATTTATTATTTCACAATTAACACGTAAACATGTAAAAATGTAAACATGTAAATCACAAATTACTATTTTATTTAAAATTAGGACAAGCTGTAAGTTTTGATTGATCAAAATACACTTTTCTTTATGCAATTCTTTATAAAAAAACACCATTTTTGACAATATGCACTTTTCATAACACAGTACCAATGAAACAATCCTATGAAAAATTCAATTCAATTCAAAAGCAACACCACAAAAACATGCAGCAAATGCAAGGGGAATTTTTCCTCTAACGGATGAACAAGACATACTGTATATTGTATGGTAATTCAGTCCCCCAAGTGAAAATGTCAATCAAACCTTGAAATCTGTGACATTTCATGAGCAGGGCTTGTCCAGAAATCAATACTAGAGCAAGCACTTCCGAAGAGAGGCAAGGTCCAAAAGCCATTCTCTTAATAAAAAAACGCTATTTTTTTCTCTGACGCACATATAGTGCATCCGGAAAGTATTCAAAGCGCATCACTTTTTCCACATTTTGTTATGTTACAGCCTTATTGCAATTTTTTATTTTATTCTTCAGAATTCTACACACAACACCCCATAATGACAACGTGAAAAAAGTTTACTTGAGGTTTTTGTAAATTTATTAAAAATAAAAAAAAACTGAGAAATCACATATACATAAGCATTCACAGCCTTTGCTCAATACTTTGTCAATGCACCTTTGGCAGCAATTACAGCCTCAAGTCTTTTTGAATATGATGCCACAAGCTTGGCACACCCATCCTTGGCTAGTTTCACCCATTCCTCTTTGCAGCACTTCTCAAGCTCCATCAGCTCCATCAGGTTGGATGGGAAGCGTCGGTGCACAGCCATTTTAAGATCTCTCCAGAGATGTTCAATCACATTCATGTCTGGGCCACTCAAGGACATTCACAGAGTTGTCCTGAAGCCACTCCTTTGATATCTTGGCTGTGTGCTTAGGGTTGTTGTCCTGCTGAAAGATGAACCGTCGCCCCAGTCTGAGGTCAAGAGCATTCTAGAGCAGGTTTTCATCCAGGCTGTCTCTGTACATTGCTGCAGTCATCTTTCCCTTTATCTTGACTAGTCTCCCAGTTCCTGCCGCTGAAAAACATCCCCACAGCACAATGCTGCCACCACCATGCTTCACTGTAGGGATGGTATTGGCCGGGTGATGAGCGGTGCCTGGTTTCCTCCAAACATGGCGCCTGGCATTCACACCAAGGAGTTCAATCTTTGTCTCATCAGACCAGAGAATTTTGTTTCTCATGGTCTGAGAGTCCTTCAGGTGTCTTTTGGAAAACTCCAGGCGGGCTGCCATGTGCCTTTTACTAAGGAATGGCTTCCGTCAGGCCACTCTACCATACAGGACTGATTGGTGGATTGCTGCAAAGATGGTTGTCCTTCTGGAAGGTTCTCCTCTCTCCACAGAGGACCTCTGGAGCTCTGACAGAGTGACCATCGGGTTCTTGGTCACCACCCTGACTAAGGACCTTCTCCCCAGATTGCTCAGTTTAGATGGCCGGCCAGCTCTAGGAAGAGTCCTGGTGGTTTCAAACTTCTTCCACTTATGGATGATGGAGGCCGCTGTGCCCATTGGGACCTTCAAAGCAGCAGAAATTTTTCTGCAACCTTCCCCAGATTTGTGCCTCGAGCAATCCTGTCTCGGAGGTCTACGGACAATTCCTTTGACTTCATGCTTGGTTTGTGCTCTGACATGAACTGTCAACTGTGGGACCTTATATAGGCAGGTGTGTGCCTTTCCAAATCCTGTCCAATCAACTGAATTTACCACAGGTGGACTCCAATTAAGCTGCAGAAACATCTCAAGGATGATCAGGGGAAACAAGATGCACCTGAGCTCAATTTGGAGCTTCATAGCAAAGGCTGTGAATACTATTGCACATGTGCTTTCTCAATTTTTTTATTTTTAATAAATTTGCAAAAACCTCAAACTTTTGGACATTGTCATTATGGGGTGTTGTGTGTAGAATTCTGAGGAAAAAAATTAATCTATTTTGGAATAAGGCTGTAACATAATAAAATGTGGAAAAAGTGATGCACTGTGAATACTTTCCGGATGCACTGTAGGTACAAAAAGCGGCAAATACGTGTAATTAAAATGTTATAAAATAAAAAAATATATATGTGTGAATACTTTAGCATTTGCTCAGTGTGCTGGTACCCAAGTATTACGTACCAAGCCGACCACTTTTCAGTCAAAATGTGCTGCCTAAACCTATAAAAAAGTAAAAGCTAAATTGCTGGAGAATTTCAGCAATGCAAAATTCACTGCGTTAACTACAAATGGGTGGACTTTAGACATTTGTTTGAACTCTGCTAAAATTATACATGTGGTTATATTATAGAATATAAAATAATCCTGCTCAAAACCAAAATGCAGACACCTCACTGAAAATAGAAGATAAAATAAAGATCAGCATATTATTTTACATACCTGTCGTTTTGGGGGTTTTAATTCATCTCGTGGAACAATATCAATTAGGAAATCAAACTGGTCGAACTTCGTGATAGCCATTGCAATGTCATTTCTCTACAAAAGAAATTAAAAAATACATATTAGGCAAAAGAAGAGATGGTACAGATATTAAAACTATTTTTTTTAGGATTTACCTCCTTCATTCTTCAGCGGCTTAACAATATTGATGAACTTTCACATTTCTCCAAATTGTAATGATACAAAGTAGGGGGAATTGGGTCTTCTCCAGAGTTAAAATTAATATATTTGTAAGTCTACTTGTATAGTGGCAATTTGATATTAGGTTCATGTACCAATGATGACCAAGACATCTCTACAAAAATTATAACCAAGTCATTTCTACAAAACATTATTATTAAAACATCTAGCACTATTGCACATCATATACAGTATATTTTCTTAGGTGTGATCAGTATAAAGCAGGACTTATATTTATTTGGAGAACACATGGAGTCAGCCAATCCTCCAAACAAATGACAGTTTTATAAAACACTGGTATCACTTTATAACATTATGGTGTTTGGAATTTAATAGTATAAAAAATTTAAAGTTTACATCAAGTATTCTCCAACAGCTTAGGTTTTTGCAGCATGGACCAAAGTCCATACTTGACAAGCAAGAATCCAGTTCACTCACCAGGAACAACTAAGGCTTGCAGTACACTACACAACTTCCACTTCGAAATAATCTCACACCTAATTATGGTTGCTGGATATTGCCGCCTCATCACTTCTCAGTCTAGTTTCAAATTTCTAAAATATCGTAAGCTTTCCACATTTTGATAGTTAATCGATTACTGCCTGTCAAAACTGGTGGTTATACAAAAACTTCCAGGTATGAAGAGTTCATCCACAATCTCTACCAGTTTACTTTCAGGTATAACAAACATGAGAAAGGTAGAATAAACTCTTTGGCTTTCACAGCACAAAATGACAGTTTTTCTTTTTTTCTTGCAAGTTTAAGATATGCATACTTCTTGTTGAGTGCTCACTAGTCATCAACTCATGGACAAACAGAAGCTTGCCCCTGTGACCCAAGACCAATATTAAATCTGCTCGATTTTTGTTGTAGCAAAAATAAACTGTGGTAATTTACTGTGGTAAAGTAAATTTTACCCCTTGCAGAAATTTCTGAAAGGGATCAAATTTTCAGTCATTTTCTATTTGACTGTCTTTTGTTGAATACAATGGTTTAATTTAAAACTGGCTATAAAAAGTCATTGCAGTTTTGTCCATTTCATTAAAAATGGCATACTATTTATTACTGGAGACATCTTCTTTTCCATTATTACTCCTGATTTAATTCATGAATCATGCAAATTATATAGACAACCAAAATATCTCCCTGGACAGCATTTATGAAAGAGTGACAGAATTGTCTATAGCAGGTCAAACACGATCAAATTCAGACCATGATCACAAATTATATGCATGCACTCTTAAACCAGGATGTTTCTGAGAAGACAAATGGCCTTCTATCACAACAATACAAACTACAAAACTGGATCCCAACTTGTTCAATCAGGAGGAGACAGAGTGCAGATAAGAGAAGAATTCTCCATGTGGAGTGAGGTCATCTGTGGGGCCCCACAGATATCTGTTCTGGGATCAGTGCTTTTTCTGATTTATATTATTTGACATAGATTTTAGTATAGTTTGTAAACTTGAAAATTCGCAGATGACACTAAAACTAGAGGAAAGGCAGACACTGAGGAGGCAGCAAATAATTCAAGACGACACAGATAAGATTCAGAACAGGGTGAACACAATGTAGAAAAATGCAAAATGCTACATGTGGGCAAAAAGATCACCAATTATAAATACAAGAAAGGGAGACAGTAGCCTAAAGGAAGCAAACTGTGAAAAAGGTTTTAAGGTGGAACATTTTCATCATCTAAGTAATGCAAAGAACCTATTAAAATGGGAAATAAAATGTTAGGTTATGTCATAAAAAACTTTTGTATGTAAATCAAGAAACATTATTCTTCCAAATTTCACAATGATCTTAAAAAGGGTGCATTTGTAATAATGTAAATAGCAGTTTTCAGTTTAAAAAACTTCACACTAAGACTCAATTGCAGTTTTTCATTGCTTAACTGAATAAGTATTGAATTGAAAACTTTCTAGTTATGAACTGATCTATAACAGCTGTGTAACGCAAACAGTATTTTTAGCAGTGAAAGAGACAGGCAGTTACAAAGTTTTATTAACAAAAATTCCATCAAATATGCATGATTGGTGTTTACCGTAGCATGCTCTTCTGATTGTAACAATGAGAAACTGTTGTAGGGCAGACTGACATTATCCATTCTGATCTGCCAGGAACACTGGTCCTTGGCTTAGTAAGTCAGGGCTAGACACTTAATATCAGCTAAAAAGTCTCAGTTTCCATGTCAGGGCCCCTCTGCAGAATGCGGTCACTGGCACCTTTGGTGATAAGATGATCAATCCCAGGCCAAAATGTATCATGGTGGCATCTCTTAGAGGAACCAGCTAGACATCCAAGTCTGAACAAAAAGCCACAATTCAACGAATGGCACCCTTGATAAACAGAACTATACGTCAATTGTCAACCAAAGGTATGATCTTACGTGCACCCAAGAAACCTATGGTAAGACATCTATTCCTTACTTGAAAAACCCTTGGAAAACCCAGATCTTTTCTCTTCTCATCAAGCTTACTATTCTCAATGTGGCCATACGCATGGCTGTCCATTGAATGACCTAAGGTGTAACTGTAGCAGAGGTTGGGAAAATCCCTTTTAAATTTGAAGGACAGCTAAGTTGGACTGGAAGGGTAGAAGACTTGTTTGTACAGAGAGTTTGAAAAGAGGGCCATTAATTCAAAGGAATTAAGGAATTAAGTAAGGAAAAACAAGCATAGAATATATACATAAAAAACACAAGTTTATCCTGCTGAAAACAGTAACTGACTGATAACCAGATGCCCAGAAGACATGATTTTGCTAGCAACAAGAGGATCAGAACATTGTGTTTAATCCTCAAAAAGGAACTGCAGTACCATGTGCAGCAAGAACGGGCAACTAAAGAGAAGGAGAAGGAGATGAGCTCCTTAAACTGCACTGAAGATAAAGCAGCCAGGAAAGGGACAAAAAGGCATTGCCCACACCAAATCTTAACTACACCAACTCGGATTCTAAAAAATATTAATTGTAACTTAGTAGTTGAGCTGAAGCCAGCTAATGCATTATGGTATTGGTGTCACTGTAACTGAAAAGTAACTACCCCTGAACAATAAAATTCTAGCTGTTAAGTTTCTTTATAAAATCCAGGAAAAAAAGATCACCACCATACCATAGAAACTCTGTGTGGGGGAAGGTGAGCCACTGCAGACTAGCTGTGAGTAAATTTACGCCACAGTGAAGGCAATAGAAGAACTTATTCACCTTAACCACATGAATTAAAAGATCAGAATTCATAATTTATTTGAATTTTTCTACAGAAGAGGAAAGGTTACAATAAGCTTTCCTAATTTTATATATTGTGTAGTTTGTTAATGTTTATCTACAGTGGGTACGTAAAGTATTCAGACCCCCTTCAATTTTTCACTTTGTTTGTTATATTGCAGCCATTTGCTAAAATCATTTAAATTAATTTTTCCCTCATTAATGTACACACAGCACCCCATATTGACAGACAAAAAAAGAATTTTTGAAATTATTGCAGATTTATTAAAAAAGAAAAACTGAAATATCACATGATCCTAAGTATTCAGACCCTTTGCTCAGTATTTAGTAGAAGCACCCTTTTGAGCTAATACAGCCATGAGTCTTCTTGGGAAAGATGCAACAAGTTTTTCACACTTGGATTTGGGGATCCTCTGCAGTTCTGTCAGGTTGGATGGTAAAAGTTGGTGGACAGCCATTTTTAGGTTTCTCCAGAGATTCTCAATTGGGTTTTAAGTCAGGGCTCTGGCTGGGCCATTCAAGAACAGTCACAGAGTTGTTGTGAAGCCACTCCTTCGTTAAACTTTTTGGCCTTAATTCTAAGTGGTATGTGTGGAGACAACCAGGCACTGCTCATTACTTGTCCAATACAGTCCTCACAGTGAAGCATGGCCGTGGCAGCATCATGCTGTGGGGGTGTTTTTCAGCTGCAGGGACAGGACGACTGGTTGCAATCGAGGGAAAGATGAATGCGGCCAAGTACAGGGATATCCTGGACAAAAGCCTTCTCCAGAGTGCTAAGGACCACAGACTGGGCCGAAGGTTTACCTTCCAACAAGACAATGACCCCAAGCACACAGCTAAAATAACGAAGGAGTAGCTTCACAACAACTCTGTGACTGTTCTTGAATGGCCCAGCCAGAGCCCCGACTTGAACCCAATTGAGCATCTCTGGAGAGACCTAAAAATGGCTGTCCACCAACGTTTACCATACAACCTAACAGAACTAGAGAGGATCTGCAAGGAGGAATGGCAGAGGATCCCCAAATCCAAGTGTGAAAAACTTGTTACATCTTTCCCAAGAAGACTCATGGCTGTATTAGCTCAAAAGGGTGCTTCTACTAAATACTGAGCAAAGGGTCTGAATACTTAGAACCATGTGATATTTAATTTTTTCTTTTTTAATAAATCTGCAACAATTTCAAAAATTCTTTTTTTTGTCTGTCAATATGGGATACTGTGTGTACATTAATGAGGGAAAAAATTAATTTAAATGATTTTAGCAAATGGCTGCAATATAACAAAGAGTGAAAAATTTAAGGGGGTCTGAATACTTTCCGTACCCACTGTATATATTTATATATCTACTGTATATATCTATACATATACTTGTATCTAACCATCTTCTAATATCCTTATGTTATAAATAACTTGTAATATTTTGTTTATTGCAACAAGCATGTTTGGGTTACTTGTTAAAAGTTTAAACACCACATCAAACCACAACAGAATGTTTTAATTAATTAAAACTGATAATTAAAGTGATTAAACTCTATTCCACCAATGCAACCCTGGAAAAGTTTCACAAACAAATTATTGTGTTAAGAAAATAGGCACTACAGCTTAATATTGATCATTAATTCATGCATTTTCTCAAAACCCATGGTAACTAAAGGAGGTAGAACAGCACATTGCAGGCACTGTGCATATGTGGATGGCCTTTTCATATGCAGTAATGTTTTACCTGTAAATTTTGTGCTGTCAATCCTGGAAAATTAATCAATTTGCAAACAGTAACTAACACTAATCCTACCTGTTCTAAACTCTTCCTGTTCTGATCCTAGCTTTATTATTTTCCTGCTCACCACCACCAGGCAATGTAGGCAGAGTGGACACAAACACATTTAAAAAGTGCTGGAGACTTTGCAGATTTTATTTAACACTCAGAAGTAGTTATGGAAAACAAAAAGTACTAAACATCACGATAATGACTTGCATATAAAACTGAACAAAAAATTCAAGAGACAACAAGATACCAAGAAGACATGATTCACTAGCATGTGTGTGTCTGCTTATATCCCTTCAGCGATATCTTTTACAGGTAGTGCTGGGCGGTATGACCAAAATTCTATATTACAGTATTTTTCAAAATTACACTGGTTTCACGGTATTCAACTGTATTTTTTTCCCATGCATGAGTGGATGTTAACCACATTTTCCACTGCAATTACTGCAGTAGACTGGCTAGATAGATACTTTATTAATCCCAAGGGAAAATTCATATACTCCAGCAGCAGCATACTGATAAAAAACAATATTAAAGAGTAATAAAAAATGCAGGTAAAACAGACAATAACTTTGTACAATGTTAACGTTCAAGGGGTGGAATTGAAGAGTTGCATAGTGTGGGGGAGAAACGACCTCCTCAGTCTGTCAGTGGAGGAGGACAGCAACAGCAGTCTGTCACTGAAGCTGCTCCTCTGTCTGGAGATGATACTGTTCAGTGGATGCAGTGGATTCTCTATGATTGACAAGAGCCTGCTCAGTACCCGTTGCTCTGCCATGGATGTCAAACTGTCCAGCTCCATGCCTACAATAGGGCCTGCCTTCCTCACCAGTTTGTCCAGGCGTGAGGCGACCCTTTTCTTTATGCTGCCTCCCCAGCACACAACCACATAGAAGAGGGCATACGCCACAACCCATCTGATAGAACATCTGCAGCATCTTATTGCAGATGTTGAAGGACACCAGCCTTCCAAGGAAGTATAGTCGGCTCTGTCCTCTCTTGCACAGAACATCAGTATTGGCAATCCAGTCCAATTTATCATCCAGCTGCACTCCCAGGTATTTATAGGTCTGTACCCTCTGCACACAGTCGCCTCTAATAATCATGGGGTCCAGGAGAGGCCTGGGTCTCCTAAAATCCCCCACCAGCTCCTTGGTTTTGCTGGTGTTCAGGTGTAAGTGGTTTGAGTCGCACTATTTAACAAAGTCCTTGATTAGGTTCCTATACTACTTCTCCTGCCCACTCCTGATGCAGCCCACGATGGCAGCGTCATCAGCGAACTTTTGAATCCGAACTGAATTGGAAGTCCGATGTATATAAACTGAACAGGACCGGAGAAAGTACAGTCCCCTAGGGGGCTCCTGTGTTGCTGACCACAATGTCAGACCTGCAGTTCCCGAGACGCACATACTGAGGTATGTGTGTAAGATTAAAAATAGCCTATTCCACTGTCATGAGAATTGTACATTGTACAAAAAAAACATTTTAATGTGGACACAAGTATTAATACAGGTTTGCATGGTCACATAAAGTGATAGTTTTCAAGGGGGTGGGTACTAAAGAAGAGAAGGAATCATATATCTATCTATCGCATGACAGTTACAGTCAAAATATAGAACTTTTTTATTGAACAAATTTTGCTTAAACTATAATTTTGACAACATATTTTCAACCATCCAAAGAGGCATTTAGACTTAGTAAAATATCCAGAGGTTCTTGTCAAAAGTTGTATTGCACTGAACATGTCTTAGAAAAGGAATAAATAGTAAATATTTTTTGTAAACCAACTACACTTTCTGTTAATATTAACAATATCTGTCCAATGACGTTAGCTATACTGTAATGTCG
Organism: Polypterus senegalus; assembly: GCF_016835505.1. Taxonomy (NCBI): domain Eukaryota; kingdom Metazoa; phylum Chordata; class Cladistia; order Polypteriformes; family Polypteridae; genus Polypterus; species Polypterus senegalus. The sequence goes on along the minus strand of NC_053170.1, from coordinate 72,391,203 downwards.
TTGGTTATCTCGATCCACTGCTTGCTTTTTTTGTTGTAGGTAGTACCTCTAGCAAACATGTCTACAAGTGACGTCTGACTCGAGTGTCCTCTAGCTTTTTCAGTTTTACCTGGGTGTCAATCTTAGTTCCATACATTCATGGTACTCCAAAGCATGTTTGCGGCTAAGGTGGTGCAGAAAATTGCTTGTTTTGCAGCCTCCGGCGACAGCTCAAAAGCATTTGCAGTAAATAGTTGTTTAGTCCACATCCTCTTGATTACAAGGCAGCAGTTCTAACCTCTGCATCAGCCAAGCAGACATGTTGACTTTGTGTTGATTGATATTTGAGCTTGGGTTTTTACTCACTGACAGAAACATGTAAATTGAATGATCTCTTTTCCTCTGGTTATATTCTTAAATAAAAGTCCACTTGTTTTGTTATACCTTTTGTGCAAGTGATTATGTTATATATGGAGTTCAGTCTTCACACATTATACACTTCACATCAGCATTTTGTTATTACTAAAACATGAAAAACTTTGTTTTAGTTATGTGTTCAGCATTTCTTGCCTCACATTTCCTGTCATCCTACATTTACCCAGATCGTTATAGACACAGATCACACATGAAATGTATTTATTCCAAATAACAATACTGTATATTATTTCCCCTATACAATTCCATGACACCTCACATCCAGATAAGCAGACTTGAACTCTGAGAATTTTGCATCTGACTTCAGCTGTCTTTTTACTAGGCTGACTGCACTGATTGACAAATTTGCGAAACAAGCAATAATTAAGCAATAAGCTATGTTGGTAATATGCAATATACTAATACAATATAAATATGCAATGTACTATTCATTAATAGAGGCAATAACAATTGAAGGTGCTGTACATTGGGCAATAATAATTTGATCTGGTTACTTCATCACTCAAGACTGTATACGACATATTTGAAAACATTTGACATTTTTTATGACTATTCTCTCTCTCTCTTTTTTTTTTTTACTTGAATTAAGTTTTTAATTTTGTTACTTCTATTCTTTAAATGCAACTTCGGGGTTGTCATAAAAGTAATTTCATTGCGTTACACAATGACAAATTTCTTGAACTTGAAATGAAACAAGTACAGATTTGATTCCACAAATTTTTTTTTATCAATTCTCAGCCTATCATTATACTTAATAAGCTTAGTTTTAGATTGTAGAGGAAATAATGATAAAATTAAAACTACTAAAATTGTACCTGCAAAGTCCTACGTTTATTGTCTTCTGTATGGATCCAGGCCCTCAATGTCAGCTCAGTAATGAAGATTTGGGCAGCTTTAGCAAAGAGAACTGGAGCTTCAGCACTGATCATCTGCAATAAAGAAATTAAAAAACTCTGGATGTGATAAATTTACTAAGGCAGCAGGACCCCCACATTTTGTCACCACTACTATGAGAAAGACCAGCAAAGCTAGTTCCCCACTCACAATAACTTCATGCAAATTACTTTAAACTCTACAGTGGTAATAAATATGCTTTGAAATGAGATATACAGTACCTTCACATCTTCATCCAGCTTCATAATTTTCTTGATGCGGGCAAGAGGAAGCTCTTGAACTCGAAAATCCTTCTGGGACACATGTAAAATGTTAGTGGTGTAGCAAAAACACAAAACCACTTCAAGAAAAAAATATGTATTAACAAGGTGTACAATTGTGAGTTATTATTTTGTAAATTAAACTTAAAAAACAATCATCTGAAATTTGCAATGTATACTTGAATTTACTTATTCAGCTTGGTCCCACCTTTATCCACCTTAGGCTTTGAAGTCCAAAGCCTCAACTGCAAACTGCCTGCCTTATTAATAACTAACGGTAGCATTCAAAATGTACCTGTCCATTCCTTATCCACCCTAATGAAGCTAAGAGATACAATTGCATTATCAGTCTAAAGAGTCACCAAGCATTCTTTGGCAGAATTCAAAACAGACACTCTTCAGCAATTGCCTCCTTTAATTAACATATTCGGCTAGGAATATTGTTGCTCAAAATTTTTTCCGGCATATTGGTGTTTCAGTTAAAATGTACTTGGCTCAATGAGGAGAAGCATTCAAAAACCATTTATTTTATCAATAAAATCAATCAATTATAATTTTAAACAAATAACACTTTTGAAGCCTGCCTACAGCATATAAGGCAGCTGTTACATGGGAATGGACACACAGTATAAGGCTGTTAGAATTTTTACTCTAAATAGGGCAGCTGTTCGATTAAAAATATAATCTTGATTAACTGTGTGATTACAATTTTTATTAAAAATTAATGACATATTAATTTTATCATATTTCCTTCAAGCATACCAGTATTTTTCTATAAAGCAGAAATAACTTGGTGATTAATTTCTTACACAAAAATTGCACACTTTTGTGCAACAAAAACAATGCCCAAAGACCACCAACCTCCCATGGGTTGCTGTAATATTTGGGAAAACCAATCTGTATGGTTTGAGCTGCGAAGTTGCAAGACAACATAGCAAAACCACTAACAATTAACCAAAAAATAAAAAAAAAAACAAAATCATAGTTTTGCACTTGTGTTCAATCAAGTCCACCCCCTGCAGCTGTTACCTGTAGAAGTAGAGTCAATAATTAGATTGAAATTGAACATAGCTTAGGCTTTTAAATAGCAAAGAATAGACTAAAAAAATTCTAAATATGTATCTGATACGGATGATTAGTTAGAATATAAAAATTGTACATTATTAAAGTATCACTTCTAAATTATAAAACAAGTACCTTCAGCCCAAATAGAAATATTACCATGATCAATTTGCACTGATTATTACGTAATCCTATTGGTAGAATAGATGCTATTGTAGGCTATAACTAAGGCTACAATAGGCAACACACAAATAATAAATGATAACATCATACAGTATCATGTCTGTTTTTGGGGACATCCAAGTGAGGTATAAGGAAATCAAACTATTCCACTGTGTGCCATTTATTCTTTAGCTGTTTGGACATGTGTTGCACCAGCATCTTACCGCTTAAGGTCAGATATTCCCACAAAGGCAACCAAAAAAAACTTGATGGCAAGCATATTCATCACCAGGGATAGGGCAGACCTTCCGATATCCTGTCTCCCTCTCTGATCTATACTTCAGGAGCCTCTTTTACAGGCGACTTCGATAGTAGAAATCCCTGCGTACTGTCTTGATCTGGATGTTCCTATCAATGTGTAAACGCAGCATTACGGGAAGGAAGATGTGGTCATGCAATCTCGCTCAGCGTGCACTGCTCATCTATTTGTAATGTTGGCATGATACAAACGTAGTCAAAGATTTTCATTTTTGTATGACTGGTTTGAGTTTAATGTTCTCATGTTTTCTGCACTTTGAAAAACTAGTGTATATATGAATCAATGTGTATAAAAATACTGGTAGAATTGCACTCCTTATTGATTTAATACAACATGCAGAATTTTACGTTCCAAAAAGTGTTAATTCCTTATCATAAGGGACGGGTGGCAAATCCACTGGCATGTGTGAATGAACACCATTATCAAAAAAACAATACACGAAGCGATGAAGTGGCAGTGACCTGGTACTATTATAAAAAGATTTGGAATCATTTGGCACGGTTTTATTAACCACCTACGATCCACGGTCAAATTAACTGGATTGAATTAAGGCATTTAGGGGTTGTATTAATAATCCAAGAAATTTTAAACAACTTAATCCCAAGTGTCAATGGAAACTAATCTCAGCTCCAATTTTACATAACTTTACAAAAAATGTATTGATCACAGGAAAGAATTCACAGCCTTTGCTCAATACTTTGTCAATGCACCTTTGGCAGCAATTACAGCCTCAAGTCTTTTTGAATATGATGCCACAAGCTTGGCACACCTATCCTTGGCTAGTTTCACCCATTCCTCTTTGCAGCACTTCTCAAGCTCCATCAGGTTGGATGGGAAGCGTCGGTGCACAGCCATTTTAAGATCTCTCCAGGGATGTTCAATCAGATTCAGGTCTGGGCCACTCAAGGACATTCACAGAGTTATCAAAGGAGTGGCTGCAAGACATCTTGGCTGTGTGCTTAGGGTCGTTGTCCTGCTGAAAGATGAACCGTCGCCCCTGTCTGAGGTCAAGAGTGCTCTGGAGCAGGTTTTCATCCAGGATGTCTCTGTACGTTGCTGAAGTCATCTTTCCCTTTATCCTGACTAGTCTCCCAGTTCCTGACGCTGAAAAACATCCCCACAGCATGACTCTGCCACCACCAAGCTTCACTGTAGGGATGGTCTGCCATGTGCCTTTTACTAAGGAGTGGCTTCTGTCTGGCCACTCTACCATATAGTCCTGATTGGTGGATTGCTGCAGAGCTGGTTGTCCTTCTGGAAGGTTCTCCTCTCTCCACAGAGGACCTCTGGAGCTCTGACAGAGTAACCATCAGGTTCTTGGTCACCTATCGGACTAAGGCCCTTCTCCCCCGATCGCTCAGTTTAGATGGCCGGCCAGCTCTAGGAAGAGTCCTGGTGGTTTCAAACTTCTTCCACTTACGGATGATGGAGGCCACTGTGCTCATTGGGACCTTCAAAGCAGCAGACATGTTTCTGTAACCTTCCCCAGATTTGTGCCTCGAGACAATCCTGTCTCGGAGGTCTACAGACAATTCCTTTGACTTTATGCTTGGTTGTGCTCTGACATTACCTATCAAATGTGGGACCTTATATAGACATGTGTATGCCTTTCCAAATCATGTTCAATCAACTGAATTTACTACAGGTAGACTGCAATTAAGCTGCAGAAACTTCTCAAGTATAATCAGGGCAAACAGGATGCACCTGAGCTCAATTTTGAGCTTCACGGAAAAGGCTGTGAATACTTATGTACATGTGATTTCTCAGTGTTTTTTTAATTTTTAATCAATCTTCAAAAACCTCAAGTAAACTTTTATCACGTTGTCATTATGGGGTGTTGTGTGTAGAATTCTGAGGAAAAAAATGAATTTAATCCATTTGGAATAAAGCTGTAACATAACAAAATGTGGAAAAAGTGATGCACAGTCCATCCAGAAAGTATTCACAGCACATGTACATGAGGATTTTTAATCATAATAATTATTATTGTTTCTTGCTGAAAGTTATATGTTCGGTTCTAGTGGCTTTCTTAGTATCTGACACACAATATGGCCAAAAAAAAAAATCTATTTGCCATTTCATACAACAACTAGGCAGTAATCATTTTCTTTGATCTTTTAGCTTGTTAAAATGTTATATTAGGGAAATGGATGTATACATGCAGTAGAGGATGTGTAATGTCCTTTATAATCTAAAAATTGGCAATCATGGACAAACGTTTTTGCCAAGATTGTGAATATCAGAATACCCATGAAATTACATGCAAGTTTCCTGTAAAGTAAAAAGCACAGTAACAAATTGGGTAATTTGTCTCTACAATTTAAATGTAACTAATTCTGTCCCATTAGGCATCTCTTCTCACGTTTTTGAGCTACTGTCCACCAAAAGGTAAGTGCACATCACTGAGGTAAAGTATGTAAAAGGGTGGTGAGAAACTAATATGAAAAACTATAACCAAAACATCTCTCTATATGTTTAGCCACAAAAGACCAGTGCATTTTAATGTTCAATGGTATCATTATAAACTGCAATGTTGAGGCATGAAAAAATATGCCTGAAATACTAACGCTACATACCACAGTGAGGTTGCGAATATCTTCCAATACACGAGGCCAAAAAGACTGGAGAGTCTGTTGGGCATCGCTTCCCCCAGTACCAAATGAAGAATCTGCAGACATCTTGAGATCTGTTTAAAAACAAACAATATATGTATTTGAGACATAAGTTTATTTTATAGATTTATGTATATAGTATGTACAAAACTTCTAGTTCTATAAAAAATACTTGAATAACTGAAGAATAAGAAAAACAGTGACATTTCTATAGTACATTTTCATACAAGGAACACATTATTAAAGAAGAGTTACAAGGCAAAAACAGCAAGTCAGAAGTAGTTATATATAAAAAATTATCCATAAACAATCAGGATGCACTTAATTAACACATATATACAAAGTAGTAGATTTTTTTTCATTAAGTTCATTAAGACTAAGCCCAATAATATAGTCAGACCACTAGGAAAGACAGAAGAAAGAAGAGAAAAAAAAACACCTTCCAGGGTGAGATGCTATAGAGAAGAAATAATAAATCTGCAGGGATTCCAGGCCAAAAGACCACCTAACCCCTACTTGGTATTCTACCTAAGCTGCTAAAGTCAGTCTTATTTTTCAATCTTCATTTTTGACAATTTGATACTCTTGTCTATAAGACTCACTGTATCTATTCGCATTCCATCATCAAAAGTGGCTGCATAGTACTGTGACCAGATGGTGGTGGTGCCACCACAGAGAAACCAGTAAAGAAAACAGAGAAAACTAGGGACTAATAATGATAGTACATCCATTAAGTATATGATATTGCAATGCATAAATAATCTATCGAAAGTAAAACAGCAGTGAATTACAAAAACTGCAAATTGAAAAAGTGGGGTTTTCATAGTTTTAATTGATCAAAAGATATTAGCGTGACATATCACTAATTGGTAGTCTAAGTTTTTGGTGCATAACAGCAAAAAAAAGCACATCTTTTGTGCTTAGCTTTCGGTATAACAAGCAAACCAGTGTTAAGACAATCTGAGGTTAGAACCAGGGACAGGCACTTCCAATATATTTAAGGGAGTAAGATTATTCAGAGCTTTATATACCACTAGCAAAATACCCTTGCTTTGCAGCGGAGAAGTAGTGTGTTATACACACACACACATACACACATAGTAATCCCTCCTCGATCGCGGGGGTTGCGTTCCAGACGAAGTAGAAACCATATGTTTGTATGGTTATTTTTATATATTTTAAGCCATTATAAACTCTCCCACACTGTTTATAAATATTCCCCGCAGAGTTATACAGCATAATCCCTTTGTATTCTTAGATATTAGGTAAGATTCATTGAAATTATATATATATATATATATATATATATATATATATATATATATATATATATATATATATATATATATATTTATATACAGTAAAACCTAAATATTATTTTAAAGATATTGAGTGTCTCCGATATCACATATGTTACAGCCATTACAATAGACAGGCCACCAGCAATAAATACGTACAATGCAAGAAAAATAGTATACAGTAAATGTGTGTACAGTGACACTAAACGTACGTACATGTACTAAGTACTGTAAGTAGAAAATTAATTATCGTTACTTACCAACAATGACACGATGACTTGTCCGATAACAATGAGTTTAATTTTATTGCACAACAAAGGAGAGAGTTACAGCTCTTCCAAAGGAGCCACTTCAGGCAATTGTGTAGCACTGCCGTTGTTGTTCTTCTGGCAGTCTTCAATTCAAATCCCTAAAGCAGATTCCATCCAGACTACTGCCTTATTACATCCACTTAAAACTTTTTTGGCACCCTGGTTAAAAGGACACTGGGGCCATAGATCTTATATTCCTTTCCTACTTTTTAAATAAAAAGAATCGTAGCCTTCAACAAATTCAAAACGTTTACCTTTTCGGCAATCGTTAACATCTTCCGTTTGCGCTTGGGCACTTCCCCTGAAGCAGTGGCAGATCGTTTTGGAGCCATAATGATGGGCTTGACTATGCACAAAGATAAACACAAAAGAGCACAACTCTTTAGACAGCGAAACACGTTGATGCTGAATGAGCGAGACGAGACTTCCTGGTTAACACTGCATTAAGCACGCAGGAACTTAACTGCGTGCTCTGATTGGTTAGCTTCTCAGTCATCAGCCAATAGCGTCCCTTGTATGAAATCAACTGGGCAAACCAACTGAGGAAGCATGTACAGGAAGTAAAAAGACACATTGTCCGCAGAACCCGCGAAAAATCCGCGTTATATATTTAGTTATGCTTTCATATAAAATTGGCGATAGAGTGAAGCCGCGAAAGTCAAAGCGCGATATAGCGAGGGATTACTGTATATATACACACACACACACACACATATATATATATACACACACATAGTGGAACCTCGAGATACGAACAGGTCTGTATACAAGAAATTCAAGATACGAGGAAAGTATGAGCAAAAAATTCAGATCTAAATACGAGCATTGGCTCGCATAACGAGCTACGAGCCAGGCTGTGGTTATGCGTGAGCGTTTCCCGATCCGCCTCGACTCGGGAAATCACCCAAGCTGACGCTGCCAGCCCGTCAGCTCACTCAGTGTTCCTTGTTCTCCCATAGCGTGAGGATCTACGCGTTTGTGCTCTTGTGATTTCATTGTTTCACTGTAGCAGTCTGCGGTATAAGTGTATCCAAAAATATCGCGGACATGCAGATGGAGAATAGGAGACTATTGCCCTCAAGAGGAGTACTAGGGTGTTGTACCGTGTTAGCCATTATGAATGTAGAGAAAAGCCAAGCAAAATGACACCTTTTATTGGCTAACTAAAAAGATTACAATATGCAAGGTTTGATTACATCTTGCCTGAAGAATGGGTCTGAGTTGCCTCGAAAGCTTGCATATTGTAATCTTTTTAGTTAGCCAATAAAAGGTGTAATTTGTTTGGCTTTTCTACCCTCAAGAGAGAGAGAGAGAGAGAGAGAGAGAGAGAGAGAGAGAGAGACGCGCGCAGTGAGAGAGATAAGGAGAGAGAGACGCGCGCGAGAGAGAGAGAGAGGGAGAGAGAGAGAGGCATGCGCGAGCGAGAGAGATAAGCGCAGGAGAGAGAAGAACCATCAGCTCAGTTATGATCACATGACGCTCTGCAGATAAAGTGTATCCATACTACTCGTTTTGCAAGACATCTCTCGTTTTAGCAAGTCAAAATTAAAAAAAATTTAGCTCGTCTTGCAAAACACTCGTAAACCAAGTTACTCGCAAACCGAGGTTCCACTTGTATATAATATTTATCAGTGTTATTTGTTAGGAAAATTGATTTTTATATTGATATTTTTGGGGGTGCGGAACGGATTAACTGGATTTCCATTATTTTCAGTGGGGAAGTTTGTTCTAGATACGAAAAATTCGCTATACAAGCTCAGTGCTGGAACGAATTAAACTCTTATCTCGAGGTTCCACTGTATGTACATATACAAAAGGAACAAGGGCAGTCAACCCCAGATGGTCTGGGGAAGGTGCAAGCCCTCCTCCGGTCCTCCTGGGCATCCCGGCCGGGTCGCCACCCCAGCCACCTCTAACAATATACAAACATCCATACATACACACACACACACACACACATCTACTGCCTGAAAATTTTTATTAAGAAGAAAATCAAACCTTTTTAAACTGAGGGAAAATATACCAATAATTATATGTTAAGAATCTCTTTGTATACCACATTGTCAGTTCGGCCCTCCGGTTATAATATGACCAAGCTGTGCGCTGAGCTTACTCTTGAGCATACAACGTACAGTTTGCCATGTAAAAAGTAATCTTGCTTCAAATCTCACCAGCTTGGATTGTTGCTGTCATAGATCGGTTTGAGTTTCATGGTTTGTTTCAATTACAACAGTATTTGCAGGACTTGTGTTGAAGTGACATTCGGCATCTGTCAAGCGTTGTAAGCATACAACCGGTTTCATTGATAACTTGACATCCAGCTTTTGAGAGTTTAAACAAACATTCATAACTATCAAAGTGTCCACTACTGAAATCATCACCTGTGAATCTAAGATGTTTAAGAGGCATTGGCGTGGTCGAAAGGTGTAAAATATTTGGCCATTTCGGTACACTTGAAAGCGACTACACTAAAAGAACACAGGTAACATGTAATGATGCTAAAACTGGTAAGATGTGCTCAAATTTTCTTTTGCTGGTTAGGATTCTTCTTGCTGCATTTTGAACCGTCACCAGCTAATGCCTCTTAGGTAGTCCTGTTATGAGAGCATTACAATAATCAGGTTGACTAAAAATAAATGTGAATTAATTTTTCAGCGTGTTAAGGTCTAAATTGTGCAGTACAGTGATCCCCCCGCTAAATCGCGGTTCAGCTATCACACACCCGCTACATCGCAGATTTATTATTAATATTACTAGGAGGCCCTGCCCCCTGCTCGCCCACCTCCGGGTTTGGTTTACCAAATAAACAATTTAAAGAGATTGTTATTTTCATGGGAATTGTTACATATGCATTATTTTCTTTTTTACTTTAAACCTTTTGTAAAAGCAATATTTGTCCATTATTTCCAGCCCCAGGTGTGGTTAAATCTCTTTCTCGCAGGACTTCACACTGCTCACGTTGTGAAGGGGGTTGGGGGTAATGGTCTGAAGTGGAAGGATCAGCTACTGGCTTTGCGCTGCTTCTGCCAAGATGCCTGCTCTGCTTGTCGATCTGTGCGTTGATCATTTAAAAGCCTGTACAGCAGCGGTCCATCTGCCTCACTGCCTTGTCTTGCGTGACCGTTAAAATGTCTCTCGTGGGACATCAAACTGTCTTCATCTCCCTGGTCTCACTGCCAAGATTTTTTTTTTTTTTATAATAGAGATGTTACTCCTATCCTTAGCCCGACATCCACATATCATATGTGTTTATAAAGTGTGTTTTAATAAGTTTACATGTGTTTAAAGTGTGTGAGGGGGTATTTTAAGGCTTAAACTATATAAAAAAAAAATGTTTATTTATATGGTCTCTGTATATCGCGGATTTTCACCTATCGCTGATGGGTCTGGAATGCAACTTCCGCAATAGGCAGGGGATTAATGTATTTCTTAAGTAAAAAAATGAATAGTATGGCCTAATCTTGAAATTACAAATGGTTTAAAAATATTCAAAATTTAGACCCCAAGAGTACCACTAAATCAATTTTCACCGTTTAATTGCAAGTGTGACCACAAGATGGTGCCAGAGAGCCCCAAACTCAAGACAGTACAACACCAGATGTTACAGGTGCATCTAAATAAATCAGAAGATCGAAAAGTTCATTTATTTCAGTGATTCAATTCAAAAAGTGAAACTCATACAGAGTGATTTATTTCAAGGTTTTATTTCTTTTTTTCATTTTACCGATTATGGCTTATAGCTAATGAAAACCCAAAATTAAGTATCTCAGCAAATTAGAATATTGTAGGCTCATAGTGTCACACTCCACTCAGCTAATTAACACAAAACGCCTGCAAAGGTTTTCTGAGCCTTTAGATGGTCTCTCATTCTGATTCAGTAGGCCACACAATCATGGGGAAGACTATTGACTTGACAGTTGTCCAGAACACAGTCATCGACACCCTCCACAAATAAGGTAAGCCCCAAAACGTAATTGCTAAAGAAGCTGGCTGTTCAGAGTGCTGTATCCAAGCATATTAATGGAAAGTTGAATGGAAGGAAAAATGTGGCAGAAAAAGGTGCACAAGCAACAGGGATAACTGCAACATTTAGAGGATTGTGAAGCACAGCCAATTCAAGAATTTGGGGGAGATTCACAAGGAATGGACTGCGGCTGGAGTCAGTGCTTCAGGAGCAACCACACACAGACGTATCCGGGACATGGGCTACAACTGTTGCATTCCTTGTATCAAGTCACTCCTGAACCAGGGACAACGCAAGAAGCATCTTACCTGGGCTAAGGAGAAAATAGACTGGTCTGCTGCTCAGTGGACCAAAGTACTCTTTTCAGATGCAAGTAAACTTTGCATTTTATTTGTAAATCAAGGTTCCAGAGTCTGGAGGAAGAGTGGACAAGCAAAGAATCCAAGATGCTTGAGGTCCAGTGTGAAGTTTCCACAGTCAGTTTTGATTTGGGGAGCCATGTCATCTGCTGGTGTTGGTCCACTGTTAAATCAAGTCCAAAGTCTGTGCAGTTATCTACCAGGAATTTTTATAGCACTTCATGCTTCCCTCTGCTGACAAGCTTTATGGAGATGCTGATTTTATTTTCCAGCATAACATGGCACCTGACCACACTGCCAAAAGTATCAATAACCTGGTTTAATGACCATGGTATCACTGTGCCAGCAAACTCGTCTGACCTAAACCACATATTGTCAAGAGAATTATGAGAGGTACCAAACCCAACAATGCAGATGAACTGAAGGCCGCTATCAAAGCATCCTGGGCTTCCATAACACCTCAGCAGTGCCACATTGATGCAGTAATTCTCCAACTTCCCATGTAGGTAGAAGGCTGAAATTTGGCAGGCTCATTCCTTACAGCTTACCTAGAAAAGTTGGGCAGGTTTCATTTCGAAATTCTACGCGTAATGGTCATAACTTGAACCTATTTTTTCGTCCATATACCATAATAGACTTCTGCTCGATGCCTGTGGGAGGCGGAGTTACACCTCCCACGTAATTTAGTGCCTGCCCATATAAGGCCGACCGTCAGTGGCACCTATAGGTGAGATGCACCTATAAATGAATAAAAGGCATTTATTCACAGAAGCACCTTTAAACACAATCATCTCTCCAGTAATTAGCCACAGTTATGCAGAACAAATGAATTCTTCCTCCTCTCCACCTCTTGTTGAGTGTTTCCTACTACTTCCTGGACTCTGACTCAATTCAAGTAAGGCAGCGGACTTCCTTTTAAACCAGACCCGGGAACTGCTTCCAGTTTCCTGTCCATGTTATCCAAAGCCTTTCCAGGTGGTGTGGAAACCAGAGCATTTTTCCCATGGCAGCTCCCTCTGGAGGTCTCCAAAGCCGTTCTTACATTATGGCTTCCTTGCCAGTCATGAATCCTTCCTTTATCCTGGCTAAAATGCCTGTCCTTCCACTTACACAAGATTTTCCCAGCTGGAATTTCAACGCAACCTATAAGCCACATCCAAACGTTTATTTCCCAGCATACTGGAATAAGTCTATACATCTATTTAAATGAAGTTACTGCAAAAGAGCAGCAAAATAAGTTTTAAAACTTAAAAGTTTAAAAGTTCATAATAGTACCTTCAAATATAATACACACATTTTTACATAGCATTAATCTGTATAATAAACTGAAAAAATATGAATATTTCCTGTAAAAAATGAACATATTTATTGGGATTTTTACCACTGTAATGCTGTCCATTAGAGGGCTGTGGTTTTCAAACTGATGGCTGCTAGACTGTACTAAAAACCAATTTTATATTGTTTAGAAAAGTTTTTAAATAAAAAAAAAAAAACACTTAAAAATTTCAATTATTGCATTAAAGTACACTCCTTTATCAGTGAACGTATGTAATTGTGGGAACCTCCAATTTAGGTTAATGAAGTAGGTTGAGCCTATAACTCTTAATGTTATTTATTTATTTAATTTTTCGTCTCAAAGAAAATCCTAACATGAACACATATGGAACACTGGAATAAATTTAGCACAACATTCAATTCAGGCATAAATAATTATATACCTGTATGTACAAACCGGATTCCAAAAAAGTTGGGACACTAAACAAATTGTGAATAAAAACTGAATGCAATGATGTGGAGATGGCAAATGTCAATATTTTATTTGTAATAGAACGTAGATGACAGATCAAACGTTTAATCAGAGTAAATGCATCATTTTAAAGAAAAAATATGTTGATTCAAAATTTCACGGTGTCAACAAATCCCAAAAAAGTTGGGACAAGTAGCAATAAGAGGCTGGAAAAAGTAAATTTGAGCATAACGAAGAGCTGGAAGACCAATAAACACCAATTAGGTCAATTGGCAACATGATTGGGTATAAAAAGAGCTTCTCAGATTGGCAGTGTCTCTCAGAAGCCAAGATGGGTAGAGGATCACCAATTCCCACAATGTTGCAGAAAGATAGTGGAGCAATATCAGAAAGGTGTTACCCAGCGAAAAATTGCAAAGACTTTGCATCTATCATCATCAACTGTGCATAACATCATCCGAAGATTCAGAGAATCTGGAACAATCTCTGTGCGTAAGGGTCAAGGCCGTAAAACCATACTGGATGCCCGTGATCTCCGTGCCCTTAAACGACACTGCACCACAAACAGGAATGCTACTGTAAAGGAAATCACAGAATGGGCTCAGGAATACTTCCAGAAACCATTGTCAGTGAACACAATCCACCGTGCCATCCGCCGTTGCCAGCTGAAACTCTACAGTGCAAAGAAGAAGCCATTTCTAAGCAAGATCCACAAGCTCAGGCGTTGTCACTGGGCCAGGGATCATTTAAAATGGAGTGTGGCAAAATGGAAGACTGTTCTGTGGTCAGACGAGTCACGATTCGAAGTTCTTTTTGGAAATCTGGGAAGCCATGTCATCCGGACCAAAGAGGACAAGGACAACCCAAGTTGTTATCAACGCTCAGTTCAGAAGCCTGCATCTCTGATGGTATGGGGTTGCATGAGTGCGTGTGGCATGGGCAGCTTGCATGTCTGGAAAGGCACCATCAATGCAGAAAAATATATTCAGGTTCTAGAACAACATATGCTCCCATCCAGACGTCATCTCTTTCAGGGAAGACCCTGCATTTTTCAACAAGATAATGCCAGACCACATTCTGCATCAATCACAACATCATGGCTGCGTGGGAGAAGGATCCGGGTACTGAAATGGCCAGTCTGCAGTCCAGATCTTTCACCTATAGAGAACATTTGGCACATCATAAAGAGGAAGGTGTGACAAAGAAGGCCCAAGACGATTGAACAGTTAGAGGCCTGTATTAGACAAGAATGGGAGAGCATTCCTATTTCTAAACTTGAGAAACTGGTCTCCTCGGTCCCCAGACGTCTGTTGAGTGTTGTAAGAAGGGAGATGCCACACAGTGGTGAAAATGGCCTTGTCCCAACTTTTTTGGGATTTGTTGACACCATGAAATTCTGAATCAACATATTTTTCCTTTAAAATGATACATTTTCTCAGTTTAAACTTTTGTTCCGTGATTTATGTTCTATTCTGAATAAAATATTAGAAGTTGGCACCTCCACATCATTGCATTCAGTTTTTATTCACGATTTTGTATAGTGTCCCAACTTTTTTGGAATCCGGTTTGTATCTTGAAGGAGAAGAATTTTTGGACAATGGCTTAATATTCGGTCTTCTTGTCTGAAATAAGCTCTATCTAAATATACCGTGATGTACAAAAAAAAAGTGTTTAAGTGGTGGTCTTTCTACATTAGTTCTAGTCTAAGTACACAATATTAATTTATTTTTTTAAAAACCAAAATGTTATTCGCCTACACTGGAGCTTTCAAATCGTTTATGAAAGAATTTCTGTCTATACTGAAATGCCTGAAAACACATATGACATAGACCTTCACCTACACTGGGTATGTGTACGTCAGCATTAAACACCTTGAAGGGACATGTAGTAGTACAAAATGAGAAGTCCACTTAAAGTCAAGTTCCTATGTGTTTTATATGAGTCTAGGAGCATGTTCACAGCATAGAAAAAATCTTTAAGAAGCTAGAGCAAACTGTCCTAATTTCATGTTAATGCACCAATAACATCTGAAAGTAGCAGTCTTCAAAAGTGGAATACAGTATACTTAATGGATGTACTCTCATTATTAGTCCCTAGTTTTCTCCGTTTTCTTTACTGGTTTCTCTGTGTTGACATCATTACCACCTGATCAGAGTACTATGCAACCACTTGTGATGATGGAATGAGAATACGGTAGATACACTTGTCTGCAAGACTCACTGTAAGAAGTTTTATTAAAAACACTCCGCTGTACTCGAAGTGCATCTTGTGCCAAGCAACATTTGTAAAACTAACTCAGAAAGAAATAAAGCACGTGCACCTGTCAATATCTTTGCTTTACTGCATTGTGCTTTTGTGTGTCTCTCGCTATCTGTCTTGTAATATTCAAAGCTCTGTTGTATTCTATGTCCATTCAGTTCATTAAGCTCCTTATTATTCATTTTGCTGCAGAAAATCTCTTCAGTAAGGTGCAGCACGAAGTTTATGCAATAAATGCTGATTACAGGCTGTCAACAGTGTTATTTAAAATAACTCTGCCGACCACTAAATAATTTCTGTTTTATGTATGTATGCTGCATTCAAACTTTACAAAAAGCAGTTTAGATTCATACAGGAAAGCAGCACAAGCAGTGGCTGAACAATTTGGGGCAAAAAATATCCAATTTTAATTGCGATTTGCTATACACTTATTTAAAGTCAAGCTTCAGTTCAACATTCACTGTGTAATAGATTTAAAATATGATGGAGCATTACCACCTGAGATACCAACAAAATCTAAACTGCACTACATAATAATGCAAGGACGTTTTTATTACATTTTTTAAAAAGCATAGAACAATTATCATAAAAGCTGTTGCATGTAGCTCAGGAGTAGCTTGTAAATATTTTGCAATCTATAGAATGTTCTGCATTTAGCTTAAAAACTGACAAACCACAGAATTACTAAAAGAAGGTTTATTTAAAAAAAATAAATAAAAAAAGAAATTTCAGTCTCTTAGCTGGAATGCACAGGAATGTACAAGCTAGTTTGCTGAGCATTGTGCACTAGGGCTGACAAATCAGCCAGGAAATAAAGTTTGAATATTCAAATTAAAAATCAGTAAATGGTTGAACACATTCAAACTTGTTTATTTTTATACATTACTATTATGGTAATGTCAACAGTGGTAGCAAGAGCGAGGACAGACATCTACTCTGGCAACTATTATTTCAAAACAAGAGTAATCAAAATTCTAGGCAGAGTTATAATGAAAGCAAATGAAAAATAAGAACACAACATTAAACAACAGCCTTAGGCTTAAGAGTAAATGGGACAGAATCAAATACAAAATGATAACTTCTATATAACTGAAAAAACATTAAGAAAAGCAATAAAAAAAAAAAAGCTGGGAGTACACATGTGGTACAGATGTCACCCAGAGCAACACCTAAAGCGGGCCTTTCAATTTCTGTGTGTGGGGACTAAGCAATATGAATTTCTAAGTTTCAATAAGTGGAATCCTATTGCACCATTCTGATGAAGCACCGATTTCAAAATAAATGAGCAAAAGAGATGCTGACACACTAAACAATCAAGCACTAGATGATCTGTAACGAGAGTTTGGGGTCATTTTGTGCAGCAGACAAGCTTACATTACCAGAGCAGACCTCTCACTCAGATGCCACACAACAGTGTTAACCTAGTAACAGCATTAAGCTATGGCCTAGATACTATATTAATAACACACAGGACATCAGAATAGGGCATCACCAAGATGTATGTAAGACACAATGCAGTGGCTGCATGACATGCAACCACATGAAGCGATCAAAGTAAAAACTTGCCTTGTATGGAGTTCCCTTGGTACAACTTGTTTTTGAATATCCATGCCCAGGTCACCTACAGTGATCAAATTTGGCATACTGTACTGTATATTATTTAGCCCGACTGTTTGGCACCTTCGCTTATACCATTTGATAGCTGAATTCTGTTAATAATATGATGATCTTTCAATAAAAAATCTACAGATATTAATGTAATTAAATAGCAGGGTCAATATCCGGACATCGTACAATATTTATGGGTTTTCTTTTTTTTTTTTTTTTTAAATTAATGTGCCTGTGCTTTGTAATTGTTAATATTCCAGAATGGTGAATTTGGACATACACGCAACCTCTTGCACAAAAGATATTGCTCAGTTACTGTCTGTCCTGATTAACCAGTTTGGGTATTATATGTGATCATATTCGTTAGAAGGGCACCTGTCAATCCAACAAAAGAAAAAATAAAAAAGAAAAGAAAATCACCTATTGAGTTCTTTGTGAATCTAGAAGTGTGTACAGTATGTACATTTTATACAAAAAGAGTATTTTTTCCTAATTTAAAAAAAAATAAAATTAATGGAGGACCCTAGCGGGCAGCACAGTGGCACAGTGGGTAGCGCTGTTGCCTCGCAGTTAGGAGACCTGGGTTTACTTCCCGAGTCCTATCTTTGTGGAGTTTGCATGTTCTCCATGTATCTGCGTGGGTTTTCTCCGGGTAATCCTGTTTCCTCCCACAGTCCCAAGACATGCAGGTTAGGTGCATTGGCGATCCTAAATTGTGCTTGGTGCGTGTGTGTGCGTGCGTGCGCACGTGCCCTGCCCGGGGTTTGCTTCCTGCCTTGCACCCTGTGTTGGCTGGGATTGGCTCCAGCAGACCCCAAAACGTGACCATCCCCCCCGTGACCCTGTAGTTAGGATAAAGTGGGTTGGATAATGGATGGAAGGATGGAGGGCCCTAGCAGTCTAGTAGGATGAGCACAGCCCCAAGAGCCCCACCAACCACGACAGGACTTGTGGATCAAAGAGCACACCAGTGGGGCAGGAGAAGGACAAAATAAAAAGCCAGAAGGCATATAGCTGAAAGTTTTACTAATGAAGAAACCTAGCTATTAAAAATTACAAAAATGTCAATTGTGGAAGTGAGTAGCAAAAAACAGATACACTGCAGCTTTACATAACAAATCTGGATTATTACAATTAGTACAGGGGGAAAAAAAACAAAACAAACACTTCTTTTTAAAATCGAATGTCAGCTTTTGCCTTTGCAGCAGACCCTTCTTAAATAACATTATTTTTGAACAGCAAAGTTCAATGTGATAGCCCTTTTGGTCAGACATGCTGAATAACATATTTTAAATCATAGCCATTGCTATTTGCTCATATTGCTTCAAATCAGGATTTCTATTGGAAGGGTGACCAGTGATAGAATGAGCCATTGTAATGAGCAGGATCCAGTCAGGGAAAACGCCACAAAACAAACTTGAATCTGTCACAGTGCAATTACAGCACAGTTTTAAGAAAAATGTGTTTACATCCATATACACCAAAATGCGGAGGCTAAATTTTCAGAAGAATATCGTCCTGGAGAGCATTAAATAACAGGGTAGTGTGAATAAAAATGCAGAAATGTAGATAAATTTATGCGTTTTAAAATGAACACTTATTAGTGTAGACAAAGCACTAGTCTAGTCTTTCATGGAGCATTAAATAAGCAAGCAGATATACTCTGTTGTAGCAAAAATTTAACTAGAATCATAGCCAATGTAATATACTTGTCCACTGCAAAATATTGAGTCTTACTTCCCTCAATCATAATAAAGCCCAAAATAGATAACACAAATTAAAATATAAAAGAAAATAACTTGCACTGCATTCTGCACCCTGATATGGCCCTCCTTCCTCACGCTCCAGCCTCAGGGCGTATCTTACATTCGCTTAGCTAGCAAACGAGAGAACTACTTGTCGGATTTTTAGAACATTAGAATAATCTAGACGAGAACAGGCCATTCAGCCCAACAGTATCGCCTATCCACTTATTTCTTCCAAAATAACAACAGCTCAAGTTTTAAAAGTCCCTAAAGTCTTACTGTCTACAACACTACTTGGTAGCTTAATCTAAGTATGTCTATCATTCTTTGTGTAAAGAAAAACTTCCTAATGTTTGTGCAAAATTTACCCTTAACAAGTTTCCAACTGTGCCCCCGCGTTCTTGATGAACTAATTGTAAAATAACAGTCTCGATAGACTGTACGAATTCCCTTAATTTTAAACACTTCAATCATGCCACTTCTTAATCTTCTTTTGCTTAAACTGTAAAGGCTCAACTCTTTTAATCTTCCCTCATAATACAACCACTGTAGCCCTGGAGTCTACCTAGTCACTCTTTTCTGGGCCTTTTCTAGCACTGCCACATCCATTTTGTAGCCTGGAGACCAAAACTGCACATAGTACTCCAGATGAGGTCTCACCAGTGCATTATAAAGGTTGAGCATAAACTCCTTGGACTTGTACTCCACACACCATGCTATATAACCTAACATTCTGTTAGTTCTTAATGGCTTCTGAATACTGTTGGGAAGTTGATAGCTTAGAGTCCACTATGACTCCTAAATCTTTCACATAAGGTGTAGTCTCGATTTTCCGACCACCCATTGTGTATTCAAAACTAACATTTTTACATCCTGTGTGTAATACTTTACATTTACTGACATTAAATTTCATCTGCCACAAATCTGCCCAAACCTGTATGCTATCCAAGTCCTTCTGTAATGATACAACTGATTCCAAATTACCTGCTAATCCACCTATCTTGGCATCATCTGCAAACTTAACCATCTTGCTACCTATATTCCTATCTAAATCATTTATATATATTAAAAATAGCAGCAGTCCTAGCACTGACCCATGTGGAACACCAGTATTAACATTGGCCAATTTTGATGAGGTTCCTCGCACCATCACTCTCTGCTTCCTGTGCCAATTCTGCATCCATCTAAAAACATCAACTTGAACTCCCACTTTTTTAGTTTGATGCTCAACCTCTCATGTGGCACCTTATCATATGCTTTCTGAAAGTCAAGATAAATATCATATGCTCCACTTTGATCATATCCTTTTGTTGCCTCCTCATAGAATTCCAGCATGTTAGTAAAATACGACCTCCCTCTTCTGAGCCCATGCTGACTGTTCAGAATAACTCCTGTCCTTGCCAGGTGTTGCTCAATCTTATCCTTAATAACTCCTTCCATTAATTTTCCTGTGATGCATGTTAGGCTTACTGGCCTATAGTTGCTTGGAGCTGCACTGTCACCCTTTTTATATAATTGGATGATTTGTCATTTTCCAGTCCTTCAGAATCTTTCCAGTGTGCAGCGACTTCCTAAAAATGTGTCAAGGGATTATACATGTACTCACTAGCTCCCTTAAGAACTCAAGGGTAAATATTATCTGGTCCTGGTAATTTGTTTGATTTCAGCCTATTTAATCCAAGCAGTACTTCTTCCCCTATAATTTCCAAATCCCTCAGTACCTCCTTAGTACTCCCGTTTACCTCTGAGAGGTTATCCACTTGCTCACTTGTAAACACCTCAGAAAAATGTACGTTTAGGGCATCCGCTATTTCATTGTCTGTATCTTTTAATTACTCTTTACTATTCCTGATGCACTTGACCTCTTCCTTGACTGTTCTTTAACTACTGAAATACTGAAAGAATCTCTTAGGGTCTTCTTTCACCTTATCTGCTATATTCCTCTACAACTGTGTTTTAGCCTCCCTGATATCCTTCTTAATGGTTGCCCCCATGTTCTCATATGCTCTAAGATTCACTTTGCAGTCATTAGTCTTAAATGCCTTATAAAGCAGTTTTTTTCCATTGCAACTTCTTTTTTAAATCTTTATTAATCCACTATGGAGTTTGTTTTTTTTTTCATTTTCTATTAATTCCAAATGTAGTGCGATGTGTTTGCCTTTTCATAATTGCATATTTAGATCTGGACCACCCTGTATTTAACACATTTTTAAACCTGTTCCACTGCTCCTTGACTGTCTCCACACTTAAGCTTATCCCAGTGTATCCTACTTAGACTTTGTCGCATCCGGTCAATATTTGCCCTATCAAAGTTCCACTTAATTTTAGTGTTTGCATTTGCACTCTTACAAAATACTGAGAATTGCATTACATTATGGTCACTTGACCCTAGTGGTTCAATCACCATTAATTCTATCTTGATTATTACAAAATACTAAATCCAGACAAGCTTCAACAAGTGTTGGTGTTTTAACATGCGGTGTTAAAAAAAAGTCAAAGATTACTTCTAAAAACTCCTCTATCTGCAAGGTTATCCCAGTTAATATTTGGATAAAGTCCCCAATGACTATAATATTTCCCTGTAAACTTGCCTTTTTGATATTACTAATAAGATGTGTGTTGAAATTACTGTCTGAATTGGGTAGTCTATAACACACTCCTAAAATAAGACCTCTGTCCCTAATATTTTCCAGGCGAAGCCACATGTCCTCACTAAGATGGGGCTCATCATCCAACTGAAGAGGACTTACATTTAAATTCTGTTTGGCATAAACACCAACCCCACCTCCTTTTCTGTCCTGTCTATCCTTCCTAAAAAACGTGTATCCCTCTATGTTACACTCATCCCCATCTTTGTTATTTAGCTAGGTTTCTGTTATTGCTATATCATAATTATGCTCTGCTACATACAACTCCAACTCACATACCTTATTTTTGATACTTCTAGCATTTTTCTAGAATTTGCTTGAACGTTTTGGTCGACTTAGTGTGATGAAAGAAGTCGCAAAAAATCATAGTTCGCTTGCAGGAGCGATATATTTGCACTAATCCAAGACAGAGGCTGAGGGCCGATGGGAGGCAGGGCCCACCTCATTGTCCTGTTTCACTCTTACGTGGGCAGAGCCGCAGGGAGTGGCTATTATAAAATAACTTTCATACACAGCATGGAATTAGCAAAAGCAAATTTTATCTGGTATTTTATACCAGTTGGGTAAGCAATATACTGCATTATTTCAGGCTGAACCCTGAAGAAGTACTTTTTTGCCCCCAATTCAAGCCCAGGCTCCCAGATAAACAAGTAGCTAACATTTTATCAATGTAGTATCAGATGACCATTGTTATTTATTTATTTAAATCTAGCCTGAAAGCACTTTCACAGAAGCAACAGGTCAGTATTTATGTCTATATTTACATCTAATTAGTTTATGTGCTTTACATTAAGGACTACATACAATAGTTACATAATAACTAGTTTTATTTGCATATAGTGCTAAGAAAATGTGTTTTTTGAGTACTTAAGTGTTCAACCAATATCTAAATATCAGATGGAAAAAGGTCACTTCCTTATATAAACCTGAATCATTTTTTTATATTAGCAAAGTTGTACAACACTAGCTGGCACTGTAAAAAATGAATTCCTTCCTTAAACATAATACAGTGGTGTGAAAAACTATTTGCGCATTACCTTACTTTCTTATTATTTTGCATGTTTGTCACACAAAATGTTTCTGATCATCAAACACATTTAACCATTAGTCAAATATAACACAAGTAAACACAAAATGCAGTGTTTAAAATGATGGTTTTTATTATTTAGGGAGAAAAAAAAAATCCAACCCTACATGGCCCTGTGTGAAAAAGTAATTGCCCCCTGAACCTAATAACTGGTTGGGCCACCCTTAGCAGCAATAACTGCAATCAAGCGTTTGCGATAACTTGCAATGAGTCTTTACAGCGCTCTGGAGGAATTTTGGCCCACTCATCTTTGCAGAATTGTTGTAATTCAGCTTTATTTAAGGGTTTTCTAGCATGAACTGCCTTTTTAAGGTCATGCCATAGCATCTCGATTGGATTCAGGTCAGGACTTTGACTAGGCCACTCCAAAGTCTTCATTCTGTTTTTCTTCAGCCATTCAGAGGTGGATTTGCTGGTGTGTGTTTTGGGTCATTGTCCTGTTGCAGCACCCAAGATCGCTTCAGCTTGAGTTGACGAACAGATGGCCGGACATTCTCCTTCAGGATTTTTTGGTAGACAGTAGAATTCATGGTTCCATCTATCACAGCAAGCCTTCCAGGTCCTGAAGCAGCAAAACAACCCCAGACCATCACACTACCACCACCATATTTTACTGTTGGTATGATGTTCTTTTTCTGAAATGCTGTGTTCCTTTTACACCAGATGTAACAGGACATTTGCCTTCCAAAAAGTTCAACTTTTGTCTCATCAGTCCACAAGGTATTTTCCCAAAAGTCTTGGCAATCATTGAGATGTTTCTTAGCAAAATTGAGACGAGCCTTAATGTTCTTTTTGCTTAACAGTGGTTTGTGTCTTGGAAATCTGCCATGCAGGCCGTTTTTGCCCAGTCTTATGGTGGAGTCGTGAACACTGACCTTAATTGAGGCACTCCTGGGAAGGTTCACCACTGTTCCATGTTTTTGCCATTTGTGGATAATGGCTCTCACTGTGGTTCGCTGGAGTCCCAAAGCTTTAGAAATGGCTTTATAACCTTTACCAGACTGATAGATCTCAATTACTTCTGTTCACATTTGTTCCTGAATTTCTTTGGATCTTGGCATGATGTCTAGCTTTTGAGGTGCTTTTGGTCTACTTCTCTGTGTCAGGCAGCTCCTATTTAAGTGATTTCTTGATTGAAACAGGTGTGGCAGTAATCAGGCCTGGGGGTGGCTACGGAAATTGAACTCAGGTGTGATACACCACAGTTAGGTTATTTTTTAACAAGGGGGCAATTACTTTTCACACAGGGCCATGTGGGTTTGGATTTTTTTTCTCCCTAAATAATAAAAACCATCATTTAAAAACTGCATTTTGTTTTTACTTGTGTTATATTTGACTAATGGTTAAATGTGTTTGATGATCAGAAACATTTTGTGTGACAAACATTCAAAAGAATAAGAAATCAGGAAGGGGGCAAATAGTTTTTCACACCACTGTAACGGAGTACACTACCTCTACTACAATAAATGCAACCGGATACTTCCTATGATTCAATATAAAACTACTTTACATCCAATTATTACATCACTATTTCTTGACGACAAACATTAATTCATAACCACTTTTAGGTTCTTGCTACATCATCTATTTTGGGTTTATGTCTGGACATAAAACAATCCTTTATTTCAGCCATTCTGATATGGACTTGCTTTAGATCATTGTGTTGCTGAATGATGGTCTACACTGAAGTTTATTGAGGGATGACCTCTTAAAAATTTTAAGATAAACTACATGGTTTCTTCAAACATGGCAAATCATTCTGGTCTTGGGACAGCAACTCACCCCCCACACCATTACACTAGAAATACCACATTTGACAGTTGGCATAATACTCAGACCATCATACATTGTATTGTAATTATGTTGAATGTAATGGAAGCCATGGCATTCAAAAAATCCACTTTTGTCTAATCTGTTCACAGAATGTTCTCCCAGAAACCTTGGGGATCACACACACATTTCTGGCAAATAAGTCAATAATTTATGTTCTTGTTTCATAAAATGGTATACCACAAAGTGTGCTTCCACATCCTCGCATATACCCAAAAACATAAAAACACAAAAATGAAACAAAAATGTATACTTCATAAACATCTATGGTTATAAAATCAAAACCAAATATAAAGCAGTACTAAATAGTAATGATTTGTATGATACATAAGAGATGCTCTGATCAAGTTTTTATTTTTTTTTATTTTTTTTTTAAGGCCGATACTGTTCACGTTGCTCAACTGGCCAATTCCAATTTACTTTTCCCTTTATCCCTTTAAAAACTTTTTACACTAATCTCCTACATAGCCAGAGAAACAGAAGTTATATGCCTCATATTAAAGTGTATTTTAATCATTAAAAGACCACAGGTGTTAACAGTTCATTTTTTATTAACAAAATTAAAAATTGTGTAGCCTTATTGTTCAGTCACCATAAAATACTAAAATCAATTTTCCTTAAAAAAATAAGTACACACATTTATTCATTAATTCATATTGCATACAAAAAAATAAAATTCTTTTCATAATTACTAGCGGTCATATAGTTTAGTATTTTTCAGTTATGTACCTATTTGAAACAAGGCTTAATTAAAAAAGGTAGTTTTTCACCATTTCTCTAACAAAAATACACTGTAAGCTGCTGCATTTTAAATAAGCACAATGTCAGTTTTAACTTAATAGGACAAATTAAAAAGTGGCTTTTCTTGCCATTTGTCTAGTTGCACAGGATTATTTCTCACATTACTTTTCAGCTCATTGCTTACACTGCAGGAAGTTTGCTGCCAAAAAAAGCTGCACGCTTGCTCAACTACTGTAATATGTAGTGTAAAGGAGTGTAACTAAATTACCTCAAAGCTTAGAAAAGCAAGGGCTGAAAGTATTGTTTTTGTGAGGCACCTTTTTTTACTGATCAAGTCTTCTTTTAATGAAAATTGGTCGATTTTGATAGGCAACTGATCAATCTGAGCACCCCTAGTAAGAAGTTGTTCAAAGAATTGCTTAAGAAGTATATTCAGAGCCAAACTATGAAATTAAAACTAAGATTTACAATATTAATACTGTAAATATAAAATACTGCAATCAAAATTTTACCTCGACTACTAAAGAAATGGAATAGCTTACCTTTAAATTACAAAATTATTATGATGATCACAGGGAGAAAGCCAATATGATCTTAGCCCAACAAGACCACAAGCACGAAGTCAGTAATGCAATAACAGCAATTAACAACACAGATGGTGAAAAAATTATTGACCATTAAATATAACCTATACATTCAGAGAGTACTATAAGTCCTTACATTCTACTCGGATTAAAGAAGTTAAGACACAATCTAATGAGTTTCTTGATTCACTACAGATACAAGTAGATACTCTTAATGCCATGGAACTAAATCAAACCTCTGACACATTCACAATTACTAGATGCTATAAACTCTCTTGAAAGTTGGAAAGCAGCCAGCCCTGATGGATGCCCAGTGGAATTGTATACAAAAAAAAAAAACAACAACAAGTTAGCTCCACTATTATTAGAAGCTCATAGAAGCTAAAGGCAACAAATTTTAACCTCAAATCTTTCACCAAGAATTACAATCTAACATAAGAAAAATAAGGACTTGCTCCAATGTGCATCATACAGACCAATCACTGTTCTGAATAATGATGTTAAGATATTCTCCAAAGTTCTAGCCAGAAGAATTGAGAAAATGTTTCCTTCTGTAATATCACAAGACCAAACCGGATTTATTAAAGGCACACACATAACTTCTCACCTTAGACTTAATAGGTTAATATATTAAACAAATGTCGAACACCCCAGAGATCCTATTATCTTTAGATGCAGAAAAAGCATTTGAAATTTTTGAATGGGACTACCTATTCACCACATTGCACAGATTTGGGTTCAACCAAAACACGTGTGTATGCATCAAACTACTTTATACTAGTCCAGAAGCGTCAGTTTGTGTTAACATTATTTTCTTTGTTCATTGCAATCGCCATTGAACCACTGGCTGTCTAGTATCGAAATGCACCAGAGATAAAGGGGATTCTCAGAGAAGGAGTTGAACAGAAATTTTCACTATATGCAGAATATATGGTGCTGTATATATTAGACCCACAAAATTCTTTTCAAAAGATATCTGGACTCAAAATCCATTTGCATAAAACTGTGCTCTTTCCAGTCAATTCTCTAGTTCACAATGTCGGACTGGATACTTGCCTATTTATTTTAGCAGATCAGTTTAAATACCTAGTGGAAATATTACAAGCAAATATAAAGCTCTTTTTCAACATAATTTTGCTCTCTGCATGGAAAAAATGAAACAAGATGTGAACAGATGGTCAACCCTACATCTTACATTAGCAGGGAGGATCAACATTGTTAAGATGACCATTCTTCCCAAGCTTCTCTTATTTCAAAGCATCCCCATATATATTTAACAAATCACTTTTTTAAGATTAGACTCAATCATAACTACATTTACTTGGAATTCGAAACATCCAAGCATCCAAAGGGCTACTCTACAATTACCTAAAGCAGAAGGGGGCATGGCACTACCTAACTTTCAATTCTATGACTGGGTGGAAAATTTACAAGCTATAAAAGACCTGGACATTGACACAAATCTATGAATATACACAAGCCTGGCCTGCAATATAAATAAAATCCTGCAGTATTTCTTTATATTCCCTGAGCTGTGTCCCAATACATAAAAATTATCGTCAATACAATAATAAACCGATTGCACTTCATTCTCTCAGAACATGGAGCCAATGTAAGAAGCACTTTTAAGACAGAAAAGCTTTTATCTGTGCACCAAATTAACAACATTTTTGGACGAAAATCTTTGCATGCCTATCAGACATCCTTTGTGTCACAGTCACTCTGAACCCATTAAAAACTGTGTGTGGTACACTTCCATATGGGACAAACAAATTGCAATTGCTTTTACTACAATACTAGCATTCTGAATCCCACCCCACCACTTTAAAAGTTAGAGAGCAACTGATGTTCAACACTACTTGTAATTTGGGGGGGGAACTAATTGAGTTAGAGGATCTGTTCAAAACTTTAACATATAGCAGGTTCTAATCAATAACACTGTAGAATAAATTTCCACTTCAGGGAAAATCATACCCTTCCTTTCTTGTTTCTTTTTATACAGGGTGGTCCAGATCTAATTATGCAGATCCAGATCGTCTGGATGACTTTGATTTATGCAGGGACAATTCCAGTTTGGCACAAAGATGATTCCTCATGTTGTCAGTTCGCACACTTCGATAGTCCGGGATTTTTTGGGTGATTTTCTATGTAATAAACTTAATAAGTTATAGCGTAATGAAAATTGCATAATTAGATCTGGACCACCCTATAGAGATGCTGTGTATGCTGGTTGTCCTCTCCTCCTCTTGGGTGAGGGTGGAATTTTGCTCAATATGTTCACTTTGTTAAGTTTGACTTAAATTGTATGGACTGTTACCTGCTTCTAATTAAAATAAAAACATGCAAACCTCATCCTCTGTATTGTGTGCCTAGGTCACTGTACATTTTTATATTGCAGGTCCTTTTATTCTGCATTCATTAGTTGTACCACATATCCAATCAATTCCCTAAAGAGTTGACACTAGCAATGGGCAAAACTTTTACTAAATGTTGTTACCCTGAAAAATATTAGTAGCATATTATATTTATTTTGTTAATTTCAAGTTCCAAAATACAGCGTCCCTTTTTCTTTGCCACTTGAGGATTCCCCCCTGCTCGCTTCGCTCTCCAGCCACTTCATGTCTCAGCCACTTTCGTTGTGAAGAGGTGGGCTGAATACACCCCAAGGAGACACGGTCGCTCCTCCGCAACCCCCTTTTAAACGGTGATACAATGGGAAACAAATAGTTTTTGCTCGATCCCTGCTGGGTTCCTGATGCTGCCATGCCGCGTGATCTGCTTCTCATACAGCAGTTTGAACATTTAAAAGCCTGTACAGCTGCTGTTCTACTCTTTGTGTTTTATTTCCGTCTCCGGGCGTAGTTAAATCTTTTGGCACAAAGTCCCGAGTTCATGGTGTTTTTTAGTTTAGAATTTAAAAATGGAATAAGAATTTGAAAATCTAAGAACATCACATTAAAGTTTGATAAATTCTGAAAAGAATGATACCAAACATATATATGTAGGTTTTAAAATAAGCCCGATTTAAAGCGTGACGAAAAACATCACCATTGCACTTTAAGACATTATATATTATATACAGTAATCCCTCCTCGATCGCGGGAGTTGTGTTCCAGAACCCCCCGCGATAGGTGAAAATCTGCGAAGTAGAAACCATATGTTTGTATGGTTATTTTTATATATTTTAAACCCTTATAAACTCTCCCACACTGTTAACATTATTAGAGCCCTCTAGGTATGAAATAACACCCTTTAGTCAAAAGTTTAAACTGTGCTGCAGGACAAGACAGAGATGACAGTTCTTTCTCAAAATTAAAAGAATGCAAACATATCTTCCTCTTCAAAGAATGCGTGTCAGGAGCAGAGAGAGAGAGAGAGAGAGAGAGAGAAAAGCAAACAATCAAAAAATCAATACGTGCTTTTGGGATTAAAGCGGCATCGTCCGTATCCTCTGTGCAAACAGCCCCTCTGCTCACACCCCCTCCGTCAGGCAGAGAGAGTGAGAGAGATAGAGAAAAGCAAACAATCAAGCACCGCGCGGGAAGCATATCGTATATCATTGAGGAGTTTTAGTTAATATGTAATACGTGCTCTGATTGGGTAGCTTCTAAACCATCCGCCAATAGTGTCCCTTGTATAAAATCAACTGGGCAAACAAACTGAGGAAGCATGTACCATAAATTAAAAGACCCATTGTCCGCAGAAATTCACGAGCCAGTGAAAAATCCGTGATATATATTTAGATATGCCTACATTTAAAATCCGCGATGGAGTGAAGCCGCGAAAGTAGAAGCTTGATATAGCGAGGGATCACGGTATGTGTGTTTATTTTATATATATATATATATATATATATATATATATATATATATATATATATATATATATATATATATATATATATATATATATATATATATATATATATATATATATATATATATATATATATATATATATATATATATATACACACACACACACCCACGCACATATCTCTCTATCTATAGACACACACAAGCAAAATGCTGATAATCAAATCCTTGATGACAGCAACACTCATAACAGTCACAAAACAATTACATTGACAATCATGTAACATTTTTAAAAATGTTTCCTTTTCTTTTTCATAACTTCTTTAACACACTACTTCTGCACTGCGAAGTGCGGGTATTTTGCTAGTTTATAATATATAGCAAAACACCCGCGCTTCGCAGCGGAGAAGTAGTGTGCTAAAGAAGTTATGAAAAAGAAAAGAAAACATTTTAAAAATAACGTAACTCGGTGGCGGACCATGCATTTCACATCAAGGCCTTCAGTAGTGCTCCATCTGAATCAACCCGTCCCTCACTAATTTATGGTTATAAAAACCATCTTAATATGCAGAAATACAGTATAAAGAGCCGTTGCATCGCAGATAGATAACTTCTGTGGCCACAATAAATGCCTTTATCAAATAGACAAACCAGGGGTGAACAAGTTCCTTTCAACTGCAGCTACAGCCGCAACACACAAACATCAATAATAACTCATAAACTTGCAATTTAGGAAAATCGCAACATTTTACTCACCAAAAATTCCGATTATTTGCAAACAAAATCCTTCCTCCTCTCTTTCCTCAAAAACAGTTCAATTACTCTTTTGTACAGATTATCCGTGCACTTCAGTTCCATTAAAAAGTCCCCTTCTATCGCCATCGAAGCTAATGCTGAAAGTCGAACCTGCCCTGTCGTATTTCTGGCATAAGTTTTCATTCGCTTTAGGGCTGAAAATGTCCGCCTCGACAGAAGCAGAGTACACAGGAATGGCCACCGCCAAATATACTAATGTGAATAGCTGCCCCATGCTCTCATGCAGATTTTTCTGATGAAGCAAGTCAAGGAGATCAGTGGGAGATTTTCCTGCAAAATCATCCATGGCATACATTACAGTCAGCTCTGCTTTTAGACGAGACAGATCAAAAAAGCGCTCTGTGGCTCTTGTGTTAAACTGGAGAAGGCTGCATGCGTGAAATTTTTCTTGTATTCCCAAAACTTCTGGGGATCGAGGAGCATGACAAAAGCCAGGTTTTCGTGGTCTTGAAATCTGGTCTGTGTCTGGCAAATAATATTGTCCAGAATCCTGCCATGGAGTTGGCCGTAGTGCGCATGACAATCTTTCGCTCGGAGCGTTTGTGGTGCGTTCAATGGCCTTGTAGAGTTCCTCATATCAGCAATTATCCAATCAATGGGTCTGAATACGGTGACATTGCCGTATGCCTGCTAGAGAGCCCTACTGACACCAACTCAAAATCTGATTGGTTGAAGCAACAGGTTAAATCGACATTTATTCTGTGTTAAGAGTGCCTGCACAACGGATTGTGAAAGCCTCTCTCCCTGGCAACAAATGGCTGAAATGTGACTGGTTAAATACCTTAATACGAAACTCCGCCTCCCACGGCTATCGAGCTGCAGTCTATTACAGTATATGGATGAAAATACGTTCCAGTTATGACCATCACGCGTAAAATTTCAAAATGAAACCTGCCCAACTTTTGTAAGTAAGCTGTAAGGAATGAGCCTGCCAAATTTCAACCTTCTACCTACACGGGAAGTTTAAGAATTAGCGATGAGTGAGGTCTTTGCCTTAGAGATATATAGAGATATATATATCTCTATATCTCTCTCTCTCTCTCTCTCTATTAAACTGCATTTTCACAATTCTCTTATAATTTTTCAATTCTTTACATCTGTAAATGCACATTATAGTATTCCTCAAACCCTAAATGTTTCACACTGTTTAACTTTGCTATGTAATTCTTCAATTCAACTATTTTCTTTTGTGATTTCATTTTATTTATTACTAGCAGTATTACCCAGGGGTGCCTGGGTAAGTAAAGTGGAAA
Organism: Polypterus senegalus; assembly: GCF_016835505.1. NCBI lineage: Eukaryota > Metazoa > Chordata > Cladistia > Polypteriformes > Polypteridae > Polypterus > Polypterus senegalus. Next base: position 72,359,415 of record NC_053170.1, on the reverse strand, counting down.
GTCAAGAATTTAAAAATCTCTTACCAAATTTTATTTCCTTTAATCTTGTTGCATTTAGTACATATATGTTATTACTGTAAAACTTAAGTACAATATTCTTTGTTTTACCTTCTGGGAAAAAGAACGCTGAACTGCAATAAATAACTTCCAACAAAAATAGAACCCCAACTGAGGCTGCTTTGGGCCCTGACAAAAATATTGAGGGAAATGCTTGAATAAAGAAAACGTTTACTGTAATGCTTGGGATTCAGCCCTGGATAGTTTCATTAAAATACATCTGTGCCAACTATCATGCTAACCAACATGCAATTGTTTTTCATAAATCACACAACAAGGCTGAAAGTTCTAGGTTAAAAACCTGTCGTATGGTGAAAAGTACATTTAGGCCAAGTTTATAGTCTGTGGCTTGAAATACAAAGCTGTACATAAACGAACAAACAGATTATTATGTACTCCGATACAGAATGCATAGTATTTATTTTGGGCATGGAACAAAATATATCTGAAGTGAAACAATCTATCATTTAAAACATTACTGGATTTTATTGTTCCGTTCTACCCTTTCTAGATGTTTGAATGTCACCAAAAATGCTGCCTTTTTTGAAATTGGTTGAATACACATTGATTAATTTAAAAGAAAAGAAAAATTAACCTGTGCTAATTAATTTGTTGAGTAACGACCAATGTCTTTTAATCAGTCTTTTAACATGCTGCTTTCACAATACATTACAGAACTAAGTCAGGTTGTGGCACGGATGTTAAATAAGCAAATAGTAAAGATGTTAGTTCTCAATACTAATAAAAGTATCGCCTTAGCATTTACTATTTTTTCCACCACTTTATGCAGAAATTGGGAGAAATATTAATTGAAAAGTACATCACATGTGGATTCCAAAACAGCAAACACCTGTGAAAGACCAAATACAATACATTTCTGGATGCTCTGTTAAGCTTATACATCAGGATGATTAAGATAAAACTTCCAAGCATGCTACAATAACGTCAAGATGGTTACTCAACAGGAGACAAAAACTGAAGATACAAGGAGAATGTTGCCAATGGAATGAGGTCATGAGAAGAGTCCTTCGGGGGTCTGTCCTTGGACCACTACTTTTTTTGAATTATATTAATGACAGTATCCAGTATAATTGGTCAACTTCTGAAAATTGTAGAGGATAGTAAAATGGGAGGAATGGCAGACAATGAGGACAAAGTTGTTAAAAAAAATAAAACTTGGACAAAATTCTGACCTGGTCAAACACTTGGAAAATATTTGGTGCTACATTTGTTATTTTTGTAAAACTAGAGCGTCCAAAGCAGAGAAGTTTAAATACTTAATCAAATACTAACTTTTGAGTTTTTCTTCTTTAGTTAAACATCTACAGAAAAAGTTTTAAATTTGGAAATGTATTGTTATAGCTTTAGAGTTCACATTAAAAATACTGAATGGATAAATATGTACAAATCTTTTGTCATGCAGAAAATTAGGAAAACTTTCAATGGGAATGAATACATGCCACTGTAAATTTCTTATGCTCGTTCTAATTAAAGAAATACTATTGGAACACATTCGGAAATTATTGGAAGGTAACTGCCATATATCCCCGTTTTTTTTCATTAAACCAAAAAATAACTGAAGATATAGTATGCACTTACACAAACAAATACTAAATAACCCTAATATTTATAAAGGGAGAGACAAAATGTAGTACAGTACACCCCACAAAATTCACGGGGGTTACGTTCCTAGAGCACCCGTGAATTATGAAAAACCGCTTAAATTTAATTTCAAACTCAGCTTAATACATTACCTAAAAATAAAGAATGTAAAGGTAAACCTGTATACTGTATAGTACTGTACTGCGATGTCTCCCGCAGTGCTAGAATGTAAAATGTTACCGCTATATGTACTTTAATTCATGCAAGCGCGTTTTCATTGCCATAAGCCTTAGAAGGTGCAGGACGTTTCAACGGCATCTTGGGGCTTTAACCCTTAAACTGCCACATACTTAGGGGTTAATGCATCCCTGGACGCCAAACACTATTTTGCTGCATTTTAAGTAAACGTCACAATTCACAAAAAGTGAAATTTTAATGGAACATTTTTTTTCATGCAAAGAGTATCACAATTACTGCAACACTGATCATTTTACACACTGCTAATGAACTGTAAAAACTATTTAAAAAACTATTGGAACAATATGTACAAGGTGCAACTGACGCCATGGATGAAATTCAGTATATCACCGAGCCAACTGCGCTTGAACTGGCTGCATTCAGGCACACAGACGTAAGCGCTGATGGTTGGCGGCTAGTCTATTGCAGCGGCTCAATCCCAGGGACAGTGAGGCTGCAGTGCTGCAGGGTGTCATGCTTGGGTCACAGAATTGGCACAGAAACACAGGAGATTGTAGAGACAGAAAATTTATTCAAACACTTCAAACAAACATGTCTCTTTCAGAAGTAAAACAAGCTCAGTATGCAGTTAGTTCTCGATGAAAGACTAGACAAACATCATAGGGGAGTACAACAGGAGTAGAGGATGTCTGGGGGAGGAGAGAGAAACAAAGCAATCAGCTAAAAAGGACTTAAGTATGCACAGCGTTGCACTAGAAGTATATCACACGACAGAGCAGCCGCAAGTAAGCCCAGCAAGTAAGGGAGCAATGTGAAAGTAGCCTATCAGTGTTTAGGAGGGATTTTTTGAGGAATGTCTGTCTTCTAGGGGTGCATTCAGCCCCCCTGCTCACAAGAGGTTGGCTGTGGTCATGAGCTGGCTGCTCAACAAATGTACGGCACTGACTGATCAGCTCCTACGTGCTCGCAAATGGCACTGGGAAACGACTATAGTCAGTTTTGGCAGTTTAAGGGTTAAGAGGAACAAAACGGAAAACACAAGAACACTCAGCTGGAGATGCATCACAGCCAATCAGCAGCAAGGAGAAATGAATAACGTTGTGGCGGTGCTGCTAAGATTTACAACATCGAGAAGACGGCGATTTAATTATTGTTATGGTAGAGATTTCAGGGACGCATCCATCCTTGGCCCGACCCACATGCACTCACAAACAGAGACAAAATTAAAACTGGTAATCAAACAGCAAATAAAGCATGTAATGAAAACAAATGAAATCAATGAAAATGATTCCACCCCTGTTCCCCTTACAGCAATTACAAATTAAACACAACACAGCACAAACAAAACATACACAAAGTAAATCATGAAAAACGTCAACGCATGAAATGTAATGATGAAAAGATAGTCCAGAGATCCGCACGTTGAATGGGAATGTAAAGACAGTCCTTCCGCTAGTTCCTGAAATGGTGAAGATGGGTGGATGGGTTCAGGAGCGCTCCCTTCTTTGCAGGATGGCCATGAATCCACTTACAGTTCTCATGTATACAGGCAGGCAGCAGACAATCTAGACGCCAACCACAAAACGAATAAGTACTGGTAACCCAACAGAAAGCAGACAGACAGGAACTTGAAAACACAAATTACAAAAACTTTATTGCTTTTGGTCATCGGCCCACTTTTTAAAAGCCGCGCTGACATCCTTTGACCCCAACAGCCCAAGCACCCTCAGCAGAAAACCAATCAGAGCCAATGCAGGGACTGCTGGGAGATGCAGTTTAAAATTCTATTGGCTACTTTCACCCTCCCAAGCCGCGTTTTCCTCTAAGTTGCTTTCTGTTCTCTCTACAGTACAGTATTACCACAGAAAAAGCCATAAAAATTGCGGAGGATATTTGCGGTATCTGCTAACAATTATTAGATAGGTTCTAAGGAAAAAAATCTGCGAATGACTAAGGTCGTGAACTCTGAACCACGACTTTGCGATGATCTACTGTACCACATTTCTCAAGGTCATTGTGTGAGGCAGCCAAGTGGATTGGGTGGGGGTCCTTTGGAAAGGCAATCCCTTGTAGTTTTCAGATGGTAACAAGCCTTGGCCAGGTGCACACCTTGCTTCGCTGTCGAAGTGTTCTTCAAAAACAACAAATCCATCATCACTACACAACGTGCCTACCGAACAGTGACGCCCCAAATCAGAAAACAATTCTTCAGTGGGTTGCTGAATTTAAACAGACAGGTACAACATTGAACAGAAAATCTCCAGGCCATCCTCAGACTGACGTTCAGTGCACAAACATGCGTCTGCCTTAAGCATTTCCAACATGTAGTTGAAGAGGATTTTGCATGAGGACCTCAATTTCTATCCAAACAAAATCATGGTGGTGCAGGAACTCAATGAGAGAGACTTGGAGAGCCACTGGGAGTTGTGCGTGAACATTCAGCAAACCATTCATCAAGATGCCATTGTCATGTGCAGTGACAAGGCACATTTCCATTTGAATCGTTGCGCAAATAAGCAAAACTTTTTCTACTGGGCTGAAACCAACCATCGTGAACATCAGAGAATTTGGCATTGTAGGGCTTTACTTTTGTGAGGAGGGGGGAGCAATGGTCACTGTTACTTCAGAACGTTACACTGAAATGCTAGAGAACTTTTTGCAGACCCAACTGGAAGAAATGGATGTGGTAGATGCATGGTTTCAACAGGATGGAGCAACAGCTCATACGGTGCCGAGATCCATGCAAGTTTTGTGGGAGATGTTTATGGGGAAGCTGATCTTCCTGTGCAGCGATGTCGGATGGCCTTCACGTTCGTCTGATCACGCACCATGCAATTTCTTCTTATGGGGCTCTCAAGTCAAAAGTATAAAAGTATGACACACTGACCTCAAAACTTAGAGGCTCTAAAGCAAGGCTTCCCAAAGTGGTCGATATTGACCCCCTGGGGTCGATTTGAACTTTCATGGGGTCGATAATTTTTTTATTGAAACTTGGGGGTTGACAACAGCAAAAATAGACCCCCTTACTACTGCTATTTGTTTGTTACTTCAAAATATCTATAATTCCAATAGGTACCTAATTATGAAGCAAAATAATTCAAAAAAACACTTTTTTGATAAAAACACATTACATACCAAACTTGTGAACGAAAAGGTAAAATGTGTCATTAAAAGAGTCACACGTAAGAATGCATGAAAATACATGTAGCACAAACATGTCTGTGCATTGTCTTAACGAACTTATCAAAGCAAGTGTGGACATGAAAAACCGTTGCATGTGACTAGGGGGTCGATGGTTTTAAAAGTTTTTGGTAAAGGGGTCTGCGGCAAAAAAAAGTTTGGGAACTCCTGCTCTAAAGGATACTATTCACCACGAAATGAGTCATGTGAGCGTTCAGAACAGTGTAAAAAGATTATTTTTAAAACAGTGAAAAAAATCAATTTTGTATATCCTTTCTTGTGTCATAATGAAATTTATTTTATCTTGTAGCATTTTTGTAGAAAAAAACTTTGAAATGTGGTTGTTTTTGGCTCACCCTGTATATTATGACTTTATGTGAAATAACTGAATTTAAAGTATTGTTTATATATTTTGGGGTTATGGGTCATTTTCAAGTTTCTACAGTGTTTTGGCAAGCTCCAAAATATTCTCATTTACTTGTTCAGGTTCAACACATGAATAACTGAAACCACAAATTTGAAGGTGTGACAAAACATGAAAATAAACCATGGGTATATGTATGTCTCTTTTTAATAATGATACTGCAAGACAGTTTTTGCCGAAGGATAGCTAAGACAGCTCCCTCTCCCCCTTCCAGTAGCTACACTATTTGAAATGACAGACCTTAGGATACTGGAAAGTATAAGCAGTTAAATGGCCAGCTACTAAGCAAGAAGCTTACCTGCGACTGATTCTACTGCACGAGCTGCCAGCTACATTACACAAAAAAACTGAAAATTTCAGAGAGCAACATTTTTTCCAAGTATAAAAAAAGTCTCTAAATGAAATTCAACTAAAACTCGACTGAAAGGAGAATTTTTAAGTAGAAGCTGGGAAAACTGAGTGGAGCCTAGAGGAAAGAGGAACACATTACAAAAAGCTCTGCACATAAAGCAGTTAAAAGAATTCAATTGAGATACAATGATGTACTTGGTTGGATACACAAAAAATGTGGTTACCTAGGGCCTCATGTACAAACGGTGCATACGCACAAAAATGCCTGTTACCTTGCACACTTTGATATGTATAAAAACTAAACTTTGCATAAAGCCACTCACATTTTCACGGTAGCCCCCAACCTTGCGTATGCAAGTTTCTGTTCAGTTTTGCAAATTGGAGGCACCCAGCGCCAGAGCAGTACAGTTTCTGTATCATTTACCTTTCTGTTTCATATTCACATCGATGATGCGGTATTTATAAAATACACCAAAATTAATTGCATTCTGTAACAATATAATGGTGCATGGAATGGCCAAACTATTCCAACTACCATAGCATTGTTAGAAGACATCAGAAATGGAAGAATTAGAAAAAGCGCGTATTTAGAGATGATGACAGTTGGCTTCTAAGTCGATTTTGATTTCCTAGAGCTATCCTCTGGAAGCTGTGTGCTGAACTGGTGACAGATTTTTGAAGGCAGACTTTGAGGAATTGCACTCTCCCTGCTCCTTTGGAAGTTCTATCCACTCTTGGTTTTTAAACCACAGGAGCATTTCAATGTGAATTTGCTGACAGATTGAGTATTTCACAAACATCTTAGATTTGTGCCATGCCATCTGTATAGGATGGCATTACCCATTAGTCATCCAGATATAGAAGAATTCCTTACACTGTGGTTGAACTGCAAAACATCTAAGCACAATTCACAGCAACATCCATATTTCTAAATGTAACTGGAGTAGTCAGCTGCATGCAAATTGCTTTTGCAATGGCGCTGGTCAAATCACATCAACCAGGGATGAATTTCCACGTGATTTTTGCCATTGTATTTTAACAAAACACTGAACAGAAGGTGACATTTATATTGGTTTTCATATTAAAATATGTGAAATTCTGGGAGGAGTCAGGGTGGTGCAGTCGATGCATGCATGTGCGTTAACTTTCATGTTCATTGGGATTTGTAATAGGAAACTGCATGAAACTTGGCGTACGGACAGTTTCATGCTTCTGGACTTTGTGTATATGCACATTTCTGCTTTTGTCCCTACACCATGTTTTAGTGTGAATTCTACGCATGGCCTTATACATGAGGCCACTGATATGATATTTCTGAAATTCTGGGGATAATCAAACATTTTAAAAAATTTAGTCTGGATTTAGTCAAAAACAATACAATGCAAAAATAGCATACTGTTATTTTTGAACACGTTTTTCATTCTTCATTCTGAAACCACAGTAGCCAACTTTTAATCAATACTAGAAGCCACACATGGCTTCAAATGGTGCATACCGGACAGTGGCAAAAAAAGAACATCTTTTAACTTCATCCCTCTATAACAAAAAAAGTAACTCAAATATTTAGCCAGGAACTCACAACATCTTTATTTTAACATACTTCAATGCTTTTGTGTTGTGAAAGCATTGGAAAAGAACTCAAAAGTGATAAACAATTTGATGAGTTGGATGTGTGAAGACACTTTGGTATTATTATTGGTTTAAAAGTAATGTCTGTCACAAAAGTGCTGGATTAGAAACTGTCTGGATTTAGAACTTTGTAATAATCAGGATAGAATTAAGGGTACAGAGGTAACTGAACGTCTAGGGACAAGTGATCATATTATAATAAAATTCTCAGTTTTTTGTAAGAGTGCGAATGCAAAGACTAAAATTGTTAAGTGTAACTTTGGTAGGGCAAATTTTGAGAAAGTCTAAGAAGGAAAGATTGGGATAAGCTTTTAAGTGTGGAGAGAGTCGAGGAGCAGTGAAACAGTTTTAAAAACGTTTTTAATGTAATGCAGGACAAGTACATACCTAAATTTGGAATTAATAGGAAATTAAAAAAAAACAAAAAAACAACAACACTCTGCAGTGGGTTAATAAAGAGTTAAAGAAGCTGCAAAGGATAAAACAGCTGTATAAGAAGTATAAGACTAATAATTCCCAAGTGAATCGTAGGGTATGTGAAGGATTAAGAAGGATATTAGGGAGGCAGTAAGAAAGCTGGAAAGGAATATAGCAGATAAGGCGAAAAATTACCCTAGTTATATATAAAAAAAAAAAAGGTCAAGGAGTAGGTGAAGTACATCAGGAATAGTAAAGAGGAAGTTAAAAGATACAGACAGTGAAACAGTGGATGGTCTAAACTTTTTCTGAGGTGTTCACAAGTGAAGAAGTGGATAACCTCCCAGCAGTAAATGGAACTACTAAGGAGGTTCCGAGTGATTTAGAAATTGTACAGGGAGAAGTACTTCTCAGATTAAATAGGCTAAAATCAAACAAAATCACCAGGACCAGGCAATATTTACCCTCAAGTTCTGAAGCAGACTAGCGAATACATATATAAACCCTTGACACATATTATTATGAAGTCACTGTGCACTGGGGAGAGTTAGAAGGACTGGAAAATTACAAATATTATCCCATTATAAAAAAAAAAAAAAAAAGGCGACAGAACAGATCCAAGCAACTATAGGCCAGTAAGCTTAATGTGCATCACAGGAAAATCAATGGAAGGAATTACAAAAGGTAAGATTGAGCAGCACATGGCAAATAGGGAATCCATTCCCGGTAATTCGGGAATCCCGGGCTCCCGGGGATGACAACAGTGCATGGGCATTTCACATGTGAATGATTTTAGAACGACCAACACTTATTTTTAATAAAACTACTGCAATATGTTGACACCAATAAAAGACTAACCTTATCTACAAGCAGTCCATGCTGTCATATAAGTAAATGTATCTAGTTCAGGGGTGCCCAATGCGTCGATCGCGATCAACCGGTAGATCGCAAAGGTAGTGCATGAAGATTGCGTTGCACTCAAAACATTAGTCTATTATATATCCTCCCTATGGCATTTGCCACTTGATTGACAGGGCGGCCAGTCTAAGATTTCTTTTCTTCTAACACACTAGTCATCCCGCAAGCATGATCAAACACGCAAGCTACTGCAAAACGCCAGCTGCGATCTAGTTAGCCTTCCAGTTTAGAGCGACTAAAGAAGGGATTTAAAAAAAAAAAAATGTTTGGGGAGGGCATGGGCTGGATATGGAATTGGAAGAGGATATTTTTTCTCACAAATTTACAATTGAAGTGCATCTGTCAATCTATCATTGCTACTCCAAAGAAGGAAAATGTGGAAAGGCACTTTCGAACTGTTCATAAAAACTATGAAACGGACTTCCTTCTGAAAAGTGATCCGAGAAAGAGAAAGGAGAGGGAACTAAAATCGCAGTTAAAAATCGGACAGTCGTCATTTTTTAGCACCTTGATTTGGGAAACATCCAAAACCTCGCATCAGAGCTGGAGACACAATGGAAGGCGTGTGCACAACTTGAGAGCATATGCTCCACAGAGCAGATTGAAAATTGTCTGTCAGACTTTGACACATGTTTCAAGACTCAGCTTTACTTCAGCCAATCGCTATATTTAAGTGCTATCCATTTAGGGAAGATGTTAAGGGTGATTCAACTGCATCAGAAATTGCAACACTGCTTCACCTAAAACTCGTCTACAGTGGAGGAGGAGATTTTAACACTACAGGATGACATTCAGCTGAAGTATATTTTGAAACTTACTCACAGAGGAAAAGTACCCAAACATGAGGAAATGTGCTACCTCCTTGACTGCATTATTAGGCTCTACTTATTCATGTGAGTCAGCCTTTTCCCACATGAAGATTATTTAATCTAAATACTGTAGTGACCATAAATGTATTGAACGGTTATTGTGCCATAAGGGTTATTCAGTTATGCAAGGTACAAGAACATATTTTATGTATAAAGTATACTGTGTATATATATACAGTGGTGTGAAAAACTATTTGCCCCCTTCCCGATTTCTTATTCTTTTGCATGTTTGTCACACAAAATGTTTCTGATCATCAAACACATTTAACCATTAGTCAAATATAACACAAGTAAACACAAAATGCAGTGTTTAAAATGATGGTTTTTTTTATTTAGGGAGAAAAAAAATCCAAACCTACATGGCCCTGTGTGAAAAAGTAATTGCCCCCTGAACCTAATAACTGGTTGGGCCACCCTTAGCAGCAATAACTGCAATCAAGCGTTTGCGATAACTTGCAATGAGTCTTTTACAGCGCTCTGGAGGAATTTTGGCCCACTCATCTTTGCAGAATTGTTGTAATTCAGCTTTATTTGAGGGTTTTCTAGCATGAACCGCCTTTTTAAAGGTCATGCCATAGCATCTCAATTGGATTCAGGTCAGGACTTTGACTAGGCCACTCCAAAGTCTTCATTTTGTTTTTCTTCAGCCATTCAGAGGTGGATTTGCTGGTGTGTTTTGGGTCATTGTCCTGTTGCAGCACCCAAGATCGCTTGAGCTCGAGTTGACGAACAGATGGCCGGACATTCTACTTCAGGATTTTTTGGTAGACAGCAGAATTCATGGTTCCATCTATCACAGCAAGCCTTCCAGGTTCTGAAGCAGCAAAACAACCCCAGACCATCACACTACCACCACCATATTTTACTGTTGGTATGGTGTTCTTTTTCTGAAATGCTGTGCTCCTTTTACGACAGATGTAACGGGACATTTGCCTTTCAAAAAGTTCAACTTTTGTCTCATCAGTCCACAAGGTATTTTCCCAAAAGTCTTGGCAATCATTGAGATGTTTCTTAGCAAAACTGAGACGAGCCCTAATGTTCTTTTGCTTAACAGTGGTTTGCGTCTTGGAAATCTGCCATGCAGGCCGTTTTTGCCCAGTCTCTTTCTTATGGTGGAGTCGTAAACACTGACCTTAATTGAGGCAAGTGAGGCCTGCAGTTCTTTAGACATTGTCCTGGGGTCTTTTGTGACCTCTCGGATGAGTCGTCTCTGCGCTCTTGGGGTAATTTTGGTCGGCCGGCCACTCCTGGGAAGGTTCACCACTGTTCCATGTTTTTGCCATTTGTGGATAATGGCTCTCACTGTGGTTCGCTGGAGTCCCAAAGCTTTAGAAATGGCTTTATAACCTTTACCAGACTGATAGATCTCAATTACTTCTGTTCTCATTTGTTCCTGAATTTCTTTGGATCTTGGCATGATGTCTAGCTTTTGAGGTGCTTTTGGTCTACTTTTCTGTGTCAGGCAGCTCCTATTTAAGTGATTTCCTGATTGAAACAGGTGTGGCAGTAATCAGGCCTGGGGGTGGCTACAGAAATTGAACTCAGGTGTGATACACCACAGTTAGGTTATTTTTTAACAAGGGGGCAATTACTTTTTCACACAGGGCCATGTAGGTTTGGATTTTTTTTTTTTTTACCCTAAATAATAAACCATCATTTAAAAACATCATATCACACTCACCTAAAGGATTATTAGGAACACCATACTAATACGGTGTTTGACCCCCTTTCGCCTTCAGAACTGCCTTAATTCTACGTGGCATTGATTCAACAAGGTGCTGAAAGCATTCTTTAGAAATGTTGGCCCGTATTGATAGGATAGCATCTTGCAGTTGATGGAGATTTGTGGAATGCACATCCAGGGCACGAAGCTCCCGTACCACCACATCCCAAAGATGCTCTATTGGGTTGAGATCTGGTGACTGTGGGGGCCATTTTAGTACAGTGAACTCATTGTCAAGTTCAAGAAACCAATTTGAAATGATTCGAACTTTGTGACATGGTGTATTATCCTGCTAGAAGTAGCCATCAGAGGATGGGTACATGGTGGTCATGAAGGGATGGACATGGTCAGAAACAATGCTCAGGTAGCCCGTGGCATTTAAATCATGCCCAATTGGCACTAAGGGGCCTAAAGTGTGCCAAGAAAACATCCCCCACACCATTACACCACCACCACCAGCCTGCACAGTGGTAACAAGGCATGATGGATCCATGTTCTCGTTCCGTTTACTCCAAATTCTGACTCTACCATTTGAATGTCTCAACAGAAATCGAGACTCATCAGACCAGGTAACATTTTTCCAGTCTTCAACTGTCCAATTTTGGTGAGCTCATGCAAATTGTAGCCTCTTTTTCCTATTTGTAGTGGAGATGAGTGGTACCCGGTGGGGTCTTCTGCTGTTGTAGCCCATCCGCCTCAAGGTTGTGCGTGTTGTGGCTTCACAAATGCTTTGCTGCATTACTCAGTTGTAACGAGTGGTTATTTCAGTTAAAGTTGCTCTTCTATTAGCTTGAATCAGTCGGCCCATTCTCCTCTGACTTCTAGCATCAACAAGGCATTTTTGCCCACAGGACTGCCGCATACTGGATGTTTTTCCCTTTTCACACCATTCTTTGTAAACCCTAGAAATGGTTGTGCGTGAAAATCCTAGTAACTGAGCAGATTGTGAAATACTCAGACCAGCCCGTCTGGCACCAACAACCATGCCACGCTCAAAATTGCTTAAATCACCTTTCTTTCCCATTCTGACATTCAGTTTGGAGTTCAGAAGATTGTCTTGACCAGGACCACACCCCTAAATGCATTGAAGCAACTGCCATGTGATTGGTCGATTAGATAATTGCATTAATGAGAAATTGAACAGCTGTTCCTAATAATCCTTTAGGTGAGTGTATATATATATATAAAATCATTTTTATGTACAGTAGGTAGATCATTTCAACCCGGTCATTTTAAAAGTAGCTTGCAAGCCGAAAAAGTGTGGGCACCCCTAATCTAGTTAGTTGCGGTAATAAGAGTGTAGAAAGCACAACGTGTCCAGCGTGCAGTCGTTCAGGTGAGAGTGCACCTTTGTGTAGAGTGCGCCGCTGCCGAGAAAGCATGCTCTGCCTCCACTGAAGTAGGCGGCACAGTCTAATACACTTAGACTCAGCACAGATACTAATACACTTGTTCTAAACAACGCCCGCGCTTTCCCTTGCTCCGAGATACCGCCATTTCAAATTTTACTGATGCATCCGGTTTCTTGTCATCATTCTGTGATGGCAAATTTCTTGGCAAGATAATGTGGATGCAAGAGACTGACACATTGCAATTTTCAACGTCAATGAAGTCTGCCCCGTCCCGGCATTCGTGAGCTGCAGAGTGCAGGCTCTTCCCAGTCCACTGTGCTCAGTCTTAGTCAGAGCCAGGGGACTGACTGCTGCTGGTCTTTTGTTGAGTGAATTAATCTGCAACACCCTACACCGGGGGCCAAAAAACCATACCACTTATTTTCAACTGTAACTCTGTTATTTCTTGATCAATTTTTACACGCTATATATGCAAGCTTGGCCGTTCCCGGGAATTACAGCAGTTTCAATTACAACAGTTTCGGTTTAGGGAATGGATTCCTTAATGGCAAGTACAGGAGTTTTTCTGAATAGTCAGCATGTGTTCAGAAGACAGGAGGTCATGTTTTACTAACATGCTGGAATTCTAAGAAGAAGCAACAAAAGCATACATGTTGAAAGTGGAGTATATTATTTATCTTGACTTTTAGAAAGAATTTATTAAGGTGCCACATGAGGTTGGGCATCAAACTAAAAGTGGGAGTCCAAGGTGATGTTTGTAGATGGGTGCAGAATTGGCTCAGACACAGGAAGCAGAGTGTTACGGAACCTTATCAGAATTGGCTGATATGAAGAGTGGCGTTCCACAGGGGTCAGTGCTAGGGCCGTTGCTATTTTTATACATATAAATGACTTGGATAGGAAAATAAGTAACAAGCCTGTTATGCTAGCAGATGATACTAAGAAAGGTGAATTAGCAGATAGGATTTAACAGATTTCAAATTTACAGAACGACTTGGAGAGCATACAGGCTTGGGCAGATTTCTGACAGATTCAATTTAATGTCAGTAAATATAAGGGATTACACATAGGAAGTAAAAATGTTAGGTTTAAATACACAATAAGAGTCTTAAAATCGGCAGTACACCTTATGAGGATGATTCAGGACTCACAGAGGACTCTGTGCTATCATCTTCCAGACAGTGTTCAGAAGCCATTAAGAAGGCTAAAAGAAGGTTCGGTTATATAGCACAATATGTTGAGGAGAAGTCCAATGAGGTCATTCTCAAGCTTTATAATGAGTACTGAGGACCGTTCTGGTCTCCAGGCTACAACAAAGACATAGCAGCCCTAGAAAAGGTCCAGGAAAGAAAGACTAGGCTTATTCCAGGGCTATAGGGGATGAGTTATGAGGAAAGATTAAAAGAGCTGAGCCTTTACAGTTTCAACAAAAGAAGATTTAAGAGGTGACATGATCGAAGTATTTAAAATTATGAAGGGAATTAGTGCAGTGGATTGAGACTTGCTTTTAAAATGAGTTCATCAAGAACACAGGGACACAGTTGGAAACTTAAGTGTAAATTTCACACAAACATTAGGAAGTTTTTCTTTAGACAGAGAACCATAGACACTTGGAATAAGCTATCAAGTAGCATGGAAGACAGTAGGACGTTAGGAACTTTCAAAACTAGACTTGATATTTTAATTTTTTTTTTTTTTTAAAAGAAGAATTAAGCAGATAAGTCTGGTGAGCTTATTAAAAAAAACTATCAGGACTCGGATCAGTTTACACACTCTTTTAATATGACTACTGAATAGCCAGAACCACATCATCTGTCAAAACTAACACTGAATCTCATAACTACAGAAATGCAATTGTACCTCACTTTTCTATCCTGAATAACACAAAGAAACAATACCTCAGGAAAAAAAAACAATTTGTGCATAAAATGTCTGGAAGATTATTGTGCATACACAAAGGAAACAGGAGGCTTAAAAGACAGAAGAGAAACTGTGTGTCTGATGTATAATAACGTACCTCCCTTTATAATGTTCATGCAATTTTAAAACAGAGCCTAACATCCAATAATTTTTCTGTTTAGCCATGTTTAGATGAGTAATGAGGAATGCATGCTCGTGAAATTCTAAGAAATGGAAATCGCTCTTGTAGCATCTTTCTGGAGCTGCTCAATTAATCCAAACAATTTTAGCTATACTTAGCAAATATTATCCAGTCACTATAGCAATCTAATGCTGATTCACTTCATTCCATAAAGCTACACCGAAACTGTATTTCATTTAGAAAAAGTAGTATATATTGAAACTTAAATATTTTCAAAATACAAAGAACTTAAAGTGAAAAGAATCAACAAAAAAAAGAAAAGGTTGTTCTGACAGCCCAACACGGAGTAAATGCTTACCTAAAAGGCACAGAAATCAAATCCTTACAAGGTCTCCATCCTCTGGTCTCAGTACAGTAGACTCGCATACCAATAGCGAACAAGCCTACTTGATTGTCTTCAAATCCACTTGCAGACCCCACACTAAACTGAGCAATCAGATGGCATCATCCCTCAATACCTACTGTCCATTTATATTGATGCCTGGCAAGCATTCGCTGTGAAGATTCATGAAGTTTTGAATGGAGGACAAAAAAAAAAAAAAATCAGTAGGCTTTGTAGGCGAGTTACCCAAACTATTCTAGAACATTACAGTAATTTTTTACCACTCTTGACTTGATCTTTCTGATCAAAAATGGGTCATAATAGCAACTGACAATAATAAATTGTATTTAATTGCAGTATTTGAGGATCCCTCCAGATTGCCTGTTTCTCTTGCATGATTTGGCACAAAAACTAAATCAGCACATTGTCATCTCATAACAGGCTTAATTTTCAAGTTTGGTATTTTTCCACTCAGCTGTTTTAGCTGTAGACTGTCCTCAAGAAACTGCAAGACACAGACACAGGCATACACACACCCATCATCGAAATATCAAAGTTTTCAGTATCAGGGGACCCTAAAATGTCAAGATCCATCAAAAAACCGGGGATTGAAATTTTTGCTTCCCCACCATTGACAACAGGTTAGGGAGCCGGAGGGCACAATGCAAAAAGTCCTTCCTGTGTTAACTCCTGTTTGAGTGTATCAAGATACAAGCCCTCGCTGAGCACGCAGTAATCACGATGGGATGCTCATACATTAGAGTCAATTAGGACAAGTCGAAGAAAACAAGCCATTCACGAGATTCAACCAATGGTCCTTATTGCGCCTGCACTCAACCATACTACTTGGTTTTTATGGCATATTAAAGTGGTTTTCTTAGTTAAGCTGAACTTATCCTTAATGAGTTTCGACTGTGTCTCAATGTTGTTGTTGAATACGTGTAATTCTGGACATCTTGGGCTTGAAATAAAGAGTGTTAACTCAACGTAAACAGAGATAAAGCTAAAGGCACAACCATTTGTACAGGATGAATGCACATGACGGAGAATGTAAACAATAATAGCGTGGAATATGTGCTCTGCCTAGTTCTAGACACGCAAACTAACTTACGAGCTGCCGTGAAATTTGAAGTTTTTACAATTTTTAATTTTGCACTTACAGAGGGTCCTCGGGTTACGATGCAGTTCCGTTCCTACAACAGTGATGTAACCCGAAACACACAATAGCCTAAGTCACTTACCTATCCTAACACATTTGCAAAATCATAATCTCGAACATAAAAACACAACTAAGCCACAGAAAAAGCACATAAATATACTGTACTGTATTAACAGAAAAAATGAGTGAGAAAAAAAAAAAAAAAATTCCTTACCTTTACTTCTTCTCACGTCTCAATGTTTAAGTTTTTAAGGGAGTGAGCGTTGTAAACTCGAAACGTTGTATGTTGAGACATTGTAACCTAAGGACCCCTGTATTTATATAATTTTTACATTTATTGGACATGCATGTTCACATCTTTGAAAGTTCATATGTAGGGGACTTACTGTATAAACATGCAGCATGTATGATTTTATGTATTTGAATTAGGCTGTATAGTAGGTTACTGGCCAGTCAGTTATAACTAGAGAACAGTGGAAAGCAGATGAGTTCAAGTTGTAAAGTTGTCTGTACTGGAGACGCAACTGGTGATAAGGGAAAGTGTTACAAGACTTTTTTTTTTTGGTCAGAGTTATGTATGATTGTATAATTTTTCATTTGTCAGCCAATGACCCAGCTCTCTTCCATTTTCAATTAACTCATTTATATAATTCATACAAGTTTCATCTATCCATCCATCCATCCTCTTCCGCTTATCCGAGATCGGGTCGTGGGGACAGCAGCTTGAGCAGAGATGCCCAGACTTCCCGCTCCCCGGCCACTTCTTCTAGCTCTTCCAGGAGAATCCCAAGGCATTCCCAGGCCAGCCGAGAGACATAGTCCCTCCAGTGTCTCCTGGATCCTCCTTGGGGTCTCCTCCCGGTTAGACGTGCCTGGAACACCTCACCAGGGAGGCGTCCAGGAGGCATCCTGATCAGATGCCAGTGCCACCTCATCTGACTCCTCATGATGCAGAGGAGCAGCGGCTCTACTCCGAGTCCCTCCCAGATGACTGAGCTTCTCACCCTATCTTTAAAGGAAAGCCCACACACCCTGCGGAGGAAACTCATTTCAGCTGCTTGTATTCGCGATCTCATTCTTTCGGTCACTTCCCATAGCTCATGACCATAGGCGAGGGTAGGAACATCGATTGAACGGTAAATTGAGAGCTTTGCCTTGCGGCTCAGCTCTTTTTTCACCACGACAGACTGATGCAGACCCATACGCCTGTCGATCTCACACTCCATTCTTCCCTCACTCGTGAACAAAATCCCAAGATACTTGAACTCCTCCACTTGGGGCAGGATCTCACTCCCAACCCTGAGAGGGCATTCCACCCTTTCTCAACTGAGGACCATGGTCTTGAATTTGGAAGTGCCGATTCCCATTCCAGTCGCTTCACACTCAGCTGCGAACCGATCCAGAGAGAGCTGAAGATCACGGCCTGATGAAGCAAACAGGACAACATCATCTGCAAAAAGCAGTGACTCAATCCCGAGTCCACCAAACCTGACTCCCTCAACGCCCTGGCCGCGCCTAGAAATCTGTCCATAAAAGTTATGAACAGAATCGATTACAAAGGGCAGCCCTGGCGGAATCCAACTCTCACTGGAAATGGGTTCGACTTACTGCCAGCAATGCGGACCAAGCTTTTAAAATGTAAGGAATCTTCAGCTGTGACAAACGAAAGTTTTAAACCAATTGGTAATCCAAACAAAATCTGCTAAAAATTACTTTAGACTTAAAATACCATAAAAGGGCATGGATTCTAATCTTACAAAGCAACATTTTCTTTTGAAATAACATAAATAAGTCAACTGCTATTGATAAAGAATTAAAAATGAACGAACACAGGTATTCTTACATAGGTTGCTGGCATGGAGAAATACCACTCCAAATAAATAAACAGATCCTTATACATACAATTAATAAATATCAATAATAAGATGACCTACTGATGTATCACTTACTTAATGAGACTGATGGGCCTGCTTTGCCTGTGCGATTCTTTTCCAATCATTTTTACAGGATGAAAGGGCAACAATGTGGGTCTCTGGATGCATTTGCGTCAGGTTTATCATTGTTAACATGGAGGATCCAACTTGAGTCACATATGCAACCAACTCTTTGAAATGTTGAATATTAACAGAAATGGTGGAAGTAAAAAAAGTGTCATGATCTCCAGCAATAGCCAAACTTGCAGAGGTATAGTGACATCCGCTCCATCACTAAACCTACACGTCTCAGGAACAAGCTTTGCCAGTTTAAAATAATATCATGCTAATATGCTTACAAGTACCCAGTGAAATGCTGACATTTTACATTCAGAGACAGAATCAAGAAAATCCAGCCACAGGGGATGCACAAACCAGTGTGTTTCTTCATGCCAGTCCCAATCCCGGATAAATAGGGAGTTTTAAGTTAGGAAGGGTATCTGGTGTAAAATTTTGCCAGATCAATATGCAGGCAACATAGATTTCCATACCAGATCGGTCGAGGCCCGGATTAACAACGTCCCTGTCGACTATGCTTTGCTGATGATATTGTGATCTGTAGCGAGAGTAGGGAGCAGGATGAGGAGACCCTGGAAAGGTGGAGATATTCTCTGGAGTAGTGGAATGTGGGTCACTAGGAAAAAGACAGAATACTGTTTGCAAATTAGAGGGAGGTCAGTGGAATGGTGAGGATGTAGGGAGTTGGCGAAGGTGGAGGAGTTTAAATACTTGACATCAACAGTACAGAGTAATGAGGATTATGGAAGAGAGGTGAAAGAGTGCTGGCAGGGTGAAATGGATAGAGGAGAGTGTCAGGAGTGATTTGTAAAGGATGGGTATCAGCAAGAGTGAAAGGTAAGGAATACAGGAAGGTAGTGAGACCAGTTGTGTTATATGGGTTGGAGACAGTGGCACTGACCAAAAAACAGGAGACAGAGCTGAAGGTGGCAGAGTTACAGGTGTTAAGATTTGCATTGGGTGTGATGAGGATAGACAGATTTAGAAATGAGTACATTAGAGGGTCAGTTCACGTTGGACAGTTTGGAGACAAAGTCAGAGAGGCGAGAGTGCGTTATTTTGGACATGCGCAGAGGAGAAATGCTGGGTATATTGGAAAAGGATGCTAAGCATAGAGCTGCCAGTAAAGAGGAATAGAGGAAGAGAAGGTTTATGGATGTGGTGAGAGAGGACCTGCAGGTGATGGGTGTAACAGAGCAAGATACAGTGGACAGGAACATGTGGAAAAAGATGATCTGCTGTGGCAATTCCTAATGGGAGCAGCCGAAAAATAAAAAAAAGACAGGACCAAGAAAACAGTTACCAATGGTTTTTTAAGTTATAAATAAAACATTCATAAAGCAAAACTTACTAATTCTGAATTCAAACACTGCTGAACCTATTGTGAGATTTTCCCTGTAATTTAATAATATATACAATCTATTCTTGGAGTGAGTATTTTTTTTTAGCTAAACCCTATACATATGCAATAAAGTAGAAGATTCGTGTTCCTTTCATATTACCTATTTTAACATCCTGTATAATGCACAATATTTTCATATTCAATTTTTCTGTCCAACTGCAGCTCCACTAACTGCAGACAAGAGATTTCAGGTAAATATTTGTATCTTATAATTCAATAGTCTAATTAACAGTTAACCACCCAAGTATAGAATTTGTTTCTGGCAGGGGTACATAAAAAAGTGTAGTTTACAAATGAAGCATTTACAAATTTGGAAGACAACTGACAGGTTTGATAGACATTGCAGACAATCAGTAAAAGTAATGAACCAAATTTAGGTGGGCCTGATTTTGGGAATGGCCCTGTCAAAAACTAAAGTTACCAGTTAAATAACTTTTATTTAACAGAAATGGAGCTTACTGTTGGTTAAGTAAGCAAAAAACAGCTTTTTATTGCAGAACATTTTAGTTATAGACAAGAACAGAGTATAATTAAATTAAAATATAATAGGGGGCTCAGTCCCCTGCTCGCTTCACTCATCAACCCCCAAAGGCAGTGTTGGGTGCCCGCTATCTCACAGCTCGAAGGGTATTGGGGCACTCCTCCGTTAGAGAAAGCAACAGCATTTAAAGAGATGGTATATAGAAGAGCATGGGGGTAGGGGTTTGTTCATTAGTTATTATAGAAAGAAAATCAGTTACTTGAGTATTTCACTACAACTGTCTATTTTAAATACCAACGAAAAATAAAATGTAGTAAAAAGTAAAAGTTAAAAAGCAGAACTAAAAAAGTAAAATGTAATAAAACATAATAAAAAGTAAGTAAAAAAACTGAATTCCATTAATGCCTCATCAAAAACAATATTATTAACTACTTTATCCTCTAACTTACATTTTATCAACATTTCTTTTTTGCATTTCTCTTCGCATATTGTTCAGGATATTTTTCTCTTATTTATTGCATGATTCTTCGTTATATGCAGCTATTTTTTGCTAATTTTCTTTTTTTTTGACATTCATTATCAGCACTTATGGTTTTTCTATCGTACACTATAATTCGACGTTCCTGATTAGAGGTTTTACTTTTCTGCCTTGCCATTATAATTGACTGCACTGAAGGACAAGTTAGCACCGAGAGTGTCACGGAGTGCTACAGAGACAGAATGTGCACAGTAGGAGTAATGATTGGGTGGGGTGTGGTGATGAGTGGTCAAGGCTGAATAATGCAGACACAATGGAAAACTTTTTTTTAAAATAGGGGATGCACAAACCAGTGTGTTACTTTGTGCCGTTCCCAAGCCTGGATAAATGGGGAGGGTTACGTCAGGACGGGCATCCGGTGTAAAATTTTGCCAAATCAATATGCGGACAAGAAGTTTGGATGATCCGCTGTGGCAACCCCTAACGGGAGCAGCCAAAAGATGGACAGAAAAATCATAACTGAAGTGCTAAATGTGTTAGTCCATGAAAAGAAACATTGAAGGGCTACATTGACTTGGACAATCTGAAATACTTTAACATCAACATGCTTTACACCATGCTCCCATCAGCTTGGTCTTCTCTCATGTCCACAATTCTTTGGACAAATAATGCAGCCATAACTGTACTCAAAGCAGCATCTGTGAGTTTTTTTAATTTTATAATTCTCTTCCTTACCAACATGATCTGAAACATTTGCAAACATCTGACATTGAAAACTATTAAGTAGTGCAGCAGCCAATGTGCTACTGGTGTACATGGTGCCCTTTTAGGTTGTCAGTCAGTCATTATCCAACCAACACAGGGTCACGGGGGGGCAGTCTGCTGGAGCCAATCCCAGCCAACACAGGGCACAAGGCAGGAACAAATCCCCAGGCAGGGAGCCAGCCCACCGCATGGCACAGGTCTCCTTACTGCGAGGCAGCAGTGCTACCACTGTGCCGCCTCCTTTTAGGTTGTATGTGATGAAAATAAAAAATTTCTTTTCTATACTTTTGCACCAATAAGGATAAATATATGCATACATTCATATCAGAACAACTGAAGGAAAAAAAAAACAGAATCGGGTCATTTTTAGCTGTAGTGTAAATGCAGTATATCCAATCTGTTTTAGCATTTACTACATCTTTTTTCTAGACTCGAACTAGCTATTTATCCATCACAATAGTAAATGATTTAAGTCACTTGTCAAAATAAGTGCATAATAGAATACAGTGATCCCTCGCTATATCGCGCTTCGACTTTCGTGGCTTCACTCCATTGCGGATTTTAAATGTAAGCATATCTAAATATATATCATGGATTTTGCGCTAGTTCGTGGATTTCTGAGGACAAGAGGTCTTTCAATTTATGGTACATGCTTCCTCATTTTGTTTGCCCAGTTGATTTCACACAAGGGACGCTATTGGCAGATGGCTGAGAAGCTACCCAATCAGAGGACGTATTACGTATTAAATAAAACTCCTCAACGATATACGATATGCTTCCCGCGTGGTGCTTCGCACACTTCAAGCCTCTAACAGCCCGTATTGATTTTTGATTGTTTGCTTTTCTCTGTCTCTCCCTCACTCTCTCTGACATTCTCTGCTCCTGACGGAGGGGGTGTGAGCAGAGGGGCCGTTTGCTTAGAAGATATGGATGCTCCTGTAAAAAATGCTGAAAGACTACCTTCACATTGACCCCTTCATTGCGGCCGCTTTATCGAAAGCGGGTGCTTCATATACTTAAAAGCCCAACAGACCTATTGATTTTTGATTGTTTACATTTCTCTCTCTCTGCGACATTCTCTGCTCCTGACGGCACTCCTTTGAAGAGGAAGATATGTTTGCATTCTCTTAATTGTGAGAAAGAACTGTCATCTCTGTCTTGTCATGGAGCACAGTTTAAACTTTTGACTAAAGGGTGTTTTCATGTCTAGAGGGCTCTAATAATGTTAAAAAACGTATTTAGAAGGTCGTAAACGGGTTTTCTATGCTCAAACTGTGAAAATATTAGATTTATAAATAAAAAATACTACTTCGTGGAAATTCATTTATCCACTATAAATGAGGGTTTACTGTATAACTGTGCGGAGAATATTTATAAACAGTGTAGGAGAGTTTCTAAGGGCTTAAAATATATAAAAATAACCATATAAACATATGGTTTCTACTTCGCGGATTTTCACCTTTCGCGGGGGGTTCTGGAACGCAAACCCTGCGATCGAGGAGAGATTACTGTAATAATTATCCACTTAATGTTTAATCTAGCTATATGCATATGCAATTTCTGCACAATATATATAGAATGTGTTTTTTGTGTAAAAGTCCTAAATGCACAATGTAATTTTTGTGAACTTGAGATAAGTGGTTTGACTTTAATTGGTATTAGTTTTGAAACATTTCAACTTTAAAAACTTAAATATGAATAGTTGGAAATTTACTCAAAAAAAAAAAACCTCACCAGATTTTAAACCTAACAACTACAAGCTATCCACAAAATGTCTAAATAACCGGGCTATTTGTTCTTGAGTTATAGTCTACAATTTTTTTTTATTTTTATTTTTTAAATAAAAGACACATACTCAAAAAGTTTTAGGAATATATATATATATATATATTCCACTGAAAGCCAGGACATGTCATTTTATGAAAAAAATACTTCTTCCACGTACTACTGTAAATATAAACAAAAATTAAAGGAAAATATAAAGGTTCTGCTGGGAAAAATAAAATATGTTAAATTATTTTTAATGTGTTGTTAAAATTATCTTAATACTGTATCTATAAATAATACAACAATACTATTACAGACATTAAATCTTAGAGTTAATCAGAAGAACAAATAAAGGAAAAGAACTAAGAAGTGTACACCAAGGACTAAAAATAACAATAATTCCACACTGGGTGTGATGGCATCTTTTTCCTAGATGTGCAAGTATTTACTGCTGGGTGTGGTTATAAAAAAAAAAAAAATACAGCACAAACCTACAGTAAGATTTGCAAAGAATAAATGTACAAACATTCAAAAAAGAAACAAAACTATCGTGTGTACCAAATTATCATGGTATTTTTATCATCAATCATTAAAGGAAACCTGGTAAACTATAATCAGAGATTGACCAAAAAACATTCACATCCTATCTCTCTTGGTTTAGTTACATAGAGAGCATGACAATACAAGCACAGCACTACTAGTGTGCTCTTACCTGTTCCTGCAAAACTGAATGAATAATGAATATAAATAATTATTAAATTGAGACCTTGTTCATATCTCCTAGGTTCTATATGCTTAAATGTATATGTAGTTCAACCACAGAAAACAATATTTCACAGAACTATGAAACAGACACTTTCAATGAATAACTTAGTTTAACATGCATATGAATGTTATATGTTAGGCAACAAAATAAACAGAATTTTAGAATGCACAATTTTAGCTAGCAAACCACATTCTTTTAAAGATACTAGATTGAACTCCACTGCAATAATTTCATAGTGGTAATATAAGAAGCTTATCCTTGCCAAGGTGTCACTGTAAAACAGTACTGTGACATTTTTCTCTTAACAGGTTCTTTTCTGGGGAAATAAATAAGAAAGACATTTCCTTCATTATCTAACACAATTTAAAATTGTATATTTAGAATAAAAGACTTTTTGCCAACTGGACTTCATCAGATTTCTCCCTCACCCATTTTAAATTGACGAAAGGAGAGTTTCCTATGAAAACTATGTCCTCTACTCCAAAGCTACTTCACTGACCTTCATTTATTTGCGCGTTGCAAATATAGAAAAACACTGCGTCTAACACCTGTAGCTCCAGCTATTTATTAATTTTAATCATAAGGAGGGATCAATAACTTTCACTCACTGAAGGTAACTGCACCGGCTTCAGCTTTTAAAATGTCCTTTTCTGTTGCTATAACTCCGATTTACATGCAAGATTCTTTTACTTAAATTCCTTCCTACGTTTTATTTTTACAACACAAACCTCAAGATGTCAAGAATAAAACCACCCTTAAAGCTAAGCATTTTATATATACATTTATATATTTTATAACTGTTCTTTCTGAAAGGATAACATCAAAAGCTTGATCTAAAAATTTACACTCACTCATCAATGGGAGGTTGACACTGTACTCGCAACGTAATTACTAGAAACTTAAGAGTGCTATGAACCACTATGAATGCTATAAAAAAAACACAGGATTTTAATAAAACGTATCTGTAAACCAAAATCACATATTTAACATTAGAAATCCGGCAGCAACATTACTGTACGTTTTGCTTTGCATATTTATGTGATACATTACAGTGTTACACACGCTGTAATAAAGTTGCACTCAAGAACTTAGGATTCTATGTATTTATTACGAGAAGAAAAGTGCACCAGCTGTGGAGGGAACAAAGCATATAGCAATCAACAAATTTCTTTAGCAGATTAAAATCTAACATTCAGCACTTTGTTACTTTAATAAAAAGAACCTTTTTCAGGACATTAACTCGTGCAAAATGTAAAAGTTTACTGTAAGGCACAAAATATGTACTCGACAAGGGTGATGCTGCAAAAATAATACTATTAAAAGAACAAAACAAAGGCACACACCGTACCTGCAACGAATAGCTCAATATCTCAACAGAGTTCAAACAGCGCTCAAAAGGTTCGGAATCAGAGATATGATCTGTAATGCTTTGAGGAATCCAAAACTATTGCAGCAGTGAGTGAAGGGCACTCTACTTGCTTGTGGGCCCCTACTCTCAGGCCCATACAAAACTTGCACCGGGTCAAATTTAACTCAACTTCAAAGAGTCAAAATACTTTGATACCGCTCTTCAGTTTTAGTGCTAATCTTCACTTAAACTTACCGGCTTCTTACCAGTGGCAGCTGCATTTTAATTCTGTCCCCTTGAATACAGATGGAGATGAGGAGGAAACAAAAGGCATTAAAGAGCTATGGGAACATCGCTCTAATTCAAGCCATTAACGCCAAGGTTTCAAGAAGCTGCCGAAGTACGCCTCGGATTGATACACACTGTAAGCCATCGTGTCGTTTTTTGCCTTTGTCTTTCACATGACCCCTGTTTCCGAAAGAGAAAAAACACTTGAGACTACAGACCCTGCGCTGCAGCTCCTACCCCTTTAACATTCAAAGACAATCAATCTAGCATGCTACTTGTTATTATGCCCCGCCTCTCCGAAGTGCGCATTGGCCGTTTTACTTGGAGGGGGGTGTGACTAATTCTATCAGTGGCTACTTTGCTTGTCCTAGATCAACTCTTACGCCCACTCACGCCCCCTCCTTTTTTAAACCAACAAGCTAACTTCCTGTTTTAAGTTACCTTGAGCTGTACGATAGGGGTCAGGGGAGAAAAAGGCAAAGAAAAGAAAGTAGTAAGATCTTGCTGTAGGAAGCATTAAGCTTCTCTCTACTTAAATTGTATCTCTCAACATATTTATTCGAAACGCTCAGTGAAACATTAGAGGAATTTCATATTTAATGTTTCCCCGATTTACAATGTCAAACTAAATGTCTTTCTGGTCCTGCCCCACGATGACGCGCATTGGCAACACCGGCTTTGACGCACGCAAATATGCATTAAGTGATTGGCTCAAGCTATGGTCTATCTCCTTTATTTATATAATTATCCACATAATTTAAAGCGAAAGTACCTTTATATTTGGGGATATTAGTAAGCAACACATTTTTTAAGGAACTGGGTTTGTTAAGTCAGAAATATTAAGTCTATATCTGACACAGCTTCAATGAAACAAATTTAAAAACGGCATTTTATTTTGCAATAACCGCATCTTTACTGTAAGGGACAGCCTCAGAGTCATAAAACTAAGTAGTTGTTAAAAAAACATGAAATAACTAAATTACTTTGTACTTTTGTCAGAATGCACACTAAATAGATTGATTGATTAATTAATTGGTAATTTCTAACATCATCAAGTAGCTTTCACATTATCACAAGCAACGGCCAGAAACTGGACTATAAAGTGAGAGTTAAGCTATTTTAATTCCTGTTAAGGCCAGACCAGGCTTTCTGCATGACTTTACAGTTATGCAGAGGTCACAAATTAGACAAGTGATCCTCAAGTTCCAGGAAAACATGTCCTTCCATGTTCCTCCCTTTACTAGCTTGGGACTATGCTTATACTTCTACATTCCAATGGTGTGCAGGTTCAAATTGCCTGCAAGTCTATAGGGTCAAATCAATGTGTGTGCTCAGTAATCGACTGGGACCATTTCCAGTACTGGTTCCAGCTGTGTAACTGATGACAGGCTCCAGGCCTCAGGCCTCTGTGACCATGAACTGGGTGCAAGAAGTTCAGGAAAATGCTAGGCGATTATAAATTTAAGTAACAATGCAATTTATTATTCAGAGTATTTGTAGCAATAATAGGTGTAATCCTTACAAATACCGTAATTAAAAATCTTGTTTTGAGAAAGCCACAGCTTGTTTAGCATAACACATGCATGGAAAAATAAGAGAACAGGGCAATGTCATTATGCTAAGTGTTTATTTAATTACATGATCACATTGCCTCAGCATCAATGCTCAGCCTTGTACACCTCCTGATTCAATATTTTCAAAATCAAAAAACTAATGATGTACATTACTTTATAAATTTAAGCACAGTAGTAAATTCATCCATCAACCTATTTACTAAATCTGTTTAATGTAGTACTATGTCATTATGTGTCACAGACCATCCAAGCAACATTGGGCACAAAACAGTAACCACTCCTGAAGAGAATATAAGTCACTACTTAATAAAATGTTATATTCATTTGAATGTTGCAAGAGTAATGATAATAATTTAAAAAAATAAAGATGTAATAAAAGTCCTGCCATGTACATCTAAGAAGTGATGCTTCACCACTTTTTAATTTTACATTCACAGAAGGAAACAGTCTACACCTCACTATTAAAAAGACATTAGTTAACATACTAGAGAAAATACAGATAATACATTAAACACATTGAAACAAATACATTTAGAATTATTAAACTCATTTGATTCAATTCAGTGTTGCAGTGGGACCACAGCCGATTCTAGCAGGACTGGCTACAAAGCAGGAACTCTATATAGCTGCTAATGCACACTTTCACACAGTATATTGAGTCAATTTAGAAGCAACAGTTAACCTCTTCATTGTAGGAGAAAATCCCACCCAGACGACACATGGACTATAACAAAGCATAGGATGTGAACCTAGGCTGATGCATTTGTGAAGCAGTTGACCTAACAACTTCACCACCCATACACTGCTGTATAACCTGCAAGCCCATAGTAAATGGAGAAAAATGGTACATTATTCTACACATGTAGGTTTATTTATTCGGAGGAGGTTAATCTGAAGCAGACATTCAATGCATCAGTAATTCATTTACTCTTTAACTTACGATGGAATCTAGAAAATACTAACTAGTTTTAATGTCCTTGCATATGTAGCAGCAGGGTGTTAATTTGTTATTAAATTGACAGCAACTTAAGTTTAATTTCAGAACTGTACTTCAGCAAATCATAAAAGCAATACAATCCATTAGGAGAGGAATGATCATTAATCAATCTCATGCCGAATTGCTCATCATGACTATGTACAATTTAGAAAATGGACTTTACTGCAAAATGTATAATAAAAGCACTTCAACTCACAAATTAGGCAAACGGAGCAAGTAATAAGGATTGGTAATTCATTTACACTAATTCATTTTATATTACTGTACACAAAAGTTTTCACTTTTACTGAGAAATTTAAAGATTTCTTCATAAGCAGTACCCTCATTTGTCTGTGTTAATTTAAAAGACAAGGAAAATGTTAACCTAAGCATCCATATCTTACAAGAGTAAAAAGAATGCAGGTTCCCAACATCTATACAGGAAGCTTTTAACAGCCATTTAACATCTTTTTTTTTTTTTTAAATGCCAGGACTCTACTACAACACCCCAGCACTGGAAAGGGTTAGTCATTAAATTCCACATGTACATCCACAAAAATAAGCAGACTGTACCAACCTGATCAAATGCCAACACAATGACAGCACAATCCTTGCTGTGCAAAACAGTGATTAAAGTATTTACAAAATTATAATTAAAGTAAAACTGCTGTGTGATCTTTTTATTAATTTAGCAGCAGATCACAAATGGGATCTGGAATTAGTAATGTATGTAGTTAGTATGTGAGCAAGCCCCTAACATTGACTGGTACGCTTCCAAAGTTGTTTTCTGCATTTAACCCAGTGCTCCTGGAACAGCTCCAGCCCAACTCCACCATGAAACAAATTAAGCAGGCTTGAGAATTTTATATTTTAGAACTTAAATGTGAAATTTGAATTTGTTTCTCTTTATATTATATATTTACTGTATATACATATATACACATACTGAATAGAAGGGCAAACAAAAGTGACAAATCATTTTCAAACACCATTAGCAATAGAAGCAGGTTCTATGTCATTTCATAATAGTACACTCTCGCAGAGACCCTTACTCACTCAGAATTCAGAATCCAATCTGGACATCTTTTAAGTTGTGGGTGGAAAATTCAGATACCTAGAGAAACCCTCACAGACTGTAAACATACCTGGCTCTTTAACCCAGGATTCTGGAGCTTGAAACAGCAGTGCAAATTTACCCTGTATTAGTTTTCTTAATATGATTTTTCATCTACAACAATGATTCTAGAACAATTGGTTTGCTTTTCAAAAAAACTACTTGCATTTTTAATACTGACACAGCTGTAAACTGTAAAAGAATTAAGTCCCCAAGGTCCCAACATTTTTGGTCTTCAGTTTTGAATATTACGCAGACTAAATTTGGATTTTTTTCAGTAATCTACAAATCAATGTACACCACATAAAATGAAACTGAAAACGTACAAATCTGCAAAAAACATTAGAATATTTAAGTGTTCCTTCTTTTTGTTGGTGAAGGTTAAAATTGGCTACCAGCTACCATAAATATAGTTTTGTATGAACTTAAAATTTCTGGACAGGTCATCAGTTGTCACCATCAAAAAGTCTTCCATTCTGTCAAGAAATTCAATTTGTTAATAAATATGTTCATTTTAGTTTTTTTGATAGGTGATTTTAGATCCAGTTCTAGCTTGTCTAAAAACCTGTGCAGTAGCTACCCAGTTAACTATATATATAATAATAATAATTGTTCAAATAAAATCAGGCAGGTGCATAAATTTGGGCACCGTTGTCATTTTATTGATTCCAAAACTTTTAGAACTAATTATTGGAACTCAAAATGGCTTGGTAAGCTCAGTGCCCCTTGACCTACATACACAGGTGAATCCTATAATGAGAAAGAGTATTTAAGGGGGTCAATTGTAAGTTTCCCTCCTCCTTTAATTTTCTCTGAAGAGTAGCAACATGGGGGTCACAAAACAACTCTCAAATGACCTGAAGACAAAGATTGTTCACCATCATAGTTTAGGGGAAAGATACAGAAAGCTGTCCCAGAGATTTAAGCTGTCTGTTTCCACAGTTAGGAACATATTGAGGAAATGGTAGACCACAGGCTCAGTTCAAGTTAAGGCTCGAAGTGGCAGACCAAGAATGATTTCGGATAGACAGAAGTGATGAATGGTGAGAACAGTCAGAGTCAACCCACAGACCAGCACCAAAGACCTACAACATCATCTTGCAGCAGATGGAGTCACTGTGCATCGTTCAACCATTCGGCGCACTTTACACAAGGAGATGCTGTATGCGAGAGTGATGCAGAGGAAGCCTTTTCTCCGCCCACAGCACAAACAGAGCCGCTTGAGATATGCTCAAGCACATTTGGACAAGCCAGGTTCATTTTGGAATAAGATGCTGTGGACTGATTAAACTAAAATTGAGTTATTTGGGCATAACAAGGGGCGTTATGCATGGAGGAAAAAAGAACACAGCATTCCAAGAAAAACACCTGCTACCTACAGTAAAATATGCTGGTGGTTCCATCATGCTGTGGGGCTGTGTGGCCAGTGCAGGGACTGGGAATCTTGTCAAAGTTGAGGGACGCATGGATTCCACTCAGTATCAGCAGATTCTGGAGACCAATGTCCAGGAATCAGTGACAAAGCTGAAGCTGCGCTGGGGCTGGATCTTTCAATAAGACCACGACCCGAAACACTGCTCAAAATCCACTAAGGCATTCATGCAGAGGAACAAGTACAACGTTCTGGAATGGTCATCTCAGTCCCGAGACCTAAATATAATTGAAAATCTGTGGTGTGAGTTAAAGAGAGCTGTCCATGCTCGGAAGCCATCAAACCTGAATGAACTAGAGATGTTTTGTAAAGAGGAATGGTCCAAAATACCTTCAACCACAATCCAGACTCTCATTGGAACCTACAGGAAGTGTTTAGAGGCTGTAATTTCTGCAAAAGACGGATCTACTAAATACTGATTTCATTTCTTTTTTGTGGTGCCCAAATTTATGCACCTGCCTGATTTTGTTTGAACAATTATTGCACACTTTCTGTAAATCCAATAAACTTCATTTCACTTCTCAAATATCACTGTGTGTGTCTCCTATATGATATATTTAACTGACATTTTTTATCGCAACAACCAACGATTTATACAGGAAAATAATGTCTATTAACAAGGTTGCCCAAACTCACTATATATATATATATATATATATATATATATATATATATATATATATATATATATATATATATATATATATATATATATATATATATATATATATATATATATATATATATATATATACACACACACACACATACATACAAGCAAGTACTGTCTTAAAATTTATATTAAGAAGAAAATCAAACCTTTTTAAACAAAGGGAAAATAACAATAATTATTTGTTAAGGATCTCTTTGTATGCCACGTTGTCAGTTCGGCACTCCATTTGTAATATGACCAAGCTGTGCGCGGAGCTTACTCTTGAGTATGCAACGTACAGTTGGCCATGTGAAAAGCAATCCTGCCTCAAATCTCACTGCTTGGATTGCTGCTGTCGTAATCGGTTTGAGTTTCATGGTTTGTTTCAATTAAGTTAGTATTTGCGGGACTTGTTGTGAAGTGACATTCTGCATCTGTCAAGCGTTGTAAGCATACAACCGGTTTCATCGATAACTCCACAACCAGCTTTTGAGAGTTTAAACATTCATAAACATCAAAGTGTCCACTACTCAAATCATCACCTGTCAATCTAAGATGTTTAAGAGGCATCAGCGGTTGTGCAAAGGTGTAAAATATTTAGCCATTTCGGTACACTTGAAAGCGACAACCAAACAATTCAGCGGCAGCCATCAACTCACATACAGAACCATAGGTGAAGGGCTTAAGCATTTCACTCTTATAGTGCTCCTGTGTAGTATAATTATCTCCTGTACCGTCATCAGTCCACACCTTGAACCTGTGCCAGTCATTCAATACATAAGACACAATGTTCCTCCGGATATCAAAAGTGAGTCTGATATGGCCGTGCAATATGTAACACAGAGAATGGAAAAGTCAGGCACCACCTCCGGGCATGGAAACCACTCGGTAAGTGACAGTTCTTTGATTGATGGTGACAACCTCGATAGACATGTTAATGGGGGTACGGTCAGAACGATAAAGGAAATGGGTACCTGAACAATGTAAAGCAAGTCTAAAATACCTACACAACAACTATAATCATAATAAATGAAATGAACTATAAAACAGCACAGAAGCTGTGGATTAAATAAAAAGGCTGTAGTTATCAGCAGGGAGGCGTGAATCCCGTGGCGAAGCAAAGAAGGGAACGTAGAGACCGGAGCGAGAGACGGCCTTATATAGGTAGGCAGCCAACAACGTGGGAGGCATGGGGATGGGTGACCCGACACCGCTTCACACGGCGACCGAGCTGCAGGCTATGGCCGTATATATGTACGCAAGTAGGATTCATTTAGCGTTGGGAATCCGCATACCAAATTTCCTGAAGATGGGCCCATAGGTAACAAAGACCGTTGGAAAGTTCAATATGGCAGCCGACAGTGGCGTCTTACCACAGAAATAAGTACGTACATCGGTTTCGGTTAGTGCAGGGAAGCCGCCTACCAAATTTCGTTAAGATGGGGCCATAAATAAGAAAGTTTAACATGGCGGATGTTGTCGACCGTTACGTGTAGAATTTCAAAATGAAACCTGCTTAACTTTTGTAAGTAAGCTGTAAGGAATGAGCCTGCCAAATTTCAGCCTTCTACCTACACAGGAAGTTGGAGAATTAGTGAAGAGTGAGTGAGCAAGGGCTTTGCCTTTTATTAGTTTAGATATACATATACACACATACATAAATACATACATATTTAGATTACTAACAGACAAGTCAGTTGTATTCCGAGTACTTTTTTGCCTTAGATACTGGGTTGAGTGTGTGATATACGTCGAACACTGCTCATCAGCAAAGTTCTGGTGACAGCATCATATAGTTAGGATGCTTCTCAGCAGCAGAGTCAGGAAATCCTGTAATAACTGACTAAATGAACGCTGTCATCTATGCCAGAAAACTGAAATTTAGGAGGAATTTAGGATTTGTGTGTGTCGTGCTTTCTGCAACATCCATAAGAGAATGCTTTTAAATGAGACTTAATATATTCTGGTTCATATTTAAACCTAGCTCGACCGTTCGTATGAACAGTTTTATCAAGTATTTGTCTATACTCGACATATTTTTATCAAACGAGTCTATTTTTTCAGTGAGCAAGTATTTAGTAGGAGTAGAAAACAACGGTAGGAGGGAAAAAAAAGTTTTGAGTACACGAAAATTATTCTTTCAACAAGCTGAGCCGAGTCCCGTTTGTTCTTTCTACTGTACGGAGTCTTTGAACTGAAGCTCCAGGCACTGCACCATTCTGCAGAGGTCCCGGTAACTCTGTCTCGAATTCGCCATGTAGGTCCCACAATTTACAGACATGCCAACATTTGCAAAATCATAAAAGAATACTGTTGTACAATGTCCTGCTACGCAATAAACGAGTTTAATGGGCACACTTTCTTGAATGCCTTGCCTACACATTCCATTTTAGCCTGTTCAAGATTATGTCTACAATGTACACACGTATCCGCCAAGCAAGGTACAATCTGGTGGTAGTCGATTGTTTTGCTCAAAAGGCCACGTTAAGCAGAATGTTCGTAAAACCTTGCAGTATTTTATTATTTCGGCACCTTCTGGTGATCTCTTTAAGTTAGCTCAGCGACGAACACCGAACCTGCTAATAATCTAGAGATATTTAAAATAATCAAGTTATCACAACTTCGACTACACGGTGAAGCGAGTGCTAGTTACTGTTTCGATGGGCCATCTAATAAAATAAGATTTTCTATCCTTCTCCAAATGTAAACCCCTTAAAACTGTACAGATAAGCGATGAAAGCAAAACGAACCAATAAAGATTTAGCCGGGATTTGTCCATCAGACCAATCAAACCCGCGGCCCGCTTCCACCAATCAATGTTTTAAGGGTATGGGGCACAGGGCGAAACCACCGCCATTCTGGCTCCAAGACCAGGTCAGCGGCCAGCCGTATGCAAGTATGATATACGCTTTTAGAGCCGGAATGGAGGACACTGTAGGCTAGAGTTACACTGTCACACCGTAGCTTGGCGCTGGCGACCACCAATGAGAACCCTGAGAGGGAAATGGCGTCTGGGTTCAGATAAATACGAACACAGAGATACAGTGATCTGGCGATAACCACCAGTCTGCTACCCACTTACCAGAAGCACCCTATTCGCGTAGACTTGGGCTCCCTGGTAGATTGCCTTCTTTTTTTCACCTCGATTCAAAGAAAAAACCCACAGAAGAAACAAGATGGCCGCTCCGCCCCGTGAAGTTTTCCCCTCCTCCCGGATAGAGAAAATATTCTCGCGTGATCTCCAGTTAAAGAGGAAAAAGCAATTCACGTGACAAGCTGCCACGTTGTGTTACGGAGCGGTGATCACTGAAGCATGTCGAGATACGGAGCAATGATCAGAGTATTGTCCACCATTACAATGTCCCATATTAACATTGCGCAACCGGTGGCATGTCACCAACTAACACAAATACATTGAACTTTCCATTCATTTAGTGTGATTCTAAGCAGGAATGTAACCAGGCGATGAAAACGTTTCAAGTTGGCAAGAGTTGCAGTTAGAATTTTCTAATAGTTGAGGAACTGCCGTCAAACTGTCATACAAAAGTAAATATTGAAATTTAAGGCATCTGTGACTTTAACGGAATCTGCAATCAAATCAACAAATATCGTACTGTGGCATTTCATTCACTCATTTTTAATTTATTTTTTAAAAATTTCACTTCACCTTTATTTAAACTCCACTTTCTTGGCTTTGCATGGCACTGGGTCCTATTGATCCACTACTGGAGGCACACAGAAACCAGCTCTGGATGACTTACCAGTTACTTATACGAGTCCAGTTTAAAATAACCATAAAGTAGTTCTATATTTCAATCATGAAAAATTAAAATGGTACAAGTCCAATGTCATGAAATTAGTGGTTTTCATTAGCTTCATATTACATTTGGCACAACATTTGGTATCACATTCCAAAAAATGCTATCTCAATTAGGGACGTAAATGTTATAAGTAAAATAACTGGTATCACATTTTGTAAATCCAGCATAAAATTACAAAAAATCGGGGTGAACTTTGAAAAAGTTAATATCTAAATTCACTTTTTATCAAAAATTCAACAAGTAATAATTTTAAACATTAACACAAAAGAAATGCTTAAATGCACACAAATATTACAGTAACTTCATTAGTTGCAAGAATAAGTTGTAAAGATTGTTGAGAATACATTTAAAAAGTAGTTTTTACCAACAATGCATACACATAAAACAGCAATTTTAACAGTAAACCTAAGACTTATTACACCTGAACACCAGCAAGACCAAAGAACTGGTAATGGATTTTAGGAGGCCCAGGCCCCTCATGGACCCCGTGATCATCAGAGGAAACTGTGTGCAGAGGGTGCAAACCTATAAATACTTGAGAGTGCAGCTGTATGATAAATTGGACTGGACTGCCAATACTGATGCACTGTGTAAAAAAGGTCAGAGCCGACTATACTTCCTTAGAAGGTTGGCATCCTTCAACATCTGCAATAAGATGCTGCAGATGTTCTACCAGACGGTTGTGGCGAGTGCTTTCTTCTACACAGTGGTGTACTGGGGAGGCATCATAAAGATGAAGGACACCTCACACCTGGACAAACTTGTTAGGAAGGCAGGCTCTATTGCAGGAATGAAGCTGGACAGTTATAACATCTGTGGCAGAGCGACGGGTGCTAAGCAAGCTCCTGTCAATCATGAAGAATCCACTGCATCCACTGAACAGTGTCATTTCCAGGCAGAGGAGTAGCTTCAGTGACAGACTGAGGAGATCGTTCCTCCCCTACACTATGCGACTCTTCAGTTCCACCTGGGGGGGTAAACGCTAACATTATTCAAAGTTATTGTCTGTTTTTACATGCATTTTTATTACTCTTTAATTTAATATTGTTTTTTTCTGTCAGTATAGGTAAACGCTAACATTATTCAAAGTTATTGTCTGTTTTTTACATGCATTTTTATTACTCTTTAATTTAATATTGTTTTTTTCTGTCAGTATACTGCTGCTGGATTATGTGAATTTCCCCTTGGGATTAATAAAGTATCTATTAATCTGGAAGTTGGCTAAAATGAAATCACATGCACCAGTGTATTTA
Organism: Polypterus senegalus; assembly: GCF_016835505.1. Taxonomy (NCBI): domain Eukaryota; kingdom Metazoa; phylum Chordata; class Cladistia; order Polypteriformes; family Polypteridae; genus Polypterus; species Polypterus senegalus. The sequence goes on along the minus strand of NC_053170.1, from coordinate 72,323,005 downwards.
TTTAAAACATACATTTAACAAATAGTTTAATATCATTTACAAGCTGAATACAGCCACTGCACAACTACTTAAGATAATCTAAAAAAAAAGTAACACACATTTTAAAGTAACTGACAATGAAAGATGTTTTTGTTTGAAAAAAAAAAAAAAAATTCCATAAACCACCAAAATTACATGAAGAAACAACCAAGGTAACAGGTCATCTACAAAAAAAAGACAGCAGTGGGAAGTCAAGGGTAACTGAAGAAATCACCAGCAGATGGAGCTCAGGGTTAAATTACAGCAAGTAGTTTGTCTCAGCTGACCATGATGTACATGTCTCAGTTTTGCTTGAGTTCTTCGTCCTTGTATCTTCACCTTCAATGTGTTTAGGCAGGTATATGAAAAACACCAGGGAAAACAAGCATTTAACTGTACCTGTTTAAAATAAAAGAGCTTACAGAAAATTAATTCCAAATAAAATAAAAAATTGTAAAAATTAAGGGCAGCTGTTACACAGCATATGTTTAACTTGGAAAATTTATTATAAGAGTAAAGTTGTATTATGGTCTAAGTAAAGCCTGCAGAAATGGTTTTTGTTTTGGCAATAAATGGCTTAAAGTGAGAGACTTGTACCTTCTGCAGTATTTCCGTATTTTGTTTCCTTCTTAATCTATAAATATGCCTTTGTTTTATAATTTCAAAATGAGCCTGCACTGTATGTTGACACTCAGCCAATTTGCTCCAAGCATACTGTAACTTTCTCTATAAGAGGGAAGAGGGGAGAGGGAGAGGGAGGGTGGGGGGTTGTGGGGGAGAGAGACAGAGAGAGAGAGAGAGAGAGACATCATTACCTGGTATCATCTAGTCCAGTGTTTCCCAACCTCTGTCCTGTGTGCACACTGTGGCTGCAGGTTTTTGTTCCAAGCAGATCCCTAATCACTGACAACACCTGAATGCATTGATCTCATTTAATTAGCTGGTATTATTTTTCTTTTATTCTACATTCAGAAAAGCACAGCAGCATGATTTTTACATTTTATAAGACATTTAGAAATATTTCTGCTTTTGGTATAGATTTAAATGCTTAACTCTCTTTTGTTGATTTCATTATATTTTGCCCTTTCTCTGCAGTTTTCCCCCTTCATTGTATCTTATTAATGACAGTTAAAAATGAGCAGAGCAGACACCCAGGTAAACAATACTGAATAATCAAAGGCTGCAACTACTTTAGCATCAGACCCACTAATTAGTAAATAATGGATTCATTAAACAATTAGAACACCTAGAAAAGTAGAATGAAAATCAAGATGAAAATATTGTTAAAAAGAAAAAAATACATTATTCCCATATAACTGCTTGGTGCATTTTAATATATATATATATATATATATATATATATATATATATATATATATATATATATATATATATATATATATATATATATATAGTTTTTTTTACCAAAGTTAGTTTTCTAATTTCTATATTGTTCCCAAAACACAGAACTTGAGAAATAACACATCACTTAATTAGCCCAGGAGTCCAATTAAAAACAGAAGCTGCTTGGAACAAAAACCTGTAACCACAGTGTGCCCCCAGGACAGAGGTTGGGAAACACTGATCTAGTCTCCACACTTTTCACAACCTGCACGATTCAAAGCCTATGCGATCAAATTTTGTACATTATACCTATATTATTTTTAACTGCTTATTCCTATGAAGCCATAAAAAAGGTACTTCACATGCTTTCAAATTATAAGCTATCTTAGTCTTATTAAGTGGCACTGCTTCAAGATGCAATGCATTTTGTTAACTATACATGCAGCCTTTTACTTTAAATCAGTTTGATTGCTGTGTAAATGAAAAGTGCAGATTTCAAGACTATACTTAAATTAATTTCTCTCAGGCTACCAGGATCCTGCTCTAGCAAAAAGCTTTTTTTTTATAAAAGTTATGTTACTTTTTTAAATAAAGAGAGCAGTCCTGCATGCTGTTTTTGTTTCTAGAGATATATCAAGTATGTATCATTGATCTGCATTTGACACAGGCAGCTTGGCATCACACAGTGAGACAGTAATTGAACATACGCATACAGCCAGGTTAAGTAACTTGCTTGGCATCACACAATGAGAAAGTAAGAGTGAGTAGTGGAAACAAAACTGTCAGACTTTAGGTTTAAAGTCCAGTGCTGTAGCCTAAACACTAAACTATCTGTGAGTGGGAATGACTCAGAATGTGAGTGATGTGAATCAGTTGTATTGCCTTTCTTATTATCTTTAATTTTGACCCAAACGTAAGGCTGCAGCAATCTTACAATCGGAAATATGTTTTACTTCTACTATTTAAATTATGGCTACATTTCACAATAATAACCTGCATCATTCCTGGGGTGGGGCATGGTCAGTTGTATTGCCTTTCCTATTATCTTTAACTAGCAAAATACCCGCGCTTTGCAGCGGCGAAGTACTGCCTTAAAATTTTTATTAAGAAGAAAATTAAACCTTTTTAAACTGAGGGAAAATATACCAATAATTATTTATTAAGGATCTCTTTGTATACCACATTGTGAGTTCGGCCCTCCGGTTGTAATATGACAAAGCTGTGCGCTGAGCTTACTCTTAAGCATGCAACGTACAGTTGGCCATGTGAACAGTAATCTTGTTTCAAATCTCACAGCTTGGATTGCTGCTGTCATAATCGGTTTGAGTTTCATGGTTTGTTTCAATTACGACAGTACTTGTAGGACTTGTGTTGAAGAGACATTTGGCATCTGTCAAGCGTTGTAAGTATACAACTGGTTTCATCGATAACTTCACATACAGCTTTTGAGAGTTTAAACATTCATAAACATCAAAGTGTCCACTACTGAAATCGTCACCTGTCAATCTAAGATGTTTAAGAGGCATTGACGGTTGTTGAAAGGTGTAAAATATTTGGCCATTTCGGTACACTTGAAAGTGACAACCGAACAATTCAGCAGCAGCCATCAACTCACATGCAGATGCATAGGTGAAGGGCTTAAGCATTTTACTCTTATAGTGCTCCTGTGTAGTATAATTATCTCCTGTACCGTCATCAGTCCACACCTTGAACCTGTCCCAGTCATTCAATACATAAGACACAATGTTCCTCCGGATATCAAAAGTGAGTCTGATATGGCCGTGCAATACGTAACAAAGAGAATGGAAAAGTCAGGCGCCATCTCTGGGCATGGAAACCACTCGGTAAGTGACAGTTCTTTGATCGATGGTGATCACCTCGATAGACATGTTAATGGGGGTACGGTTGGAATGATAAAGGAAATGGGTACCTGAACAATGTAAAGTAAGTCTAAAATACCAAAACAATAACTATAATCGTAATAAATGAACAATAAAACAGCGGAGAAGTTGTGGATTAAATAAAAAGGCTGTAGTTATCAGCAGGGAGACGTGAATCCCGTGGCGAAGCAAGGAAGGGAATGTAGAGACTGGAGCAATCGACGGCCTTATATAGGCAGGCAGCCAACAAATTGGGGAGGCGTTGGGTTGGGGGACCCAACACCGCCTCACACGGTGACCGAGCTGCAAGCTATGGACGTATATATGTACGTAAGTAGGATTCAGTTAGCATTGGGAAACCACGTACCAAATTTCTTGAAGATGGGCCCATAAGTAACAAAGACAGTTGAAAAGTTCAATATGGCGGCCGACAGTCGCATCATACCACCGAAATAAGTACCAAATTTCAGCCTTTTACGTACATGGGAAGTTGGAGAATTAGTGTCATTGGAAACTTCAATATGGCGGCCGACAGTGGCATCATACCACTGAAATAAGTATGTACATCGGTTTTGGTTAGCGCAGGGAAGCCACCTACCAAAATTTCGTGAAGATGGGGCCATAAATAAGAAAGTTCAACATGGCAAACGTTGTCAACCGTTATGACCGTTACACGTAGAATTTCGAAATGAAACTTGCTTATCTTTTGTAAGTAAGCTGTAAGGAATGAGCCTGCCAAATTTCAGCCTTCTACCTACACGGGAGGTTGGAGAATTAGTGACGTTGGAAAGTTCAATATTGCGGGCGACAGTGGCGTCATACCACTGAAATAAGTATGTACATTGGTTTCGGTTAGCGCAGGGAAGCCGCCTACCAAATTTCGTGAAGATGGGGCCATGAATAAGAAAGTTCAACATGGCGGACGTTGTTGACCGTTATGACCATTATGCGTAGAATTTCGAAATGAAACCTGCTTAACTTTTGTAAGTAAGCTGAAAGGAATGAGCTTGCCAAATTTCAGCCTTCTACCTACACGGGAAGTTGGAGAATTAGTGACGTTGGAAAGTTCAATATGGAGGCCGACAGTGGCGTCATACCACCGAAATAAGTATGTACATCGGTTTTGGTTAGCGCAGGGAAGCCACCTACCAAATTTCATGGAGATGGGGTCAGCCTTCTACCTACACAGGAAGTTGGAAAATTAGTGACGTTGGAAATTTCATTATGGCGGCCCACAGTGGCGTCATACCATCGAAATAAGTACGTACATCGGTTTCGGTTAGTGCAAGGAAGCCGCCTACCAAATTCTGTGAAGATGGGGCCATAAATAAGAAAGTTCAACATGGTGGATGTTATCAACTGTTATCGACCGTTACGTGTAGAATTTCGAAATGAAACCTGCTTAACTTTTGTAAGTGAGTTGTAAGGAATAAGCCTGCCAAATTTCAGCCTTCTACCTACACGGGAAGTTGGAGAATTAGTGATGAGTGAGTGAGTAGGTGAGTCAGTTAGTGAGTAAGTCAGTGAGGGCTTTTCCTTTTATTAGTATAGATTTTGACCCAAACGCAAAGCTGCAGCAATCTTACAATCTAATGCTATCCTAAAAGCACACAATTGCAAATGATTATGCTGATGTACAATATGATGTTATGGAAAATTCTGTACTTAAATTTTCCTTTTATTAGGGCACAGATCAAAAAAGAATGAAATCATCTCGGCTGTGATGGTGTCAGTGTACATAACTGTATTTGCTTTCTATTGTGTGTGGACATTTAACACCAAAATACATTCCTAGCAAATATTTAAAGCTTTGACATTTTTTGATTTAACCAAACTTTATAGTTTTTGAATGAGGAAACATTCTCTCACTCAGCTATCTTTGCGTCCTAAGGCACCATGTTTCCTTTTTTACTTATTAATCAATACCTAGTACTACTGTACTTCTATTCAGTTAAAATCCATATTGCAGAAATATGTTTATATGTGTACTTAGTTAACTTGCGTAAACAAATTTAAAGTAAAATCCTGCAAAACCTGGGTATGGAAAGATTATTGAAATTTCAAATTTACTACTCTTTACTCTAATACCCAATGTTGATTCACTACTAACGAGACGCTAACCTGGGTATCATGTGTTGTTTTTCGTGATTTATACTTACAGTGTTTACTGATATGACAAAATTAATGTGCATACTAAATATATTTATCAATTAATTCCTAAATTAACTGTGAATTTCAGAAAATGTTTGCCAGACAACTAATTCCTAAATTAACTGTGCATTTCAGAAAATGTTTGGCTGTTTAACTTCCTACTTATCAACTGATTTTTTTCTAATTCATATCTTACTTAAATTTGCTAACTTTTCTTTTTAACTCATCTTCGAAGTGGATGCTTGTTTTAAAATTTCGCCTAGTATTTTGTTCATAAGTGAGTTAAACAAAATGTCTAAGTGTCAATGTTCAAGTGAAGCACATAATCATTTCTGGTTTATATAAACATAAAACTTCTACTATTTTATAAGTTTTTTCTCTTGATGTGACTATTCTCGTTATATCCACGCACCATCGCTATTTTCACCGAACGCACTTTTACTCAATCTTAATCCCACGATTCCCGTGATCTACAACTGTATGACACTTCTCACCCCACGATTTATCCTAATCCTCGTCCTCGCGAACTTCATCTCTTCCACACTCAGGTAACTTCTGTATATCTCTGGTAGCTGGTCTGATGTTTTACGGGACTGTCACTCTGGCAGCTTTCTGAAGTGCTTAACTATAGCGCACTGTACACTAAACAACGCACAGAGCTGTCTGTGTCACACTGTTTACTCAAGTATTTCTCACTGTATACATCTCACCTCCTAGCCAATCGCAGTCTCACTGGGTTTGTTGCCAACTCTGAGTGGGGATTTGTGCCTAAAACCTCCAATCAGCACTTGGGTCCAGGGCGTGGCTGCACGTTGTTTTACTTGATTGGATGACAATTTGATCCAATCACACCTCGATTGAATCTGGGTCCTCCAATCAACGTTCGAAATTCGGGTCCAGGGCGGTGCCTCTCTATCGTTTTTCGAGTGTTTAATTTTAAGCAAACCCTCTAAATTTTTTATCGCCGTTTGAGATACAAGAATTTGGAGAAGTGCCTAGTAAAACAAACGAGTTAAGTGGTAACTGTAATTACCATTTGTAATTGTAAATTGATCTGTTCAAAAATGTGTCTAACGTTTCTTGCACTTTACATTCGGTTGATTTGTTTTCATGTTTGTTTCTTTAGCTATCTGCATTTATCTGACTCTGTTGCGCTTGAGGATAGGTGATCGGATCCGGATGAGCATATCAATTTTGGGTACACAGTTATATAGACAGTTCAGCACGTCAAACGAAGGATTAAATGTAGCGAATTGCTTTGTTGTGCGTTGTTCTGAACATGTAACGCATGTACATACACGGGACGCTTACGTTATCAAGGTCCCTTAGTTTTTCAAACTTAAAACTCCGCACATTATAGAGCTCCGATGATGTGATTGTGTGGCTTTCGTAAACAGAAAGCCGGTGGTTAAGCTGAGACGATATCTTGGAGGGTGAACATCAGTTTTTATTCTCAGGATTATATGTGCTTTTTGACCTTTTAGACTAATACTACTTATTCTGTTCATTCTATTTAAGGAAAACAAGTATGAAGAGACTCAAATTGAACGCGTAATATTTGTTGGCTGACAGTAATTGCATCATATTTTGCTCTTTGGAGCTGTTTTACCAGTTTATTTTCATTTATATTTTTGGAGAAGTTCTAAATTCAGTTAAATGCATTGGTGACCTCCCGCAGTGCACAAAGGAAAATAACACAGAAACAGAAAATCTAGACTTTAACTATAATGTACACTCAAGCTATTTTCAAGTTATTTAACCACTCATTATTATGGTCATGGAATATGCCAAATATTTTGTGCTCTGGAGCTCCAGCCCCAGACCATGCTGTTACCTGCTTTTATTCATCCCAGTGTTCACGGTTCCAGAACACGGCACACTGTAGTCCCAGCTAACACTGTTTCCTTGTTGACTCAAGCTACAAGTCTCTCACCAAGACTGCCACTGTGGTATTCTAAAAACACCGCAGCCGCTGTCCATTTAGTTATAGGGCCCAAGATAGGTGATCAGGGTTGCAGGTCCTGCATATGTTTCCAGCCCAATGACAGCTGAAAATCCTCCTAATGGCACTATGGACCAGCCCAAATAATTAATACTGTTGACATCTGGAGGGGGAGTTTTACAGCTGTCGACATCCCCTCCATGTGGATTATTTCCACTGTTGAATTCTGGTTTATCGGTGGGAGTCTCTGTTGGAGTTTTTCAGATGTTGGAGTCCAGGGGAAGCATGCCCTCTTGTATTATTGCTGCTGGGAGAGAGAGAATTTTGGCTCTTTCGCTGGGTGCACAAGCCATTACAAAATAGCACAAATAATGCACACCGTCAAAATTTTTCCCCACACAACAATTTGAAAAATAGCCAGATTTCACATGGAAAGCTGATACATCTTTTAACCCTGCAGTTGATACACCTCAGAGCCTCCAACACCCAAAATCTGCTTACAAGAGCCCACTGTTCTATAATCTGCATACAGTAGCCACTTGTTTCTTGGTTCCAGCCAGTCTGATGATTCAGGTCCCAAAGGCTCCTCCTGTAGCTAGAGGTCCTCCAGCTTGTCTATCCCAGGCTGACAGACAAAAAGTGCTACTACAGGTGTTCAACCAATGACAGCTGAGTTTTTGAATTGTCTTGTTCTCAGCTACTCAGCATACTCAGCAAGGCACATCTCAGTGAATCACATAAAGCGACACTCATTACATCTGCGATCTTGGCAGTAGAATTAATTCATCCATTTTATTCACCAGTAATCTTACATTTCCAATAATGTTCTCCGGGTCATATCTCTGTTTCTTGTTTATTTTTTTAACACTAGGTCTACTGCCATGGTATCTGCATTGAAGCTCTTTCAGTGTATCAATTTTCTGTTGCACAAACAAATTCTGTTTCAAAGGGCTATCACCCGATCCTTCATATACACAAGCCCACTGCTGCTGTTGTCAAAAAGCTACCAACACAGAAGAAGTAGCAACCGAAAAGCTCTTACTGAAGCACAGACTGTTTTTTTTTGTTTTTTTTTAGTTGTAATGTCATCAAGGAGAGGTGATGCCCCGTAGAGCTTCTAGCAAAAATGATCATACAGCAGCCAGCCATTTCTTACTCCTATCTAATAATCTGATTTAAATCACAAAGGCTTTCTCTTATGCAGTTTAGAGGTACAATAGTATGTATCCATTCTAGTCTGACAGTCACCTACAAAGTGCCAATACTAGAGCCCAACTAATAACAACCTAGTCATCACAGTATTTTTAGATTAATCCATGTGAACCCATGCTAACAAACAGGGTTAGGCAGTCTAAAACTTACTGTATCTGTAGTCCAAATGACCCAAATTGTGGTGTTCCCAGTGTTGCATTATTGTGGTTTTTATAGATAGCCAAGATGTTTCTGTACACTTCTGAACTTCTAAAGACGTTTTTCCTTTAAAGAAAAAAAAGTTTCAGAGATGAAATAGAACACCTAAGCTCTGGAACCTGCTTTCACTATGCCTCAGTTAAAGAGGCATGAACTTATAAATACATCTAGCAAATTAATACATTCAGTCCAACATAGAGTGTCATTTTCAGTTTTTTTCTAAAACTTTCAAAATCCAACAAATCAAGAGATTTGAAGATTCTTCAAACCATGTGCACTAAGCCTGGTAACTTGTTCCATGTTTTGATTTTTCTTTGTAATAAAAAATACCCATAACATGCAGTTTGTGAAATACTCTTTTTTCATTTCCCGTTTTGCACTATTATAGTCAATTGTTAATACTTAAAATTTTCAGGACTTCACCTGAAATCTAATATTAGATAAACAGCACCCATGTTAGCAAATAATATTTTTATTTACTTTTTTGTGATTCTTCTTGTTATTTTTAGTATTTTTTTCTTTTAATATTGTTTGTTTTTTGTTTTATCGTGACACTATTTTCAATTTCATGGGCACTACAACCTTTTCTTTTTGGCTTCCCTGTTGCTAATTCAGTTAATAATCATATGTCCTGCATCATGTGTGACTTACTCAGCCCATTTATAAAGACGGTGGTACTCTTTAGTCAAATCCTATTGCTGGGTGTTCTGCCACCAGTGCTGATGAGCACAAAGGAAGGAAGATGCACCAATAGTTAAGAACAAAGTCATTAAGAGAATGGTCAAAACCATGAAATGAGCCAAACTGTCATCAAGTAAAAATGGAGATGAAAAATTCAAAGTCTATGGAACTGAACATTAGGTTGTTTGCCAAAAAAATAATTTAGGGTGTACTTACATTGGCAATTTGTTTTGCGCTCGCATATAACCCCAAAAAGTCTACTTCGTTTGGCTAATGTGATCCCTCCGTGCCGGACTAAACATACCGTGACCTGGCCCGCTTGGAAGAGGTGGGTCCCATCACAGTTCAGTAGCATTTGGGAACAGTGTGATCGCTAAACGTGCCTGAGCATGGAAAACAGACATGACGTCAATGATGCAACAAGTCAGATAGTGAAATTCTCATTTCATTCAATATCTTTTGATTTAAAAACAGGTTTTTAATCTCATCTTACGTGTGAACGTAAATTGTAGTTGGCAAGAAAAGCTGCGAAATCATCCCTTAACATTACTTGTCACCATAAAAATCTTCTTGAATGTGCAGCACACTCAATAAATCTTTAAGAGGGTACAGCATTATCCTGCCCTACACAACTCCAAAACAACCACAAAATAAGTAAAATAATTTTGACATGTATGGTGTCACACCATGTTCAGATCTTGCTTTGGCTTTACATGAAGTCGCATGGCCATGACGAAAATGTGCCGGGCCCAGAACATTAAGCGCAGTATGAGTGCAGGCCAGTGGCGGGAGGGGGGACAAGCGTTTGGGCACGGTATGGAAGAAACATGCCTAGTGTGAGTACATCCTTAGAAAAGTCGCACAAATTATTCACAGTTTATCCACGAGCTTGAACAGTGATACCTCCAGGTCATTCGCTTATAAACTATTTCTCTGATGACATCATTTGATAGAATATCAAATGGCAATACATGTGAAAATAAAATGGCATTGCAGTACAATTAACCAAACATCATGGTACAAAACTTCAACTGTGGAAAAGCAACCTTGAGTCAAGCAAATGGCACTATTCCTGGATTCCCTAATGTTTAAAACATAAATCCACCCTAAAGAAAATAGAAAATACATAGAGCCCAAAAAAATTAAAATGTAACGAATCATAATATTGGCATTGTGAAAAAGATATTGTTATTCTTTTGCAGTCATTTTGATTTGATACTTTTTTTCTCAGACCTTTCACTTTGTATTTGACTTGTCTTTTGTTTTTTGAGTCTTGGTTTAAACCACTTGTTGCCATTCCCAACTTTGCTTTGTTTTTTGATCATTCATTTGCACTCTTCCTTCAAGTCATCTACTGGTCAGCTTTTCAACTATCTTGAAAAAGGCACATTCTGCTTTTTTCCAGCTTATGGCAGTTCGCTTACATCATTCATTGCAAAGTTATTGTTTTGAATCATTGTTTTGCTGCATGATCCAGCTATGCTTCAGCATACATACAGATGGCCAGATTTCCTTCTCAAGAATTTTCTCATACAGACTTTTCTGATACATGTTCTTAATATGGATGTATTTATTGTTTAGTTTACATCAGACTTAATGGGACCTGGAAAGCTCGATTTCGCTCATTTTTCCACAGAAAATTCTCCCAAATGGTATTTATGTTTTTTTTTTTTTTGATTGGCAGTGCTTTCTGGATTAGTGCCATTATGAGTACTGAGTTATGTTCAAGTTCTTTGGATGTGGTCCACAAATCAGACACATTATTAAAAACAAGTGCTTCAAAAATCTTTTGAAAGATTTTTAAGGGCGTTATTATGAATTTTCTTGACACCTGCAGAGCACCAAATTATGTCCAACTGATTGACAATATGCTTCAAGCTTACAAAACCATGAAGTCCAACATAACGCTAAAGGTTAATTTTCTATATTCACACATAGATTTCTTCCCTGCTAAATTTGGTGCGCTCAAACATGGATGCTTTAACAGGACATTGCAAATGGAAAAACTGGGTAAGAAGAAAACATTCAATGCCAGCCAGGTGTTGTTGGACACTAAAACGAAAAGCATCATATGCTAAGTATAAATGAAAATTTGCAGCAAAAAATACTGCTCAAAAAATTAAAGGAACACAATTTTTCAGCACAATTTTTGATAAAATTAGCTTCCAGTATTATAGCTTCGGTGAAATTATTTTTAACAGTAATGCGTTCATAGTGGCAACAGTGTCTTCTTCACAAGTAATTCCTTTTAGATTCTGAGTCTTACTTGCGTGTGCATGTTTATTATTTTAATTCCTACGTCTAAGACTAAAATTTACATTTATTTACTTTAACCTCCTTGATGTTAACCCAGAGCATAATTCAGGCTCTGAATTCTATTTAATTACATTTAGGCCCAAGTCAGACTCAGTGCAATGTGGAATAGCTTTAAGTCTGAACAACTCTAGGGACTGTATTCTGCTGCCATCTAGTGGATAAAATAACATTATGGTGCAAAAAAACAATGAATATTTCTATGCATTTTGCTCCTGTAAGAAAACTTATCAATATTCATGAGTGCAACAGAGCCTTCAGCCAAAGTACAATGGCATGTAAATGAGAAGCTGTAAAGCAAAATTTAGAACAAGCTGAAGCTGAACCATTAGTTGAATCAAGTGATGCTGATGACAGTGTAACTTGCTCATCAAACGATGACACAAATAGTGAATGTGATGTATACAGCACTGTATGACCGAACCACAGTAATATGCCAGGTGAATTTGGTTTCCTGAAGGTTCACAGTGGTGCAGGTAGGTAAAGTATGTGGCAAAAAGGCAAAATGATTGTGATCAAGCAGAAAAACAAGAAAGACACGACCTTCCTAAGCACTGTTCACAATGCAGCAACTGCCATTCATGTCAAGGGGAATGTGGAAGTCACTAAACCTTGCACTGTTGTAGCCTACTAGATGTATAAGCCCATGCTGTAGAAAGCATGGGGTCCCAGAAACTATTGAAATCGTCTGAAAAAAAAATTGAAATGTAGAGATGTCAGGTAATTGAAAGGAATTAATCTGGGCATCTCTCTCCTACAATGTTTCGTTTTGCCAACGTGCTTGCATCGCTTGTGCATTAGCGGCTAAGTGACTTTGTCAGTCATTCTTCAGGGGTTTAATTTTGCCGCCGTGCTGGCCTCGCTTGTGTATCCTTGGAGGTGGAGCCCTTAGCGCAACTCCAGTTCTCACTTTCGGGACCGGACAAACAGACAGACACACTTCCGCTCATAGATGTTTATATATAAGACAATAACACAAGGGACATGTTAATCATACGTATCGTGGACTGACAATCTACCCTCTCATGCTCAAGCAGCAGGAAAAATATAAGAAAACCATGCAAAGAAACATACCCTCCTTTGTCGGTTGCAACATGGGGCTTTATGTTGATGGCTGTATTAAAATATGACACACGGAAGTATGTACTAATTCTGCATCAGTACAGCAATGTACACTAAAAATTTATTTCCTGCTGTAACTGTGTTGATGTTTTAGTATTTACATGTTTCTGTTATATGTAATAACATTTTTCTTTTTAAAAAATGTACATTGTTTTTGACTCGTTTCTCTGAAGGTAAACATAACTGAGGCTATACTACCATTTGACACATATCCTACTGTGAATTTTATCTTTGTTCATGTTATCTGGTTTCATTATCTAGAGTGTATCAGCTTATCTTTTCAACTAGCAGAGTTGGTCAACCCATTAGGCCAGATAGACGGCTGCCAAGTACTCTGTTATTTGAGGGTCACCATTTAGGTAAGTTAAGAGGTGAACTACATTAATTGCACACTTCAGTCACCAAAGAGGACCACCCCTCCATGCCAAGGACACCAAAAGGGCTTCAGCCATTATTGTCACCTAGTTTTTTGCCTTGTACACGTTTAAACAACTTGCACAATATAACATTCCAGACCTACTTAATCCAATTCAAGGTTGCAAGGACCAGAGCCTGTCTCACTAGCATTAGGAACAAAGCAGGAAATAACTCTAGATGAGATTCCAACCCATCGCAGGACCTACACGCACATACATTTCAAATGGTTAGTTACAATTTTATCTAAATCAGTGTATGAAGATGAAAAGAATGTTTGATTGGTTAATCAATTATCAATTTTGCCTTGAGCAATGCTGCAATTAAATTATTTGGTTTGGCTCCCATGAGATCGACAGGCGGATCGGTGCGGCATCCGCAGTGATGCGGGCTCTGCATCGGTCTGTCGTGGTGAAAAAGGAGCTGAGCCGTAAGGCAAAGCTCTCAATTTACCAGTCGATCTACGCTCCTACCCTCACCTATGGCCATGAGCTATGGGTAGTGACCGAAAGAACGAGATCGCGAATACAAGCGGCTGAAATGAGTTTCCTCCGCAGGGTGTCTGGGCTTTCCTTTAAAGATAGGGTGAGAAGCTCAGTCATCTGGGAGGGACTCTGAGTAGAGCCGCTGCTCCTCTGCATCTAGAGGAGTCAGATGAGGTGGCTCTGGCATCTGATCAGGATGCCTCCTGGACGCCTCCCTGGTGAGGTGTTCCGGGCACGTCTAACCGGGAGGAGACCCCAAGGAGGATCCAGGACACACTGGAGGGACTATGTCTCCCGGCTGGCCTGGGAACGCCTTGGGATTCTCCCGGAAGAGCTGGAAGAAGTGGCCGGGGAGAGGGAAGTCTGGGCCTCTCTGCTTAAGCTGCTGCCCCCGCGACCAGACCTCGGATAAGCGGAAGAGGGTGGATGGATGGGTTTGGCTCCCACTTTATTTTTCTTAGACTTATATCAAGGAAACTTAAGCACAGTCATTTTAAGAAGCAGAAGTATACAATTTATTGATAAACACAAGGATTATAGAATTATATTGACATATATGACAGGACGTAAGATAGATGATACAAACATGTAACACTAAAGAGGCTTGGTGTTTACTGGCTGTTTAGAGTTCTAATTGATCTTTGTACAGATAAACAGTTTTATAATACCAAGTCTTTAAGGATGATGTCTGATGTTGTTTGGCATTGTTGCTGTTATTGCTCTGGGCTAAAGTGAAAGATTCTTCTTGCACTGGAGAGCACTAAATCTCTTTGTAACATGATCCTTTGTTCATGGTGTGCTGTTATTTTCTCAGGCTGTTTGTTGTGTTTTCTGCAACTTCATAGGCAAAAGTGTTACTCTTTCTGGTACAACAGGTTAGGGTCTGAACTTCACTTCTTGAAGTAATGTCTGCTGCTCAATCTTCTCAGATTGGTCTCAGAATTTGGCTTGGCACAGTGACTGTCAGCTCTCTGATCCAAAAAGAGGAGAGATTGTCAGTTGTCAGCTCCTCAAAGAGAAAGTGGCTTAAGAGATTTTAGGTTTCAGAGAGGGAGCAGGTTTAAGAGGGAACAGAGAGATGATTGCAGGTGGTTTAGATAGAAGATATAAACACTGGTGATTAGATTGAAGTCACTTCCAGTTACAGAACCAGTGGGTACTTATAGGCACATTCTTTTTTCCATCATGAACAGAAACAGTTCAGTTTTCAGTTACAAGCCTAGGATGAATGTTTACTTGGTGCTTTCATGTCTGAAGGAGGCACTGCAAAGATGTCAGCTCAACTCTGATTTACACCTTTGTTATCAGATGAGGTACAGGGCTGATACTGTTATGAACTGCATTTCAGCCACTTACTCTGAAATGCAAGTCGTGAGTGCAACTGGATTTCTGCACCCCTGTTAAATCTGCGGTATTAACAGGCCTTGTGTTCCTCTAAAAGCCCAGCAGAACAGGCCATGCTAAAGATGTCCAGAATCTGATAAAAACTTAAAAAAGGAATTCAGCCACTGATGCTTACAGGTCCAGGATTCAGTTTTGATTTTGTTAAGGAAGAGTTCTTCCAGATTTGTTTTTCTGATTAAGCCAGTTTTCTGATTAAGTACCCAGGGTCCTTGTATCATGTTGATTGATCACTAACCTTGGTGATAAAGGGAAAGTAATCTTCTTATATAATATGCTACCGTGGCTTGTCACTTGTCTGTCCAGGATTTAAATCACCTGTAGCTCACAAACCGTTTCACCTATTGACTTGGAATTTGGTAAACATATACTACGTGACGTCTACTATCTACTTTTGGGGTGATGATTTTTATTACTCTTTATTTTTATTTTATTTTATTGTAGAATCAACTCTCGGCAGCACACAGCAGAGCAGCCGTGCGGTGCATGCGTATGGGTGCCGTTCTCATTCCCTACCACCTTCGCGGTCACTTCCCTCACCTCTTCATATCTTTAATCATTGTTGAGGCAGATTGAACACTTAAGTGCCAGCTTAAGTGAAAAATTAAAGAAAATGTACTAAGTAATTGCAACACAAAAACTAACTTAATAAGTTTTAATGCGAAAAGATGCTGACGAAAGAAGAGAAGCAGCAGGCAAATAGGGTGGAGAAAAGAAGAGCTTCTCAATAAGTAGCAAGCGCATCAACCTCTGAGCAAATGAATGCTAAACGTACAGTGAAAGAGTATAAATGCTCAAGTCAAGTGTATTCACTGCACGTTATCGTGCAGTACGCCGTTACTGGTATTTTATAATATCCAATCATCAAAGCAAGAAGATATAGCTAGTACTTCTAATCTCTACCAATTTCTTCTACAGGAGTGAACTCTTAGCTGAAATAAGAAAAACATGTAATAAAGGGAAATCAGCCACTGACCATATACCCTCTTCATAAATTTCGGCAAAGGTTTGTTTAATTCAGTTAGTTCTCAACTAAGGTCAGTTTGATTTCATCTGGGATATAAATCTTATGAAGTTTTTTTTTTTTCTCTTGTTGCTCCTTCAAAAAACTAGCATATTAGTGAAACATAATCACTCTAGTCTAAACTTGTGGTAACTGCCCACTAACACATCTGTACTTAATATGTGGTTTTCTCTTTTGTTTTGTGTTTGCGCCCACTATTTTCCCTATGGTACACATTAAAATAACTGACCTATAGACACCATAAGCCTGCTTTTGCTCCAGCAACCCTTAATAGGATTAAAAAAATAATAGATGAATGGCTCTCGCTTCTACATCCACTGTGGCCATTTGTTGCCATTGGTTTCAGTTCCATTGAGCTTTATAATTAGGTAAAGTAGGTTCTGACAATGGATGGGTGAATGGAACAAACCTCTAAATCTACCTTATTACACCTTATGTTTACACTCAGATGTTCACCCCAGTTACATTTTTTACATATACTGTATGTTGGAAAGTTGCTTTCTGAAATAAAATGTAATGTTTTTCATTTTTGTGAATTTACTCTATTAAACAATCTATTATATTTATTCTCTTTTACAATTCATGGTTGCGGGGTTTAGATAGGCAGCATTATGACAGATACCAACCATGGATTGGGTTCCTGTCCATCACTGGAAACATATATAATCTCATGCTCAATCAAAAATGGGATGAATTTAGAGTTATCCATTTTAACGTTGGGATGTAGGAAAGAAGAGAGATTTTTGTAATCATATTGATTCTCTATGGATGGATAGATAGATAGATAGATAGATAGATAGATAGATAGATAGATAGATAGATAGATAGATAGATAGATAGATAGATAGCCAACCAGGCTGTGGAGGACTCCATGTCCCATGGAGCCATGCATGAGACTGGGAAATCAACATCGACAAAGGAGGCTGCCACCAAGTGTCCCGGGGGAGGTATTGAGCTGTCCATGGTGGCTCCCCCGGAACATATGCAACTTTATTTGTCCTCAAATTTGCCTTTTTACAGAGGCTTTTTATATAGTGAATTATTTCATGATTACCAAATTTTAAGCCAAAAGGGTAGAATTAATCTTTTAATTAATGAGTTAAAATGCAACCATCAATTACATCTATGAATTTCAGCACATGTTCTATAATTTACATTTAGGTATTGTGATGAAATAATTCAAAAATTACTATTATGAAGGTTTGGGGATTGGCCAAAGATGAAAACATTTTCTTTGCCATCACTACAAACAATGCTAGGTTAGAAGCACATACAAAAATGGTAATTTTTAGGCTGGAATGTTTCTTTAAAATCTCTTTTTTATGTAACATTGCAAAGTACTTGTTACATATACCTGTATGTGTCATGCCTTTATTCTTCTGTCCTTTACCACATAACCTCACAATTATGGCTACATTCTATTTTAAGTAGCCTTGTTCTTATTTACTGTACAGTATATAATTGCCATTTTAGTTATTTTGATCCTGCCACTAACATATATTCATTTATGTTATTTCATCCTCACCAGTAGAATTCAGTTATTGCTGTATTACAGCTGTAACTATAATTTTGTGTAGCTTTACAAATTCAACTTGTTTTGTTTTTAACTCTTGTAGGTTTAAGAAAAGCACATTTATCTTCTCCACAATCTCATCGTTTTGGTCATGACACAAAGCTCATGGCCATAGGTGAGGTTAGAGACATAGTTTGTCTGGTAAATCAAGTCTTTTCTCTTCTGGCTCATCTTCCTTCTTTACCACTATGGATTGGTACAGCAAACACACTACTGTGCTGTCTGTTGATCTCGCTATCCTTTTTCCCCTCACTTGTGAACAAACACCTTGAGATACTTAAACTCCTCTACCTGAGGCAGTCACTCACCTCCCACTCTGAGCAGACATACCACCTTTTCCCTACTAAGAACCCTTGCTTCAGATTTGGAGGTGCTGATTCTCATCCCTCCTGCTTCATACTTGATGGCAAACCATTCCAAGGCATGATGGAGTTCATAGTTAGATGAAACCAACGGGGCCACATCACCTGCAGAGGCTCAATTCTAAGTACACCGAAGTCAACATCATCCCACAACAGGACCTCCCCCCCTCAGGACCTTTATATCCTGTGCATAAAAAGTGCAAACAGCATGGAAGACAAAGCACAGCCCTGGCAGAGTCCCACACCTACTGTCAATGGGGCTGATATTTTTCCAAGTATATGGACACAGCCCTCTCTAGAATAGCCCTTATAAAGGGCCCCAGAATTTCATATTCTCCCAGACACCCACAGAGAATCTCTCGAGGAGCATGGTCATACACCTTCTCTAAGTCCACAAAACTCAAGTATACCAAATGGGGGTACTCCCATGCCCCTTCCAGCATAAGCATTCTCTGCAGACCAGTTGGGCTGTCTCTTAGAGACAGGGCAGCACAGATATCTGGGAAAGGTTCGGAGTAAAGCTGATAACTCCTAACATCAAAAGGAACCAACTGAGATGGTTCGGGCATCTGATAAAGTTGCCTTACAGATGCCAAATTCTGAAGGTTTTATGGGTTTTACTGGTAAGATCCAGGGCCCGCTGGGAGGATTATATTCCAAGTGGCCAGGAAACAAATAGGATCCCACAGCATGATTTGGCAAGTGTGGCTTGGGAAATGGATGTAAAGGCTTCACTGTTAAGACTGTAGCCCCTGTGACCTGGTCTCAGATAAGTGTTGGACAATAAATACTGGTTAGTCATTTTGATATTATATGTAATTTTCTCATCATGTTTTAATGCATCTGTTAGCATTACTGTTTAATATAGCTTATTTGAATTATTTGACATATCCTAATCTCCCTGCCCCATTATTTTATAGTTTAAACAGACTAAGTTGCAGATGTGACTATCCAATACATGGTATGATGTACAATGGAACTGAGCTCAGAATTGCATGTTCCATCAACCCCAAAAGATGCCCCAGTGATCCTTAATCATTTTGTCTCTATGTTATATAAGACAACCTTGCCAGGTCTGCCCAGAGCTTTTCACCAAGCTATTACA
This sequence comes from Polypterus senegalus, assembly GCF_016835505.1. NCBI lineage: Eukaryota > Metazoa > Chordata > Cladistia > Polypteriformes > Polypteridae > Polypterus > Polypterus senegalus. The sequence goes on along the minus strand of NC_053170.1, from coordinate 72,303,780 downwards.
ATTTGTCTTGTATAAATGGCAGTCTGCACCTAGTCATTTGTTCTGATGTGGACAATGACAAATTGAGCAAACTCAAATCTAGCCGGAAGCTAATATAGATGCCATGGGAGCTTTCTGGTCTGTGTAACAAGAAGGCTGCACTTGGTGCAAGGCTCCTTATTGTTAGTTCAGACCTGTGTGTATATCACACTAATAAATGATTCCTAAACAATTACAAGTTATCTCAGTCTTAAGCCATGTTTAGGACTCACCCATTCAAACTAATCAGTCCTTGGCAAGAGATATTCTTAGAAAGGTTTCCAGTTTGCTTTATTCTTTGAATTTACACATTATTATTACTTTGGTAGTACATCTGTCTTTTTCATATATGACTGTAATATTTTATTCCAGAAAAGGCATTTCTCTTAACTTTTTACCAAAACTCAAAAGCATCTTTTATTTTAGATGGTGATAATGGGATTTGCAACTTGTGGTGTGTCCTTTATAATACTCTATAAACCTATATATATATCTAAAATTTTCCTTCAATACTCTGAAAATATTCCTGGCATAACCTGCAGTTCTTTTTCTTACCTGATCTGTTCATTGGCAAATGCCACAATATTACCACTGACTTCTTATTTTCTCAGATATTCATAATTGTTCATTTTGCTATAAATAGTTTAGGTGCCATAGTTTTTTCTTTCTTTCTTGGTCTTATGATTGTTTCAGGTTGTTAATGGTTAAATTAAACAGTACACTTTCTCAGATCTTTGAGGTGTGAGCATCATCAGTTCAACGGAAAATACCTAGTTGTCACCAATTGAAATTAATATGGTGGAACTGAACACAGAAAGTGTTATTGTTGAAGAACTCCAAAGCACAAATACATTCTTTGAGACCAGGAGTGAAGAGCAGCACTAAAGTGCTACCGGGCAGGAAATAGTTCTACAGAAAACATCTGTGGAAGAGAAAAAACCAGAACAACTCTTTGTTCAGTTGAGAAAGGACAGGCCTCATTAGAATGTTGTAGATCATTTCCTAAAGAATTCTGTCCCATGAAGTGTCGGAGTACCAGAATAAAAGATTGGTCAAATCTTCCTGGGAGCTTTCTTGCAGCACTTTTTCTGGAGACAAGAGGGTAGACAACCCGGATTACACTAAGAGTACATAAATGAGGTGGTTGAGGACTGGTAGGAGTCATGTTGTGATTTCCTAGGGTGTTTGGAGACAGTAGATCACTCACACAGAGAGCAGGTAGGATGATGCTGCTACTGCCCAAGAGAGAAAGCAAGAAGCTGTTCTGGTGGACCAGCCTTTTAAGAATTATTCAGGGATACCAAGATGTAAAGGAGCCACAAGAAGGAGCTCAGTTCTACTATGCATGTAGCAGGACTTAATCTGGGAAGGGAGTTAGAACTAAAACTGATGCCTAAGAGGAAGAGAAGCCAGAGTTGAGAGAGGGTAGGAGATTAGACAAGGAATTGTGCCTATTGCTGTTTGGCTTTTGGATTTGTAGGTGAGTCACCTACTGGATAGAGAGGCAGGAAGCTTGTTCATCTAAGATTGGGGGAAATTTGGGTTTTATTTCTGCTTTTGTTACTTTGGTACTTTGCTTTCCCTATGTAGCCCTTTCTTTTGTGTGCTTTATTTTGACTGTAAACAACCATTTTTGATATTTTGAAAGTCACTAGACCTATTTCATCAGTGGAGCTATGAAATGTTATTAAGGCAATGTTCTCCTACAATAACAAGAAATTAAAGATGACATTTCATATTGTTAAGGCATATAGGTTAGGTGGATTGGCAATGCTAAATTGGTGTTTGTGTGTGTATTCACCCTGAGATGGACCATTCCCCTATTCTGGGATTGTTTCCTGCCTTGAACATGATGCTTGCTGGGATAAGTAGCTATAAAGGTGGACTGATGTATACGTCATATTAATCTTTATTTTAGATAGTAATAGTTTGAAGACAAAGCAAATTTTGATATAGCTGTCACCGTGCTTAGTCAGGGCACTTTATATGCTAGTCACATAAAACTTTTGAAAGTAAAGTAAAAAGTGGCACTTCTTAAAGCAAACCACATGGTGGTGTAGTTGTAGTACTGCTGCTTCACAGTAATAAGACCAGTATTCACATCCCAGATCCTTCCCATGTGGAGTTTGCATGTTCTCCCCATGTATTCATGGGTTTCCTGCCACAATCCAAAGACATGCAGGTTAGGAGGATTGTCAACACTAAACTGGCCCTAGTGTGTGTGTGTGTGTATGCATGATGGACTGGTGCCTTGACTAGGGCTGGCTCCTGCCTTGCACCCTATGCTAGCTAGGATAGGCTCCAGTATCCCCTATATTCCTCTTCAGGACTAAGTGGGTTTGAAAATGGCTGACTGACTTCTTTAAGTAAGCCAACACAGATCTCAAATTTCCGCCTAGTTACTGACCGTGTGACATGTGCATGATTGTATTAGCTCCAGTTTTCCTGTCCCATCCCATAGTTGCATGTTAGGCAAATTGGTGAATTTAAACTAGCCCTGCATGACTGGAGGTGTACTCACAAGAGTGTCTGTGGCTGTCTGTACAGGCTTAGTTCCGCCTTCTTACCTAATGATCTTGGGGCAGGCTCTACCTCTGCACAACCCAAAAATAGTGATAAAAAGACAGAAATGGATAAATAATGTGTTTATTCTGAAGTGATAGGTGATGCTGATAATGAATTATGTACTTGTATCTAGACACCCTTTAAAATCAAAAACATTCTTGTTTGAATAAAGTATAGATGCCTTTTACAGGTTACTCTGTACTTGGTGAAGGAACCTGGAACAATTGTTTTGGTATTACTAGGCCTAGCCTATGTCCTGTCAACTCCTGTCCATAAAAAATCTCAAAAATATGTATATGTTTACCTTTAACTGTGTATTCTGAACAATATTTGATGCTTTAATAAAAGAATTACAACTGCGATCAATGGTATGGTCCTTATGTATGTGTGAAACCTCTCCTTCAAACTCCAAAAAAGAAAAGTATATCACATATAATCTTGTTTTTAGATACCTACAGTGCTATTTGTATACCTTTATTATTTATAAAACATTTAGAAACATTTCTGATGTGAGCAGAAGTTGTATCTTCATGTAGAGACTCATGTTCTCATCAATAACAATCCATCCACCTTTGTTATTTTCACTTAAAATTTCCCTTCAAGGAAAATTTAGTTTGTTGTTAATATCTTACTTCACATATAATTTCAAACAGACCAGACATAAGGGCCCAATGTACTGTATCTGTTTCAAAAACATCTAAGCACAACAGAAAAGAGAGTTAGCTTTTATAGTATTTGTTTTATTATATCATTTAAAGTTGGCCACAATGCTGATCACTCTATAACTTGTGTATTTTCAAAATATTAATCCTCACTTCTTAGAACAAATTGTACTTCCATAATAGAAGGCAGTCCTGTTTGAAAAATCTTCTGTCCACTTAGTGCACTGTTTTGTTCCATTATAACAGCACACAGATCAAGAGCTAATCTTAACAGTACAATGTGCAAAGCAACTTACTTACCCTGGGCAGAACGCCAGTCCATTAGAGGGAATGCTCAAGTTCCCAACGTGCCAAGATCATAAACATGTAAGAAAATTTTAAGGGTAAGGGGCCATTAAGATCAGCATAATTTGTTAAGCCATTCTTCACTTAGCTTTTTCAAATTATTGCCTAGTCAAAATTTGAAACTACCCAAAGCACCACTATCCTTTACACTACTTAGGATCTTGTTCCATATATCTGTGGGTGTGTTTTGTTGTGAAATCACACCACAATCAACCCAGGTTGAACTTGTTACACTGTGGTAATAGCTGGTTGGACAGATGCAGCCCTAGACATCTGTGTTACAAAGGCTCTCAGAAACCCTTCCTTCTACACTTGCTTCTAAGCAAGAAGAGAACTCTTATCCTCATACAGGCAAAGACTCTTTGTAAGCCGTGCAAGCAGGGAGCTTCCTGGTGATGTCAGCTAAATTTTTCACTCAACCCCCAACACTCCACCCACTCATAGTGAAAATCCTGCTGAGTGTTTTGTCATGAAATCACACCATTGTCTTTCCCAGGTTACACATTTTGCACTGTAGTAACATTTAAATCCATAAAATCTGGAATACAAAAACCTTAAAAGTAATTCCTTCTGGGTTCTGAACAAGATGTCTGTTATGCTGCACTCACAATTTTTGACCTCTGATAATGTGCTCCAAACTCGGAATCACTGTTGCAAACACAAGTTTAATTTGTTTATTGCAAGAATTTACTTTACATTAATCACATGAAAACATAATACTGAAAGCTGAAAAGATAAATGTTAACATTACAGGAACAAACAGTAATAGACTGACCAATCTTTGTACACTGCACTCAAGGGTTGTTTTATGAGGATTTTAAATTGCAGTTTCCAAGCAGAAATAGTACTATTTATTGTGGCCAAGAACATAAAAATCTTTTTTAGATGACAACATACTTGTACTTTCTTGCTCATCATTTTCTTCTTCGATCCAGACTATAGAACCGAAAGTTAGCATTTGTTGCTGAAATACCGTCCAAACATCAGCTATCATGGGGCATCCACGTTTACTTTTCCACTTGGGTAGCGCAATTGCATGGAGGTTGCTAATGACACAATTGCGACTTCCAACTTCCCAGGTCTGCTGTATGAAGAATGCAGCATTAGCAATGCAAGCAAAGCACTTCCTGGTGATGTCAGCTGAGCTATCTGTCACTCAGCCTCCAAGTTTCTGCGTAATACTGTCACTACAGGGTCTTTGTGAGAAAAGGATGCCTTTTAACATTTGAATAAAATTTACTCTCTTAGCCTGTATCTATTTTCCCATGTTCTAGTTCAAGAATCAATCTTGTAAAAGAGTTTACATCCATCCTACTAACTCCTTTCATGATTTTAAACAATTTTATTCTTTCAACTTTTAATCTTTGTTTACTTTATTCTGAAATTATTGAAGTCCTCATAAATAATGCCTTGGAAATGAGTTTTTCTTGTAATGAACTGTTATCACTGAACTTGACATGGATGTCTATTGAATGTAGAAGGAAACCAAAAAGAAGAACTTGCAAACCTATCAAATACATTTACCAGACAGGGAACTTAATTATTATCCCTGGAACACTGAACAAGCAGTATCAGACATTTTGCTACCATGCCACAATTTCTCATAAACTCTATTAGTTCTTCCATCCATTTGATGAAGGCAGACATAATTTAGGTAAGAAACTCTACACCTTTTGAATATGTAATTAAGAGAATAAGTATTGTAATGATAAGTACTTAGTCAGATGTGCCAATCTCTTAGGGGGTCCCTGTTGAAATGTTGCCAGTCTTTAGTCCAGTAAATCCTTTCCATTTCCCTCTGTCTCACTCTTTCTTGTTTTGGTCCATATTGTAGTTAGATTCCTGGGTTACTGGAGGTGTTTTGGGAACTGCAGAGCTATTTCTGTCTGAAGATGCTGCTTTCTTTGTGTCCCTGTTATAAAGTCCTGCTTAACATTCCTCTGACACCTATCACAAATAGACGCCTGAGGGCCACCTTCCAGGCTTGAATAAGGTATGCAATAACCCACTGAGAAAAAAGGGGGTGCCAAAACTAACAATACCATCTCTTTTCTCCTTCGTAGCTCCAAGAAGCCATCCAAGGAGGGCACTCCAACTATGCTCCTGTTCAACTAAGCCATGCACCTGGAAGATGGTGTCCCAGTCCAAGAAACTACATCCCTCATGACTGAGCTCCCAGACCTAGACCTGCTTGAGAGAGCTGAAAGAACCCACTGAGGCTTAAAAGGCAGATTTTGTGCCTATTTTCTGTTGCACTACCACATGTTCATTTTGTTCTATTTTTTGGACATTAGCAGTAAACAGGTTGACCCAGTTGGCACCCACATTTTCCTATGGCTCTCTGCTTCCTTATTTGCCTTCCAATCACCACTGAATCAAACTCTGTCATAACAGCATCAGGTGAAAAAGCAAGATTCAGCTTTGGACAGTATTGCATATTAAGTGCAGATTTCAATATTCTCCTTATGAAATCTGTCTGCTATTGGGTTTTTTGGCCTCCAAACACATTGTTTTCTTTCCACTGCCACTGTATTTGGCAGATCTATCAGTATGGAACTGTTTCTCTTTCCTGAGTTGAAGGTTTGCATAAAGGACACAGTTTTAAACAACTGAAAACATTTAAAGAGCCAGTGGCAGAAGGTCTGGTGTGGACTGGAGATGGGGGGTGTTTCTGTGCTTCTTCTGAAAGGAAATATTTTTAAGTAAAAGAAGGTTAGTGTAACAATTTACAGTAAAATTACCTTTAATATCAGTCTCATTAATTTCTTGCCATACCTTGTATGTTCTTCAGTCCTTGAAAATACCCATTTGTTTCGGTGACTTACAGAGCTGTGTTTTTGTCATGTTGAATTTACAAGGTAATATGGTGTATGGCTTCTTTGCTATATGTGCATCCTGCTTTGTGAATTATTGCTGTCTCATTGTTAATACAAATGAGAACTAATAATACAAATGACAGAGAAATCAGGTTACTACACTGTCATGAAAGAGTTTGTGATTTCACACCATTAATCACACCCTGGTCATAGATGTGGTACTGCTATTGAATAGTTATTATCAGTTTATAGGATTTATATAATCATTATTATCATTGCAATGACTTCAATGAGATCAGAAACCAATCTCAAATTGAATCCATTGTTTAATTACAGTGTACTTCTAAATCAGTATTTTTTCCTATATTGTGATATTTTAGAATGTATGTTAAGAATTTCACAAAACATAAAAATGCGAGATTACTGTGACATTTCATCTGTATAGGTTTTACAGCTTATTCTGTTCAATTGGTTTTCAAGTGAACATACAGTGTGAGGTTTGATCAAAAGGTTTTGTGCCTGGCTGGTAAGGTTGGGAACATACGCTGGTATAGCATGACCACATGACAGACCACCCAGATTGGGACCCGAGTTCAGCTGTGCAACAGGTGACAGCTCAGCACCACACTGGCCACCAAGTCCTGAGATTTCCCTGAAAGTTGGAGGACTTGCTTGCAGGGCTGGATGCAGATTAATGCCATGCCCAGGATGAAGCAATTGCAGGTTAAGGGCCTTGGTCAAGGGCCCAACAGAGTAGATACACTTCTGGAATTTACAGGATTAGAACTGTTGGCCTTCTGATTGCCAGCACAGATCCCTAGCTTCAGGGCCACCACTCCACCCTTTTATTGGCCTGGAAAACCAAACACATTTTTGTGGAATCTCTCCCTTAAGCCATGATGTCAGAACCATGAACAAGTACACTGTAGAATTTCAGTTTAAAAGAGTAAAGTCGTGCACAATCAGCTTTCACTGTCTCTGTTTGTGGTCCAAACCTGGTGATAGACTGATTTTCACCAAATAACCCAAACATACTTGTTGTAATAAACAAAATAATATTGTTTACTCAGAATATGATAATGATAGAATGGATGATGGTGGATGTATGCAGAATGACAGATATGCAGTTGAACACAGAATATTAGTGTAGGTTAATTTAGTTTTCTCTCCTTGTTTGTGCTGTCAAAAGAGCTACAAATCTTTAATTTAGAACTCTTCTAATTTTTGTTTAAAGAATAGCCCAAGAAAACTTTTTTCATTCTGGTATAGCTTTTAAATTAGTAAAACACTGTCCTTTTATTCAGTTTAATGGATAAACTTTTCTTTAGTTTATAAGTTCCTTACTGCCTGTGTAATAGGTTAGAAATTGGTATTTTAAAGAAAAGGACATTTCTGTGTGTTGCTCTTAAGCAGAAAACATGTAAATAGCAAATGTAAAACCCAATAGATGAAGGGGCAATAGACACCCTTTGTTTGAGACTGGGATGATAAATGAAACAGCAAATGTATGGAATAATTCTGTTACAGGTTATTGGAGGCTGTCTACAGGATGTAGGATATTTATCTGTTTCACAAGAGTCACCTGCTTTGAAGACCAAACTGCTTTGATTGGTATGTCATCAACATACAGCACTGAGATAACAGAACTGCTGCCTTACAAAATGTTTGCATTTACTTGGTATGAAAATTAACATGTTCTGGGGACATTAGTCTCACATCAACATACAGTCATATACAGTGTTCTTCTGGATAGTTAGTAATAACTAGGGGGCTTCTTCTCCTGCTCGCTTCGCTCACCAACCCCCCGGTCTGCGCTATGTGCCAGCCACTCTGCCACTCTGCATCTCTGCCATGTGGATTTCACTTTCACCAAACAACAAATCTTTTAATTCTCATGGATAGGGCTCTAAATATTACTTTTCCCTGATGACAACACGAATTAGACGATCTACAAGTCTCCAACTTAAAGTTTAAAGCCAAACAAAATCTACATACTTCTGTCATATCACCTATTTCCATATATTCAATCTCTTTTTGCTGTTCCATTATTTCAATGAGTAATAATTTCCATTTTTTAGTGCTAATGCGATCTTTACTGTCAGTTTTTTGAGACTTTAGAATTTTATTACTTTCATAATATCTAACCTGCTCTGCATGTGTATCGCGCCAACATTTTTGAACCTCTTTACGACGTTCTACTTTGTCTTCTACTCTTTGTCTTTTATTTCCAACGGTGTCTGACAATAGCATTCACATGAATGAGAAGTGATTGGACTGTAGGCGTTGTTAAATGTTTGAGAGGATGGCGGGACATATCAAAATCTCTTGGCAAAAAGTCTTGTCTCACAGGACCTGAAATTATATCACACAGGAGTTGAAATTACCTCTGAGAAAGTCTTTTCCTAGGATTTCCTTTTATAATAGAGAGATATTATTGTTTATCCAATTAAAATGTGTATACACTATTTTTGAGCAAAAGAAATTGTGATATACCATTGCTCAACCAATCGTTATGTTGATCTAGGCAGAGTTTGAAGCAGTTATAGTCCTCTGGGTAAATCAAAATAAAATAAAAGTATGGTCATACATTCCTAACTGCTGCCTACTTCTTTTATGCTTTGGCACCTTACTGCTTTAGCAACACCCTGTAACCACAGTGGGGTGTACCTGCCCTCAGGTTCCCCTAGACCTGAGGCTGGTAACATTTGCTTGCCTTGGTATGTTAGCATGTTTGCTGGCTTAATCTTAGCTACAAGGTTACAAGCAATATTAATCACAGAGTTAAAAGTGTATGAACCAATCTTAGTAAGTTATTGTTAATGATAAAAACCATATATTATTACTTGTTTAATTTGAATAGAATGTAAGTTTCTCATAGCTATAAAGAATGGAAGATTATTTTTAACCCCATAAAGCTAACCTGTAATGGGACATCCTTATTGGTCAGCTATATTGCGGATACTGTATAATAATATAATTGCAGTCAGTCTGTTAGCTAGAAAAATGATTTAGCTTGCAAATAGAAGAATTGCACACAATTTTCTGACCATATGCCATATGTGCTGACATATTTCGTGTACAGTATATATGTATGTTTATGATCGAGAATAGAAATTTAAGAAAAGTAACATGATATGTAAGCCTTTAACAAAGACCTCCTACACATGAACGCTTCCTTTTTTGTGAGTATTATCAATAATTTTTCTGTTTATTTTTATATCAACTGTTTTTGCTTTGACATTTACTAAAATGTTTAAAATGAAGATACATGGACAGTGGAATTATTTGCATATTGTAGGTGCCAGGAAGGGATAAAAGAAGGATTCAAACCCGGCCAGGAGGCACCCACATGACAGGTGGCAGTGTTCCTCATAGCTGGACCAGATTGAGACACTTGCAGGGTGGCATGGGAGTTGGAGTCTGGATTCGCAGCTCTGTCGCGGTCTTTGGATACCACCAGTAGGTGCTGCCGAGAGACAACTGTCCCGATTTCAGTTTAACCTAGAAATGCTCAGGACAACCTGGACAGGAGACCAAAAGCAGTTCCCAGGTCTAGTTTAAAAGAAAGCCCGCTGCCTCACTTTAATTAAGTCAGAGTTGGGAGGCAGTGGGCAACACTCTTTTGAAGGAGAGAGGAGGAATTGTGAATAGTGTATTTTCCTGGTAATTGTATGTGAAAGGCATTTTGTTGAATAAAAATAATTTATTTGAACCTGGAATTGTGTTGGGTATTGGTGTGTCTGTGGTTTGGAGCTTAGTGGTGCCCCATAGTTGTTACAATATGCATCACACTTTTTGCCTGAATCTCTCAATGAAGGAAGCTGAAGCTGCATCATTTTGTAAACCTTGGACTTATACAGCTATACAAAGTATTCCCGATAAAGTACTTACAATATTTTTATTAAGTTGCAGTCATCTGTATTCCTCTCCAGTTTGGTTTTTCACACCTTCTAGTGGATAGCTATACACTGCAATTACAGTATTTGAAACTGGTTCTCCTTTGCTGGCATAAAATAAGACTGTTGAGATTTTGTAGTCAGTAAACTATTTACTTCAGCAAGACAAATGTTGCTTTTACATAAATTCTGTCTTGCACCTCACTAACCCTTAATGAGGCTGGACACAGTGTGCACTCACTTCCAAATCCATTATGGACTGTCTCCTCCTCTTATTGTCTGATACTAGATTACCCCTTGGAGTAGAAGGTACAATCCATTCTTTTTTAATACTGCCATACATGGAGATGACAGATTTTTAAATGGGAACAGACCAATTATTATACGCTCTCAAAACCAGAAATTTGTAATGTATTGACAGCAAATATAAACAAAATCCTAAATCAGTCCAAAAATCAAACGACTAAGATAATGTTCTAATATCAGGAAACACTAAAAAAAATGAATTACACACCAAGTTTTGTTTACCTGATTTCTCCGATACCAAGAAGTGAAATGTTTTAATCTTTAAAATGTGTCCCACAGGTCACAACCTGCAAAACCACGTCACCCTAACCGTATTGTAACAATAAAGCTACAAAATGGTGAAGTCTGTGAAAAACAAAAGGGCATCGGTAAAGATGCAAAAATAACTACTTTAAATGCATTTTCAAATAGGAAACTACCCTCAAATTGGGTATGTCAAAATCAAGAGTGATGAAAGAAAAATCCGAAAAATGGCATAAAATTCAAATCCACGTTATAACATTTTGATGCTGGTCACACCCTAGGAAATATGGCTTCTTTTATTGGCCAAAAGGTAAACCCTGATAGTGGGATAGTGAGTGCTACTCCTAACACTGGGTTATAAATGAAGCAATGAGCATTTTTCCATTGGTTTCTTGGGTGCACAAAAGCCCAACTTTTGTGTGGAAGGTGGACATTTTTTACGGCCCCAATTTGGGGCTACATGCCAGTGAGGGAGGATGGGTGGGGTAAAAGAGGGCGTCATCCTTTAAGTAAATTGTTCTGTGCCCTCAGTTTTTCAAAAAGGAGTTTTTGAGCACTTTCAACTACTTCACTTGTGATGAGTGAATTCAGTGCTTACCTGCCTAATTCACACCAACTTCTTTCCACAGTAAAATACTGTAGGAGGGAATAAAAGCAAAATGTCTTTTGGTTTGTGGAACCATCTTTTGCAGAAATGCCTTAATGGTCTTGTATCAGTGCTTACTGGTAAAATTATTTTCATTACAAATCTTTATTGTTGGATTAGTGAGGGAATTTAACATTTCAGAACAGTTGTGGTTATTCCTCCTGTGATGCAGAGTCAAAAACATGACAAGAAGGGGAAGTGAGGCCCACAAAAACCATAAAAGATTCAATCCAATTCAGCCAACCCCAAACTGCAACCAGCAGGCTGTAACCTATACAGGGCCCCAAAAAAGGCAAAAAAGGTTTTTAAAACTTAAAAATACACTATTATCCCAAAATATATAGAGAAATATTGTACAAGAAAGGCCGTGACCATACATCTCAGGCTTATGAAAAAAGATATATTAACAAACATAGAACAATACAAGGAAATGTTCAAAAGAGCAAAAAAGAATGTGAAATCAAAAGCAAAGATGTCTCAATACATGATCCAATACCAAAATCCAAAGAAAGTAATAAAAATAAATCCAATAAATAAATCCAATAAAAAAATCAGAACAAAAGCAGTACTTACAACTGACTACTACAAACTCAATGACAACCTGAGGGAAGCAGTCTCATTTGATTCTGATCTGAAATGACATACTTTGCTAATATAAAGTTGTAGGATTGTCCCTAATGTTGTGGTGTGATGTTATTGTGCCTGTGGCTCTTGGCGTTTCACCCACAGAAAGACACAGAACATAAATTCTAAATAATGAACAGACATAACAGAAATTATTAAAAAATATTAAAGTAATAATTCAACATTAACAAAAACAATAATAAAACATAAAATATACGTAAGACCAGTCTGAGACATAACAATTCCATGTACAGCAGATTTTTTTCCATTGACATTTATAAATACTGTTGCAATTCTCACTTCTGATGAAATATGCAGGTGGGGATTTGTAGAGCGGCAGAGACACTTGTAAAGGAGTGGCATTAATTAAGCTGAAAAGAATGAGAATGCAGACAGCATAGCAAGGAGCTCTCATGACAGTGCTGATTCCCTTAAGGAGGTTTAAGGCCTTCAATGAGACTGACAGCGAGAGTTAATCCAGGTCACAAAAGAGTTAATAAATGGGTCTTCCAAGGACCATTAACTGTTGCTTGTGTATGTGTGTTAGTCCTTCCTCCAGCAAGTCTCACATGGTCAGATATGATTCACAAAGAAAAATACAAATTTTGAGACAACTTATTAAAATATTTGTAGTGAAGATCCACAGAATCTGTCGCTGAAAAGCTATGCCCATAGGGTTTCTTTCTCCAGTTTGTGCAGTTTAAATGGTCAGGGTGCAAGTAAAAACCCAAGTGAAGCAAACTGAAATAAAAACTGAATTAAAGACTTGACCATGAAAGAAAATAAAAAGCTACAATTGAGCAATCAGTTAAAGACCTCAGTAACACAAGTTAACTGAGCATAATTTACATATTGTTCTTTCATTTGGACTGTTGCATCACTCCACTGTATAAAAACAGGTTCTACAGTCTATATATACAGAATACAATATACTATGTGTTAAAGTGCTGCAAATATTCTCTTGTGCAAGATATTTGGCATTTACAATTAGACAGTAATGTTAAATTATTTTAGTTATTCGTGTCGAGCCCTGTCTGTGGTCTGTGGTAATGCTAGAGTGTCATTTGGCGCATTGGCTGTTTCCATAGTACTGTGCTGTTTACCAAAATCTGCTTCTGCTGTGGATCTTCATTATCATATCAAATAGTCCTTGCTTAACAGGATCTTTTTTCACCTGTTTTTCACTAAGTATTATGGCACACTGTTTAGTACAAACAGATACTGTACAGTTTTTTTTCTGTAAATGTATAGCTGCCAATTCTTTGTGTTTCACACTGACTCCAACTGTACAGTATTAATTGTGCATGACATTAATCATGTACAGCAAGTGACAGTGCATTGTTCTGTTTTTCTACAAGGCCCAGTGATAAGGCTCGAATGGTGAAGTATAATATGGTTTTGCAGAAAGTTTGTTCCATTGTAACAGGTTATGTATTTTTAACATGGCCAACATGTTACAAAATTATTTGTTTCACAGGGATCGTTTTAGAGGATTTTTAAATCATGAAATGATTGACAATCATTGCTGCAGACCTGGTATTGATCGGATGATGTTAGGCAGAGTGTCAGTGCCCTTTGTTGTTAAAACACTACCTTTACTTTGAGCTCCACTTTCATGACATCTTTGATTGGATTAGAAATGTGATGCTCAGGGAATTGTTTAGATGTTTCCACCCAAATTTAAGCTGAATCCATTTATTATTGTCTCTAGACATATACAATATATTATACATCTCACTCTGAGAAGTCAAGCAAGATTTTACCTTTTATTGGGTAACTACAAAGATTACAATATGAAAGTTTTTGAGGCAGCTTAGGCCCCTTCTTCAGGCAAGATGGGGCCTGAGCTATCTCGTAAACTTGCATCTTGTAATCTTTTTAGTTAGCCAATAAAAGGAGTCATTTTACTTGAATTCTCATTGCATCCATAATGGCTAACATGGTACAACACCCTACTACTACATCTGGTTCTGTACGTCTATCCTCCACCACACCTTGAGTTGTTCCCATACATTGAATCTGTTAAGGAAGATGAATGTTAGAAGAAGTCTAAAATATGATACTATTACATTTTGTTTTAGCTGAGGTTATTAACAACATAATAAAATATCAATCAATTAATTTAAAAACTTCACTGATTTCATAATAGCAAATTTTGGTATGGAATATTTATATGGAGCTCTTTTCAATTTACATGCTTCTGTTAGGTCAGATTATCTCGGGGCATAACGTGAACTACCACAGCTATGCTCATGACACACAGCTGCATTTATCAATAGCACCTGATGACCCAGACTCTCTTGAATCACTGACACAGTAGTCTCACTCATGTTTCCGAATGGATGAGTAGCAATTTTCTCAAACTAAATAAGGAGAAAACAGAAATTTTAGTGATTGGCAATAATGGATATAATGAGGTTATTAGAAATACACTTGATGCACTGGGATTAAAAGTCAAGACAGAGGTAAAGAATTTAGGGGTAACTATTGACTCTGACCTGAATTTTAAATCACATATTAATCAGACCACTAGGACAGCATTTTTTCACTTAAGAAAAATAGCGGAGTGGGTGTCCATTCTGGCCCCATACCTAAAGGGGCCTGCGCAGCGGGCATATCATGATCTCCCTGAGGAGGAAGCCGCCCAATATGAACTCCTGAGGGCTGAAATCTATCAGCGGTACGGCGTAACCTCTGGCCAACAGGCACACGCTTGGCGTCACTGGCGCTTCGACCCGCACTACCGGCTCGAGCCCAGGCCTTCGAGTACTGGGGGAAGCTCGGACGCTGGCTACGGTCAGATGAAAATCAAGCTCGCCAGGTGGTGGAGCAAGTAGCGTACAAGGGTCTGATTTACGCGATGCCGGATTATCTCGCCCAACAGGTCCGGAGGCACCCGTACGCTGATATGAACGGCCTTCTTGAGGTTCTCGAGAGACAGCTGGCGGTGTTCCAACTCAGGAGATCGGAGAGTCCAACGTGCGGGTCGCGGGCAGGGACGGGCCAGCGTCCCCGAGCCCACTCGCCGCGCCCCAGAGGCTCCGGTCAAGCCGAAGCGAACGAAGGCTCGCGCTGCCGCTGTTTCAAGTGCGGTGAGCCGGGACATAAGCTGCCCGCTTGCCCGCTCAACCAGGAGCCGATGGACTGCAGCTGGGCGAAGGAAGAGAGGTACTGTGCACTGTCTAACCCCCTTGCGGTCACAAATACGGGAGTGGTGTTGTTGAACGGGCACTTGGTGGTGGCAATGTTCGATACCGGGAGTAACATAACCATTGTTGCTCGCCGCTATGTCCTACCGCGACAGTGGCTCCCGCACCGTATGGGAGTAAAATGTCTGCATGGAAAGACCAGAACTTATCGGTCTGCGAGATGCTTCATAACTTGGGAAGGGGCTCTGAAACAGCTGGTGGTCGATGTAATGCCGGAACCCCCCTTTCCGGTCATCTTGGGACGCGACTGGTCGAATATTAAAAGCGGTAGGACCGTCACCACTCCTCCACTGAGGCTAGGTCTGCTCATAGAGGGTCAGGGGCCCCTCCCTGCTGTTCCCACGCCGTGCACTATGGCAACTATTGATGACGTAAATGGGTCGGGGGAGTCCTCTTCGGGGGAGGACCTCGACCCGGAAGGCGTCACAAGAGCCGCTCCGGAGCCGGCAAACGCTCCCGCGGCCCCAGTTACAGACATACTCGCCGGCTTGGACACCCAATACCGGTCCACGCCGGCTTCCTTTAAACGTGAACAATGGAATGATGATTCCTTGAGGTTTGCCAGGAATGCTATCGTCTCCGGTGACGACATATCGTCCATGGCATCCACACCACACGGGCCCTACTTTGTACTCGAAAATAATCTGCTTTATCGGGTTGCCGAACACGGCGAGGTGCGGAAGTTGTTGCTAGTGCCACGAACCTACCGGCGGGAGGTTTGTGAGCTAGCTCACGCCCATCTCCTAGGTGCCCACCTGGGAACCGAGAAAACGCTGGAAAGAATAAAGCTCCGGTTTTATTGCCCGGGATCAATGAGGAGGTCCGCCGTTTCTGTCAGTCCTGCCCGGTCTGTCAGTTACGCCAGATTCCCCGCAGGGACCGTGCTCCGCCGATCCCAATCCCCCTGATTGATATCCCTTTTGAGCGGATCGGCATCGATCTAGTTGGCCCCTTGGTGCCTTCCGTACGTGGTCACAAGTATATTTTGGTAATGGTTGACTACGCAACCCGATATCCCGAAGCAGTTCCCCTGCGCTCTGCTAATACTAAAAACATCGCTCGGGAATTAGTAGCCATGTTTTCCCGCGTGGGCATACCCAAAGAAGTCCTCACAGACCAGGGTACGCCCTTCACATCGGATACGTTCAGGGAGGTAGCCAAACTACTCCAGATTAAGCATCTCAAGACATCCGTCTATCATCCCCAGACGGATGGACTAGTTGAGCGCTTCAATCAAACACTGAAGCAGATGCTCCGCAAGGTGGTCAGCGCAAACGGTAGGAACTGAGACCAACTTTTACCCCTCGTGCTGTTTGCCTATAGGGAGGTTCCACAAGTCTCCACAGGGTTTTCCCCCTTTGAGTTGTTATATGGAGGACAGCCTCGGGGTCTATTGGACGTACTTAAAGAAGGTTGGGAAGGGGAGGCGCTTCCCTCCACTAACCTCCTGGAATATATCGCGCAGTTATGTGATAGATTGACTAAAATCCGGCCCCTGCTTAAAGATCACATGTATAGGGCTCAAGCAGCGCAGGTCCGGAACTACAACCGAAACACTTCTTTGCGTGAGTTTCAGCCTGGAGACCGCGTGATGGTGCTCGTGCCCACCTCCCACTCAAAACTTTTGGCTCATTGGCTAGGGCCATACGAAGTGAAAGAGATAAAAGGACTCGTGGACTATTTGGTAAGCCAGCCAAATCGTCGACCGAGTGAGAGAGTGTATCATATCAACCTTCTGAAGCCGTGGCGAGACAGGGAGGATGCTCCGTCTCCCGGCCCCGCTCTCTCCCTTTACTCAGAAAAGACACCGCTTCACTTCGGTTCTAATCCGTCCCCTTCCCAACGGCAGGAGCTCGAGAAAGCCATCCTGTCTGTCCCGGAGGTGGTCAGCGAGACACCAGGCCGGACCCCGCTGATTGAGCACGACATTGTCACAGACCCGGGGGTGGTTGTCTGTGAACGACCCTACCGTCTCCCAGAGGCAAAACGCGCTGAGGTGGAGCTAGAGGTCCAAAAGATGCTCAAGTTAGACATCATTGAGGAAAGCCATAGCCCCTGGTCAAGTCCTATCGTCCTCGTATCCAAACCGGACGGGTCGTGGCGGTTCTGCAACGACTTCAGACGTCTCAATCAGGTCTCGAAGTTTGATGCGTACCCCATGCCCCGGGTGGATGAACTCTTAGAGAAGCTGGGGACGGCCCGCTATCTGACCACTCTTGATATGACAAAGGGGTACTGGCAAATTCTCTCCAGAGAAAAAACTGCTTTTAGCACCTCTAGCGGTCACTGGCACTACAAGGTACTCCCATTTGGGCTGCACGGAGCGCCTGCGACCTTTCAACGTCTGGTGGATAAAGTGCTGCGGCCCCACCAGTCCTACTGTGCTGCATACCTGGATGACGTTGTTATCTATTCCAGCACGTGGGAGGAACATGTTGTGCAGGTCTATACAGTACTCCTGACGCTAGCGAGAGCTGGGCTTCGCATCAACCCGCACAAATGCTACTTTGGGATGAGCGAAGCCCGTTATTTAGGCTACCTGGTGGGTGGAGGGCTGGTGAGACCACAGTGTACCAAAATAAAAGACATCTTAGAATGGCCCCGACCGATGGTCAAGAAACAGGTGCAGGCCTTCCTGGGGCTAGCGGGATACTACCGCCGGTTTGTACCTCGCTTCTCCGAGAGAGCAGCACCCTTGACGAACTTAACATAGAAGGGGGCCCCTTTACATGTGGTGTGGACCAAGTATACGGAGCGGGCGTTCAGTGACTTGAAACGGGCCCTTACTTCGGCACCTATATTAAGGACGCCTAACTTCTCGCTTCCTTTTATTCTCCAGACCGATGCTTCGGACACAGGCCTCGGTGCCGTGCTGAGCCAAAGCGTCGATGGTGTCGAACACCCTGTGATTTACCTGAGCCGGAAACTGTTGGACCGGGAGACAAGGTATGCAGCGGTGGAGAGGGAGGCCCTGGCCATTAAATGGGCGGTGACGCACCTGCGGTACTACCTGCTGGGTCGGGAATTTACTCTCGTGACGGACCATGCCGCCCTCCAGTGGATGGCTCTTCACCGGGACTCGAATCCCCGGGTCACCAGGTGGTTCTTGGATCTGCAGCCCTTTAATTTCACCGTCGTTTATCGCTGGGGCACCCTGCAGGCCAACGCTGATGCACTCTCTCGCGTGCACGACCTCGCGGTGCGGGTAGCCCGCCCCGATGGGCCTGGGCTAACGGGGGGGTCCTGTCACGCACGAGTACTTGGGGAACAGCAGATTGACCCGGGTTGTTACGGAAAACGTGCCGCGAGGGGTCTACGGCGGGGTACTAACCTCTCTTTCTTTCCTTCTTCAGAAAGCCCGAGGCCTCAGAGACATAAGTGAACGCCATGACGGCTATAGGAAGCACGCGCTTCCAGGTCTATTTAATCCCTCTGATGACCCTTGATGACATCAGTTCCCAGAATCCATCACCAGTACCCAACATCCTTCACATCAATCTCCGGTCCGCCCTCATAAAAAGCCCGTCCATTTCTCCCCTCATTTGTCTTTTTGCTTTCTATGTTTGTAAAAGCGATTGACTGCTGTTTTTTTCTGTTACAGTATACGGGGCGGAAGACCCCAAAACTTAAAACGTGTCTTGTCTTTTGTTACACTCTGTATATTCAATTAATTATCATTATTATTCATGGTGGCTCCAAAATCCGTACTAACCCCTACTTTCTTTTCTTTTCTTTTTCTGGTTTTCTGATCACCTGATCAAAGCACCATGATGTCCCTACATTGGTGGATTAAAGCCCAGAAGTCCACATGACCGTCATCATAAAGTTCTTTGATGAGAACCCTGAATGAGGACTGATTGAGGTCATTTATGTTGGGTAGAATGTCTAGAGGGCAGTGGGCGGTCTCATGGCCTGGAACCCCTGCAGATTTTATATTTTTTCTCCAGCTGTCTGGAGGGTTTTTTTTGTTTTTTCTGTCCTCCCTGGCCATCGGACCTTACTTTTAGTCTTTGTTAATTAGTATTCCCTTATTTTAATTCTTATTTATTTTGTCTTTTTTCTCTTTATTCATCATGTAAAGCACTTTGAGCTGCATTATGTGTATGAAAATGTGCTATATAAATAAATGTTGTTGTTGTTATTGTGATGTTTTTAGGACTGAAAATGAAAGTAAAGTTTCACTTGTGTAGGTGGAAAAGCTCTGTTTAATGTAAAATACACCTGCCTCCCTGAGATTTATGTCCTCCCCTAATAAAAAAAATATCTTTGGTGATAGTCCTTTCCCAAGTCTTCCTCCAATAAATTATTTTAGCTATATTAAAATTATGAAGAGTCTATAAACATCAAGCAACTATAAAACCAGGCATGTCCAGATAGATGCTCAATTCATGTTAAGAAGGCATGTCAAGGCAGGGGAGAGAATTCATAACACAAATAATTTGCTCCACAGTTGCTGCTTTAATTGTAAAGTCAGGGCTCCCCTTTAAAATCAAGGGCACAAATGGCTCACAAGTAATAGGGCAGCTGCTCAGGAACCCTCAGGTCCCCCAGCCATAAACACACTATGTCTATTGATTCATCAATGGCTAGGGATTCATGATCTACCTGATTGACACCATTTGTCACTTGATATTTTCTGCCAGGCTACAGTATGAACATAAATGCAAATTTGCAACTGACAGAGTTACCTATTTCCAGTGCTTGAAGTGGAAACAAGTAACTGTTGGTACTCCCTTGTTTTGTTGGTTTCAAAGTCATTTTTGTGATGTGGTGTAAATTGTACTAAATTTCAAAATCACGGTAGGAGATTGGGTCCATCTGAGCATTTTGAGTGCACTGTTATACTTGTACTGATATATGGTGTTACACATGCTATTAAAAAAGTATAGAATATTGAAGAGCAGGAGAAAATCCCCCTTGGGATTTCAAGTGCATTGATAGAATATGAGGTGCCAGTACGTGACCACATATTGCCAGTACTGAACCATTGGTATGGAATACCAATGCGCCATACAGGTGTACACTGGCCTGCTTCAAGCACTTCCTATTTCACAGGTTCAATAACTTTATCTATTGATTCATCAGTCCTTATTATGCTTAGCCAGTATCCATGTATATTGGAGAAAAACTTGTTGAGTTAGTGAATACTAAATGTTCCTTCTCACTAATCAGGAAACATTACACAGTTGGGTTGAACCACTGTGGATTTTCTTGAGAAAAAAATTAATTTAAAGATTGAATGTGATGGTCTGCACAGTGGCACAGTGGGTTGCGCTTCCTGGGTCCACCCTGCATGGAGTTTGCATGTTCTCCCCATGTCTGTGTGGGTTTCCTCCGGGTAGTCCGGTTTAATCCCACAGTCCAAAGACATTCAGGTTAGGTGCACTGGCAATTCTAAATTGTCCCTAGTGTGTGCTTGGTGTGCAGGTGTGTGTGTGTGTGTGTGTGTGTGCATGCCCTGCGGTGGGCTGGCACCCTGCCCAGGGTTTGTTTCCTGCCTTGCACCCTGTGTTGGCTGGAATTGGCTCCAGCAGACTCCCATAACCCTGTAATTAAGTATATAGCGGGTTGGATAATGGATGGATGGATTGAGCATGATTGTTTGGAATGATAACACCAGAATGTACTCAGTGCAACATATGCTTGAGGATTCCTGATTTAAATTTGAAAGGTTTGAATTGACTTGATGTGTGTATGATGTACAGAATTAAGTGGTTGGATAAGAGTGTCCAGGAGTGAATGAGGGAGCATGAATGGTGAAGGTTGTTTGTGCAGTAGGGGGTGGTGCCTGTCCTGGCCCAGTCTGGCCCCAAGAATACTTGCTCTGTAAGAATTCAGGTCTAACAGGAATCTATCTATTTGATGACCCCTGCAATTAAAAGTAGAAGACAGATGTCTCTGAGTGTGGATATACAGATCCAGATGGTATATTCCAAAGAAGTTACTGTAGAACTTCCATAGAGAAACTCAAAAATGTTGATGTGTAGATTTGATGTACTTAATGTTAAGCCTCAGTCAAAGTGGGGCTGCAACTCAGGTCTATAGCTATGGCTGAAGTCCAAAGGAGAAAGAGTAAAATCACTTTTTTGCTACATTATATTTTTCAGCCACTAATACGCTTGTAATAACATTCACAAAGCTTTTTCATGCCAATATTACTTAATACCTTCAGCATTGACAAGCAAAAATTTAAATAACAGAAGCATGGTGATGGTGAGGAAAACTGTTGACCAACCCCTTCTGCTTCATAACAGTGCATGGTTCACACTGCATGGATTGTAAATGCTGCTCTGTGAAATGGGAAATTTACAGAAATGTCACAACCAGACTACTTTTAACATGGAGCCTTGTTTCACTACCACCTGCTCCCCAAACTGAAGGGCTACCTCCATGGGATTCACTATGTCAATGCTGAAGGTATTAAGTAATATTGGCATGAAAAAACTTTGTGAATGCGCACAGACCTAGCTCATATTCAATTGTTCATGAGGAATGGATTGAACTAACCAATAATGAATCTCTATAATGCTTCCTATATTATACTGCAATTTTTTATTTTCCTTTTTGATTCACTGCATAATGAGATCATTAATAATGGCTGTTCAGACCTCAGGTCAGCTTTGAAAGATACGCTGCCATAATAGAATTATGTAACCCATCTCTTGACTGAGGCATATGATGGGGACTTGTCATGCTACAAGGTTGGCAAGATGAGAATGAAGCACTTAAACATATTGCTATGTAGTGTTAGAAATTCAATGATAGCATGATATTAAATTTAATTGTTTATAGCATCCATGTTGACACGTAACTGAAACAGGAAACATACACTATAATTTCCAAATGCTTGAAACTTGTAAAGGCTATGATTTTTCTACCTTGACCAGTAAAGATTGTGGTAAAGGCTCAGTAAGTGTGCTTAATCTATTAAATTACTTTATTTAATATGATCTTTTTTCTGTTTTTTCTCTGAAAGTTAGCACTGCTTCAGACTGCAGAGGCGGTAGGTGAATTCCCAGCCTTGTGTAAAGAGTATTTAAAGTTACCTTAAACTGTGTCCTTTCAGAATGATGAAACACAGTAAAAAAAATCTTTGGTTATGGCATGAGTGACTGTCATAGCTTGAGCTGCTATCATTTTTTTCATATAGGATTTTATGCTTGTTTGTCTTTGCCCCTTGTTGTACTGGATTGAACTCTTATTTTCCTGTTGCTACTCCTTCTTCTTCTTCTTTTGGCTGCTCCCGTTAGGGGTTCCCACAGCACATCATCTTTTTCCATATCTTCCTGTCCTCTTCCTCTTATTCACCACATCCATAAACATCCTCTTAAGCCTTCCTCTTTCCCTCTTACTTGGCAGCTCTATCCTTAACATCCTTTTCCCAATATACTCAGCATCTCTCCTCTGCACATGTCCAAACCAACACAATATTGCCTCACTGACTTTGTCTTCCAGCCTTTCAACCTGAGCCGACCCTCTAATGTACTACTCCACAGTTCTCAAAGTAATGATTGTTTTACTTTCCTTTGGGTGGCGGTCCAGATACCCAGGTGACATATCTAATTACTTCTCCAAATTGAAAGGCAAAATTATTTTGGAAAATTAAGATGTCCCTGGATAGAAGTTAGTAGTTAATGAGCCTGGCATTTTCACATGTGCACTCTGGGCATCACCGTTTATTGTAGTACAGACTTTGTCACAGTGCTCTGCTGATGAAAGCTAGTGACTTACAGGTGATTCTAACCATTTTGATTCTCTCTATCTTATGTGCTATTGAGAAACCAAAACCAATTAGAAATCAGTTTAAATAGGAGACCTTTCTTATAGTTTGCACTTCAGTATTAGTACTAATGTCTATGCTTGACAAATGGAATTTTATCTGGTGATTTCACAAGCACATCAGTGACCATATAGTGGGGCAGATAAATGAAAAAAACAAAAACTTTTCCTTGATGCTGATTAGAATTCAAATTTTACATTTGATTGACAGATACCTGTACCAGTAACTACGAACTTGACAAGACCAAGCTAGCAAACATAACTATGCTTGTTAATCAGTAAACATTATTTAGGGCTGCAACAAAACTGTAGGGGAATTCAGGATCTAAAATCCAGGTGTACACACTACAAATCAGGGCATAACAACCATGGGAAAAGCAACATCTTGATCAGAGAGCAGGGGACAAAACCAGTCAAAATTACAAGCAGCAAATGGACACAAAAACAGATGGAATAGAATGTTTGTAAAGACAAACAGAAATGGTGCAGATGCCAAGTACTATGAGTCAGTCAGCCATGCAGAAAATACAAAATGTAGGCTCCCATGTTAGTGACTGAATGGATGAGCGCTCAAAACAATGAAAAGATGGTTGTGTGCATACAGACAAGTAAGAGGCAAGACATAATCAGATAGCTGACTTGTGCTAGGTTTAGGGACGGGCAGCTTCTCAGTCACACAAGAATGAGATGACTTCTAGCAAGTTATGTTCAGCTCTTAATGCAGATCAAAGGGTGTGGCTGGAATAAACTGCAGATTGTTGAGCTGCTGTTCAGTGACAAATGTTCTCCTTAACAGTACAGAATCAACTAAATTGTTGCTCATGAGATACTATTTTCTTGAGCTCCTACTCAATCCAAATCTAGATTTTCTATTTTTTAAAAACAAAACACAAATGTGTCTAAATACCACAAAATCCTGAGATGGCTTTAATACCATTACCATCTTTCAGGAGTTCTTAGTGTACACTGCAAGACTTAAGTAGTAACAGCACTAACTAGCATGCAGTCTTTACACAAAGAACGATAGACACTTGGAATAAGCTACCAAGTAGTGTGGTAGACAGTAAGACTTTAGGAACTTTCGAAACTCAACTTCATCAGTGCAGTGGTCAGTGCAAAGCCAGTAAATAATTAAAAAAACATTTTTTTCTGTACTGTCACATGCCCGAGGAGACCGGAGGAGGGCTGGTGCCTCCTCCTGACCACAAGGGGACAACCGCCCTGGTTTTGTTCGTGGCCTCGGGTAGGGGGCTTGGAAGCCCAACCCTGTAGGGGCCTGTGGCCACCGCCAGGCGGCGCCCCGGTGCCTGAAGAACTCTGGAGCCCAGCACTGGGGGAAGAAGATTGGGGACACCCGGAAGGCTTCCGGGTTCGCAGCCAGCACTTCTGCCACACGGGGGCGTGTCCATGGAGGAGTGCCAGGAAGCAGCTGGAGCCCATCTGGGTTGGTATAAAAGGGGCCGCCTCCCTGCATTCGAGAGCGGAAGTCGGGTGGAAGAGGACTGGAGGTGGACAGAAGAAAGGCACAAAAGACTGTGAAAGGCCTGGACTTTTGGGGGATCGGTGCTGGAGGCACTGGGACGTGCACTAAAATTTGTAAATATTGTATATAGTGGTGGTCTTAATAAACGTGTGTTGGGTGAACGAACGATGTCCATCTGTCTGTGTCTGGGTCCCGTTCCACAGTACGTACCTGCTCATTCTGCTCCAGGATTTTGTGTTTCTCTTGAAGAAGAGCATTATAATGCTGGCATCTTTTCCACAATTGAAAAGAGCACACATACGCTTCCCTGGTGGCTTTTTCAGTCTTCCTCAGCAGTAGGTGAAAATCAGTGCACCATAACGTCTTGTGATTGGTGCATTTCTGAAATTGATTTCTGTTAGTTTCTGTTTTTCCTTTTTTAATCAATGCGGCTACATTTAAGGAAGTAAATGGTACTGGACCTTGTACCTTGTCACATATGCGCGTATTTGGAATAACCTCAGAGCTGTCTGAAGCAGATATTACTACCAGAGAGGGTGGGCTCTTGATAGCTTTCTCCTCTTCTTTTATCTCAGAAGATCTGAGAAGATGACTGGTGAGGACAATTGACCCCATCACTTCCGGTTTCCCTCCTTTAAAACCACTGCAGGAGGTGGTCAGTATTGAAGCGACTGAATCAGAGAAAGGAGCTCCACAACCCAAATGATTGATTAGAAAAGAACCAGCTGATTTGGCCTGCTATTAGTTGATTGTGTAGCAGTGTGCATAGGGGCCATTTTTTGTTATGTGTGACTTTATTAAACTAGGATGATCAAGTTGTGCCCCAACCTTTTCCTGTTGAAACCTTCAGTGCCTCATTCAACAAGAACCTCTTTGTATGTGATGTGAGCTGCATGGCCACAGCTGGCAAAAGCTTGAACTAGAAGTAAAAATGTGTGATTAAAAAATCAACAACAAGTAGTTCCTATTTTAGTACATGCAATGAACTTCAAACCCCATTATTAAACTGGAAAAGTTCAGGTTGTACATGAACACCCACCCCCATGGGTGTAGAGGGAACTGCAGGGTCAGTCAGTCCAGCCCCTCAGTCAGAAGCAGACATACAGCATCCAGCACAAAGACATTTTCACATAACACAAAAAGCAATATTTTTACAAATAAGTAATTATATTGAGCATATGATAGAAAATTTAAAACAAAAATGTTTAAGAAGACAAAGCTGATGGTTGTTATAAACAGTTTGACAATAGGTTGAATTATTGAGTGAAGCTTATTATTTATGTATTTTGCAAAACATCTTGATGGGGCTATTCCTCACTGACCCTTAAATTAGAAAAGCTACTGATCCTCTTCAAAGAAAGCCAGTATGTAGTGAGCTGTAGCAAAACATTTTTAAATTCATCCACCAGAGTGTGAAGTTCTCACTCACAATAAGTCACCACTTGACATTTCCAGTTATTCCAACATTTGGACAATTGATTTTCTCTTTTTAGCAGGAGGTGATTTTAGGGTAACTTAAACACATGTTATACAATTACCCCAGAAGTGGAACGGGGTTAGCATCCTTGACCCACTCTAGGTGAATCACAAAGTGGGCTCAAGTGGGATGAAATGGTGACTTGTCCAATATTTTTGTGGACTTCAGAATATTATGTTAATATTCCCACTACCTACACCCCTCCAGGCCCTCCTCACATGTTCAACATACAGTATTTAGAAAAACAAATATTTAAACCAACATGCTTTATGTTGGAACTAGCCGTGCTACCCATCTAACCTCTAAGTAATCAAAGTTGACCTCTGCATTAATGTTTGCAGTACACCATGCAGTACATTTGTCTCTCTCATATGCCATTTGGTATGGGATTCGTCAATGCAGTGATTCTGATACGCCATCTTTTGGAATAGCAAATGCAATTCATTTTATTACTAAAAATGTTAATGGTGCACCAACTGTTGGAGTGACAGAGACAAAGCACATAGACAAACACACCAACAGACACATAGACTCATCCTTTTTTAAGCTGTATAGAATAATAAATTAACTTTTCAAGACAATCCAGACTGCTCACAATATACTTATGCTCAGATCTCTCTTGAAGAAGCATTTCTTTAAAGTGTCTTGAATCGAATTAGGCTTTCTAACCCTCTGCTTACTACAGCAGATATGTACGAACTACATATACCAACTAAAGCAACTTCACTTTCATTTGAATTCTCATTTTAATCTACCTTTTGGACTAACTTTAGAATTATACCTCTTGTGCTCTATTTTAAATTTTGTTTCTGTATTATTTGTCAACTTTGTGCTTTCAAATTGCTAAAATTGCAGGTATGATGTGTTTTTGTATGTCACATTACATAATGGTGTCATGATAATAATAATAATAATAACAACAGCAACAACATTATTTCTGTAGCAAATTACATTAAATACCATTACTTCGTGCAATAACACATTAAAAAATAAAATAAGATAACAATAATAACACAATAATAATAATAATAATAATAGTGCTGGCAGCTAGAAAACCAAGCAGTTACTCAAGTCCAAGATCATGGAGGTGAGGATGCAGCACTAAAAGGAGAAGCCACTGCACAGCCAGTTCTTCAGCAATCTGGACAGGCCATGTGTCAACAAGGACCTCACACATGCACAGCTTCAAAGTACAGGATTCAAGGGGGAAGCTAAATCCTCATCATAACCACTCAAGATCAGGCATTGAACATCCAGTACCACCAGAAGTATATCACAGTCACACCAGTCAACAGCAAATGCCATCTGTGTGATGAAGCTGTGGAGACGACTAGCCACATAGTGTCTATGTGTCATGTACTGACCCTGGAGAAGTATCTTGAACGTCACAACAAGGTCACTATGTAGCTGCACTAGGCACTTTGCCAACAGCTGAGTGATCAGTCGATAGACAAGTGCTTCGAGCATACACCAGACATGGTCGTTCACACTGGAGACTTCATCAATGTGACAGGAGGCAGAGAAGATCATCAAGTATAAAAAAATCGAGATTTGTGGAACATGAGGACAAGAGAGGCTCCAGTAGTCTTAGGTACACTGGGAACAATAAAGACCAACTTCCATGATCAGTTTGACTGATTCCCTTGTACAGTTAGCATGAAAGAGATCCAGAAGTGCGTACTCCTCTGCATTCTTTGATGAGTCCTCAGCTGAAAAAAACAAGCTGAGATCAAAGTCTAAGTGGTCTGGTTGAACTCTGGCAAAAGCACCAACATACCTTAGTATGATGAGAGGAGAATGGTGATAATAATAATAATAATAATAATAATAATAATAATAATAATAATAATAAACAGAGTTTCTTACCCTATGATCCTGAATCCAGAAAAATCACAAAATGCACAAATTTGAATTAAACTGTTATCTTGTTTTTAATGAAAGAAATAAATTTGTCACATCCAAATGGAAACTCCTCTGCAGACCTCAAGCTCTAATTGACTACCTTTTAAGGCCCTTTACCTTGACACTATATATATATATATGGTTGTGTTGGGTGCCACGGGTAGAGGGCTTGGAAGCCCAGCCCTGTAGGGGCCTGTGGCCATCGCCACAGAGCACCCCAATGCCTTGGGAGCCCTGGACCTCAGCACTTCCGCCACACCAGGAAATGCTGGGGGAAGAGAAGCAGGGACATCCGGAGTGCTTCCGGGGCTACAGCCGGCACTTCCGCCACACTGGGGTATGTCGGCGGGAGATTGCTGGGAAGCACCTGGAGCACATCCGGGTGTGGATAAAAGGGGCCACCTCCCTTGATTCGAGGCTGGAGTCGGGTGAGGAGAGGATGAAGCAGGAGAAGCAAGAGTGGAGGTGGCCCGAAGAAGGAGAAAGGCAGAGTGTGTGAGAGGCCTGGACTTTGGAGACTTGTGGGGTTTTGTGTGCACTGTTGACTTTGTATATATGGTAAATAAATGTGTGGTGGTGGATTTACAGCATGTCTGCCTGTCTGTGTCCGGGGCTTATTCCACAATATATATATATATATATATATATATATAGTGTCCTGGGGGCACACTGTTGCTGCAGGTTTTTGTTCCAACTAGCTTTCTAATCAGTGACAACACCTAATAGCACTGATTTCATTTAATTAGTTGGTATTATGTTTCTTTTATTCTACATTCAGAAAAGCACAGCAGGATGATATTTACATTTATAAGACATTTAGGAATATTTCTGCTTTTGCTATAGATTTAAATGTTTAACTCTCTTGTTGATTTCATTCTATTTTGCCCTTTCTCTGTGCAGTTTCCTCCTTCGTTGTATCTTATTAATGACAATTAAAAATGAGCAGAGCAAACACGCTGGCAAACAACATTGCCAGGCTGCAACAACTAATTAGTAAATAATAGATTAATTAAATAATTAGAACACCTAGAAAAGTAGAATGAAAATCAAGATGAATATTGTTAAAAAGAAAAAATGCATTATTCCCATATAACTGTTTGGTACACTATATTGTACTGTACTATATATATATAGTACAGGCCAAAAGTTTGGACACACCTCCTCATGCAATGTGTTTTCTTTATTTGCATGTCCATTTACATTGGTAGATTCTCACTGAATAAAACCATTTCAGCTCATCGAGAGAATGCCAAGAGTGTGCAAAGCAGTAATCAGAGCAAAGGGTGGCTATTTTGAAGAAACTAGAATATAAAACATGTTTTCAATTATTTCATCTTTTTTTGTTAAGTACATAACTCCACATGTGTTCATTCATAGTTTTGATGCCTTCAGTTAGAATCTACCAATGTAAATGGTCATGCAAATAAAGAAAACACATTGCATGAGGAGGTGTGTCCAAACTTTTGGCCTGTACTGTAAATATATATACAGTATATATAACCAAACTTAGTTCTAATTTCTATATTGTTCCCAAAACACAGAACTTGGGAAATAACACATCACTTAATTAGCCCAGGAGTCCAATTAAAAACAGAAGCTGGTTTGATCACAAACCTCCAGCCACAGTGTGCCCCCAGGACCGAGGTTGGGAAACACTGTTCTAACGGACAGCCAGGACTCTTACCCGGCTGTTTCACCATCTGAATGACTTGGGGAAGGAGTTTGCACAGGGCAGTACATCACCCGGCACAACGGTAATAATACATTGATCTTCTCTTCCCAGAATTGCATTTTAATGTATTTTTCCATATGTTTCTTAAGGTACTTTAACACCAGTGTAAACCAGTGTGAACACCAGGAGAACATGAAAGCGACATACAAAAGGACTCAAACTAGGGACCAAACCTGGACATCTTACCTAAGCCAAAAAATAAGAAAAACTTTTAAGCTTTTCATTTAAGAATGTTAATCTTAAAGCTTCATGCTGCACTGGTAACATAAAAAACGGAAGTACTGTACAATAAACAACAACATGGGAAAAAAAACTGTCAATGAAGTCCCTCTGGACGGCTAATTACTGTGATTTATATTTGGAATACTATATGCAGATGACATCAAAAGAGTAGAGATATCAAATACTGCATATTCAACAAAAATAATTCTAAATACTTTGAAACAGCACTGTCAGTCAGTTAGTAGACAGTAGACATTTGAAAAAAGCAGGTCAGAATAAATAAGTACTGTTTGTTTTGTGAAGACAATGAGAAGCTTAATTAGAAAAACTAAGATGGTAAACAAGGAGTTACAAGGTACACATTTTGAGAAGTATTTAATGTTCTATATTTACACAGCATTCTCATCCTTTAGGTAGTGTCCGAAACCTATTACAAATCGAATGCATTAAAAAATATTAAGCAGGATCATTAAGAGAAATCTCTGCAGAGATCTACTAAGACTGTATGTAAAGCACTGTGAACAATCTTAGGTAACATGTTTGAAAGAAGACTGAGAATTGCAGCCATGTCCATAAATGGACTAAAAGACTGCCAAACTTTAACAGAGGGCACCCACTCCAGAGAAGTACATATCACAAATAAATCCCAATTATTTTTTTTATTTCCAAAGGTGGTCACAAAATGAAAAAAACAGGTTTTAAGTTATCAAACACGTGATTTTATTTAATGCTACAATAGTAATGGATATTTTAATTGCACAAATACACTATAAAGTGGGAAAGTGAATATTTTGTGCATATGTCAAGCTATTTCAAATAGACATCACCAACTTACATGTATCTTTTGGAGCCATATGTTTTTTTTGAAGCTCCCTAATTCAGTTCAAATCTGAGGGTTCCAAAGTCTAAACTTGCAGCACTGAGCACAAAGCAGAAAAAAGTGCTGGATGGGGCACCTCTACATTGCAGGGCACATTCATGCATACACCCACAGTCACTTACTGGAATGTATACAGTATATGTGATAAATAAATAGACTTAATGCTTCCTTTCAAATGGTAATTTTCTTATTTTTGTAGCCAGTTTGGAATTTGAAACAAGTTCCTTTTTCGCAGTGTCACTCTGTAAACTTAACTTTCATTCCTAAAGATTTTGAATTCTTTAAAGAGCCATTGCCAAGAGTTATGAGATCCTAATAACTGAGACACCGCTAGCTAGGATGCAGCTACTATGACAGTGATTGCTTTTTTATCTCTGCATATCAAAGTACCAACAAGAGTAGAAGCCTGTCTTGACTTGATATGCTGTATTCTATTTGCAAACTTTCTTAAGGTTTTATACTATGTTTGCACATTTTAAAGCAGACAAATGAATAAAGTATAACTCATCCAATTTTTTTTTGCTCCTTTTTGCCTTCTTGCTGATTTAATAATTGCAAGTAGTAGGCAGTGGAGGGAGAAGTTGTGTTAGTTATTCTCAAGAATGCCTCAATATTCACTAGTCTCACTATAACTACTTAAGAGTCATGGCTGGTCAGTTCAGAAGGGTTCAGAATTGGCAAAATCTCCTTGAAACCTCCACATAAGTTGATGCCACAATAATCACAGTGACTGAGCATGTAGCTTGAGGTGGACAGCAGCTTAGAAGTTTGGAAGTTTTTCAATTTTGCTCTAGTTATAGTTGTTGAAAGTGTATCTGAAGAAATATCTGAAACTGTAGCAGCTTAAAATATTAACAGGAATGTGCCCCCATATACCAAAACCATCCATTATGTAATGCCTTTCAGTCTGCAAATTCCTCTTAAAATAAAGCAGGACTACACAAATAAAATGGATGGACTGCAGTCCAGGCCAACATTAAATAGGACCCAGTGTGATTTATTATTTTCCACCTTATAAAAGTGTAAGTGTGAGGAAGTCAGCAGGTGACTAATCCGGCCTGCTAATGCACTATACACACAATTGTGGCTGGCACTTCGAGGACATACCAACCCAAGCTGATTCTGGCCCCAAAAGGGTGATATGCTTTGTATAACTGTCACAACGGAGCACTGCAGCCCCTCTTTTTATTTAATAAAATGCAGACGCCTTCCCTTCCGAACTCTATTCTCTTTCTAGTGCAGTGCGCAGCTGCAGATCCCTCATTTGCCTCTCATTGAAGGTTTTCTCCTAGGATTTCTGCTGCGCGAAGCGCTGAGCGAATGACAAGCCAGGGGTAGAGGCAGATTTGCAATGGTAATTAAGTGAAAATTTGGACACATGTGAGACACAGCAGGGAATTTGCAGCTTGAGACCCATGCTGCTGAAGAGAGAGAGAGATGCTTCAGCTCTCCCCGACAGATAAGCTCGAGCGCTGTGAACAGCAAAGCTGCCAGGACCAGGTGAGTAGATGCATGCATGCATGTTTCTGCCAGAAAACGAAGGCATAGAGGAGGAAACAGGGTTCTTGCATAATGACACAAGCTTTTGGGGTGGGTATTGAATGCCATGGAGTACCAGGAGACAACAGAAATAACCAATTGATTTTGAGTGATTTATGACTTATTTATTGGGGAAGGCAGTGGGGAGAGGGAGCTATGGACTTCATCTGCTAGGGTAGACAGCGTGGCAGTGCAGACTTTATGTTAGAATTGATGCAGCAGTGCCCAGCAGTCAAGTGGTGACTTGAAACTCTGTTATGTTTTATATCTGCTGGGATACCAGACCAAACCTATCCTGCGCCACATACTCCATTGTCTACTCAGCACTTGAGCTTGCATCGGAGGCTTCAGCCATATACTCTCATTTGGCAGAATGTGCCAAATCCCTGAATTCATCTTTCTCATCTAACATGTCATATTTTTCTAATGTTGAGAATAAAATTTAGAGGTGCACATCAGTCTTTGAAGAGGTAATGACCCCTCCAGGAGGGTCTGTTTGATCATTTTAGTGCCTCAGCATTTTTCCATTATTTCTATTACATGTTTCTTTTTTAAACAGGATAATAATCCTTTACGGGTAAGTGTCTGTTTTGAAATTGTTCCCTTTGAAATTCTAATTAAGCCCTCATTAGCTTAGGAGTGAAAAGTGTGATTCAGAGGCACCCGCACAGACTCAAGTGCCACGTGAGAAGGAAGCCAGCACCTGCACCTGGTAGGAGGGAATGTCTATGTTGGCTCCTTCCTGATCATGTCTCTGCCATCTCAATGCTACTTTCTAGCATTATGTAATGTGATCAACTGAGCAATGTGTTACATAAATGATATTAAATTTATGATCAAAAGCCCCATTCACTCCCTGACACGCCTGAGATATAACAGGTGAACAGCCTGTGCCTGGAATCGTTAAAAACCCTACAGCAGCAGGAACAGCAGTCGTCGAGCTTAAGGGATGAGGGGATGACAGGTGCACTTCAGGCTGACAATTTGTGCCGTGAGACTGTGAGATAACTGAACAATGACACCAGCGGATGACAGCGCTTTTCAAAAAAAAAGATGGTTTCCTTTATAGATTTATGGTGGTGACATGTTGGCTAATGCTGCTGCCTCACAGTTTTGGGAGTCTAGGCTGGGTCACTGTCTGTATGGAGTTTGCTTGTTTACCACATGTCTGAATGCCTTTTTCTCTAGGAAAGCTTTGGCTTCTTCCCACATGCCAGGAAATCTGGTTGGGTGGACTGAAGACTCTAAATTGGTCTTGTGTTAGCAATTGTGTGAGTGTGTGTGTGTGTGTGTGTGTGTGAATATACCCTGTGATGAACTGCTAGACCTTACAGCTCTGATAGCTGTCTTGTGTCTGATAATACTGAGCTAGACTGTTATTTCCAAACCCCATATTAGGTAAGGCAGGTCTGAAACTGGGAGACAGGACAGATGGACGTTCTTGTTATTTGTTCAGTAAGTTCAAGTGAACTAAGTGACTGTTTGGGGCCCTGCAGCCACAGAATTCCCCCAATCCACATATAAAACAGAGGAGACTGGTCAGGGCCTCAAAAATATACATGCTCCCTATGGCCACAAAGGTAATTGAAACTGCCATCATTTTTCAATCCAATAATACATCAATGTAATAATTAGGCAAGGATTTTGTACATGTGCAGGGAGTAAATGCTTTTTTACAGAAGTGTTTGATTTTTTTTTCCTATCTGTCCATTTTTTAAACGTATCATCAGTTGCAGCATTTATGAATGGCATGGAAATGGTAAGCCAGTCATTTGCAGGGCTCATTAAAATTTATTTTTGTATTATCTTCCTAAAATTAAGCAATCTGCCATATTAACCATCAAAGCAATAAACTCAGTAAGGAAACAAATTACTTTTATCCATCCATCCATCCACCCACTTTCTTTACCCACTTTATCCTGAGCAGAGTCTCAGGGAAGCTGGAGCTCATCCCAGCAAGCACAGGGCACCAGGCAGTAGCAATACCCAGCAGGGTGCCAGTCCATCACAGTGTGCAAACTCACACAACACACTCACACACATGTCAGGAGCCAATTAATACTGGCCACCCACCTAACCTGCATGTCTTTGGGCTGTGGGAACAGCACGTCGAGCGCCCGAAGGAAATGCATGTGGACATGAGGAGAACATAGAATCTTAATGAAGGAAAGATCCAAGGTATGAACCCTGGTCTCGTTACTGCAAGGCATTGACACTACCACTGCAAATTAAATTTATATTGATCTTTACATACTTTAATCTATTTTCCCTGTTTTAGATCAATCCCAACCACAGGAGAGAGACCACTCCATTAAATTTAAACATACATTCATTTGCCCATTTCTTGAACTCATGGTTTAGCCGCTATGGAGTTGTGGGGAGGTAAAGCCCATTCTAACTGCACTGGACATAAAGCAGGGCCTGAGTGTACAAGGGATATGAGTCTGTTGCTGGGAACACTCACTCATATCAGGTCAGTTCAGAGTCACCAATTTACGTTAACTTATAGGAAGAAATGAGAGTATCTATGAACAGCTTACATGGACAAGGATAATTCTAGTTTCTTGAGTTGTAACCAGCAGCTCTAGCCACTGTGTCACATACCATGTTAAATTTAAATAATTTAATTAGTCAGTCATTTTCCAACCTGCTATATCCTAACACAGGGTCACTGGGGTCTGCTGGAGCCAATCCCAGCCAGCACAGGGCACAAGGCAGGAACAAAATCCCAGGCTGGACGCCAGCCCACTGCAGGGCACACACACCCACCACACACTAGGGACAATTTAGGATCGCCAATGCACCTAACCTGCATGTATTTGGATGTTTACAAATATTTACAGTTTATCCATCATTTTAGATTGCTATGAAGTCTGTTCAGGGCTTAGGGTGAAAAAAATAACCCAGTAGGAAGAGCGGCACAAACAGGAACTAGCCTTAGGTAGGACACCAGTTCATCAGAGAACGTGATCTCGTATACATACACACCTATCTATTTATACGAGGACCCAAGTATGTGTGTGAGGGACTGTGGAAGGTACCCTGTCCGCAGAGGAAGCGCCGTATGCCGACTCTGTTCCTTTATCAAAATAAATGACCAAAATAATATAAAGTGTGTGAATTTGAAGTGTATTCATCAAAATGCAGTTGCAAATAAGATTTAGGTTCTTTTGTCTTATATATACACATCTACATGTGGAAGTGTGTGTATCTATCCGGCCCAGAAGTGAGAGGTGGAGTCGGGGTAAGGACTCCTGCCTCTGAGGGAACAGAAAACTCGCTTAGCTGCTAATAACACAAGCGGGGCGAGCACATCAGCAAAACGAAACCTCAGAAGAAAGATAAAGCCACTTAGCTGCTAACATTGGCAAAATGGTATCCCTTTTACTTTTCCTCCCGCCACTCATACACAAGGGAGGCGAGCACATCGGCAAAACAAATCCTCCTAGGAGCCCAGAGTTGTTCCTTTCAATTACCTGACATCTCTACATTTCAGTTTTTTTCTGAAGATTTCAATAGTTTCTAGGACCCCAGGCTTTTTTAACAGCAGGCGCTTGCACAGCTAGTATCATATAACTACATGTTTAACTGCTATTTCTGTTTAGTCATTTCTTACTAAATAAAGGATCAGCCACACTAAAACAGCCAACAAGTGGCATAACAAAATGGATCTTAAAGATGGGTCGCTGGTGCTTTGGTGTCCATCTATAGGTGTGTGTTGTCTAGAGAAATGCACACTGGCACCCAGTACTATCAGCAGAGACACCAGTAATGAAATTTAAATATTGTTGGAATGCTCCAGGTTTTTGTTCTCCTTAGGACATCAGAGGCGATGTGAGGCACCTGCAGCTACTTCAAGTGGCTCTCTTGAATCAGATGCATGTGCAATGATGTAATAAATGTATTCTAAGAACCATGGCCTTGCAATCAGTAAGCATGTGTAAAAAAGAAAGGAAGGAGTTTTGCAAAGGTTTGTGGGGTTAAGTGTGTGCAGACAGCTGAAAAGAGACAGGCTTTGAGAGAACACAGTCCATCTGTGGCAGCTCAGGGTAAAGAGAGTAACATAATCTCGGCAAAGTCATAGTTACTTACATTGAGTAGAGTTAGCTGTTTTAGGGAGAATAACTAAAGCAGCATTGCATGAGGTATTAAAATTTTTTACAGTAAATAGGCTGTAAACACGAAAGGTATAAAGGAACGAGCCTGGCTAGATCATATGTAATTGGTATGTAATGGGCACTTTAGCAGAAGATTATGAAGACATAAGTATTGCTTGTTTGTACAACCTTACATGGACTAGAATGGATTGCTATCCATCCTGTATGCAACTTGTTTTTGACTTATTTGCTGACAGAAATGCCAAAAAGCTGCAGTATCCCACCATGGAGTATTGTAGTCAAAAAGCAAAAAAATGGTTGTAACTTTATTGTGCAGCAAAGTGTAACAATTGAAGAAACCATCAAATGTTTGGGTACTGTCGTGATTACAATGGTGTCAGAAATGGACAGCCATTCTTGTTAAAAAACAAATTTGTTAGACAGGGTGGTGCGGTGTAGTCACCATCCTGCACTGATGTGAGACTGCCTATTAGTAAGTGATGGAGCTATATGAAGGATCCTTTACCTCAGCAGATCAAGACATTTATTTTTATTTACCTTGAGGCTGAAGTTGATTGGTTTCAGGTCACCAATTAAAATCAAGAAAGACAATTTGTGGCAGTGTGAGGCTTACTATCATTCAGAAGAGGGATGCAAACCCACCATTTGTGGCAAGTCTGGAAATATAGTATGCAAGAAAGCAAGAAGGGTTTCCTAGGTGGGTAGTCCTTTAAAGGAATATGAACAATGAAGTGTTGTGGCAGTGATTGGAGTCATATTTGGGGTTAATAACCAGATTTAGGTTTTACTTTCATGGGCTTCTTGTAATACTGGGACTTCATATAGCAATATTTAATTTTCTCTCTTAATTTTCTTCTTTGTACCTTCCTATTGACACTTCTAGTTTCTATTTTGTTAAAATTATGTCTATAATCACTACTAAGTATTTTAAATGCACTGTTGGAGTCACCTTAAGGTGGAAAATCATTTATTACATATAATACACTATATTTTATATTTCACATTTTAAAGAACACAAGAATTTAATATAGAACAAATATAAACAGCAACAGCAGACCAGTAGTTCACCAAGCTTGGTTGGTTAGCTGACCACAATTATCCCAATGTTCTATATTCTATTTGAATTCTATACAGAAATTTGTCAAGGTTTCCATTTCTGCCACAAATATTTAGAATCCATGATTATTTGTGCAAAGAAGTGTATTTAGCTTCATTCTTAAATGCACATTCCTTTAACTTCCACCAGGCCCTCAATTTTGTATTCACTGCTTAATTGAAATAATTGTGACTGATCAATTTTATCAATACCTTTGAGAATTTGAAGGAACTGATTTACGTGCCCAAGCATTCTTCTCTGTTTGAGACAAAAGAGGTTTAATTCCTCTAGCCTGTCACCAAAGCACATGTCCTTCAGTTCAGAAATGGATCTAATTGCTCTTTTCTGCACACAATATGACCAATGTGGCCTCATATCCATTATACCAGTAGAATCTCAGATTAAGGTCTCCATATTTATATGTAACAACTAGAAAAAAAAGATCATTCACTACATGATAAAAGAAAGAGATTTTTGAAGAGTGCTTATTAAGTACAAACTATGTGGTAAGATTGTAGATTGGGTATACATGATGACAGTTTTGTAGAGTCATGATCTACTTTTGTTGGCATATAAATGTCCAATTGGAGAAGAAACAAGCTGATATTTTAAGCATTATTTAAATTCAATCATTTATGGAGATTCACAAATAGACTTAAGGAGATAGTTCAAGCTAGAAATGATTGCAAAGAGAAATTAATTTTCACTGATCACTGCATAATACATTTTGGGAATAATGAGACAGTTGACATGAGTGGATCTCAGGTGTCTCACAAGACCTGACAACTGAAAATTTGAAATGTTGAAACTAGAATTATTATTATTATTATTATAACAACCTTGTAAATTAGTAGCATCAGTCGAAAATAATGTGATCGAGGGAAGAACGCCAATCTACTCAAGCAAAATTCTGAGTGATGTGACCTTTGCATATTGTCCAAATGAGAATTCTGGAAGGAGTATTGATCCAATAAAAGTATATTTATGGGGTTTCTTTATATCTAGTGAGCCAACCTACTTTCCCAACACACCTAACCTCTTTATTTGTAATCATTTTCATTGTATTTCCCTTTCCCTCCATCAAGGAATGGTTGTGTTCTTGTTTGTTCTATGAGTTCAGATGTATTGGCTATACCAGGCTCCTTCTAAGCTCTTCTGGAACTCCAAAGGAGCAGCATTGGCTCAGTAGTACTGCCACCTGGCTGATGTAACCAACACCGTACTCCATAGTCCTAACGACACCAATGCTAATGTCCTGGTGGACATAGTAACTTACAGTAACTCACACCATTCTGATCCTGTAAAATGCAGAACTGGCATTGTGAAAGGCCCCAAATTCTTGCATTTCATTAACGTTTGTGGGCACCTAGTAATTGATGTAATTGCTTTCTTCACCCAGATGATTTGGGTAATCTTCACATGCATCTGCTCGATTATATTTTAGGGAATTCACATTTTCAGATAAATCCAATAATTATGCACCATAGGCAAAACACAGACAAAGTAATTTACTATAGCCCTGCTGTCTATTAGATGATACATTATAGTTAAGCACTTCTGACTAATTCCACCTTAATTCATCCATTTGCTCAAAACAGTAACAAATTTCTCTGGTACTTTTTGTCATTTTAGAGCTCTCTTAAATTAGAGAATCCTATCAAATAAAAAGCTCATTTCTAACAGAGACGTTATTTTTTATAAATACTCAATACAATCAAGATAAAGTAAGTCAGAGTTCATTTTTTATACTATTTTTCTGTTCACTTCAATTGTTTAATTGTCAAACTATCTGTGCTACTCGTCAAATATGGGTTGAAATCTTAAGTAATTAACATAGACCTCAGTGTTAACTCTTGCAGAGCACCATGAATCGCAATGGACTTTGTAATGCATGTAGTAGTAAAATGCATTGCATTTGTCATTTCAATAGGTGTTTATGATGAACCATCTGTTGGAATCACAAATGCAACACTCTCTGTCTCTGTTATATGCCATATGGTATGGGATTCATAAAAGCAGTGTTAATATTTGTGATGCATCTTCTGTTGGAATGACAGAGTTATTGCAACTGGATGGACAAACATACAGTAATCCTCACTAATCCTTTTATCA
Organism: Polypterus senegalus; assembly: GCF_016835505.1. Classification (NCBI taxonomy): domain Eukaryota; kingdom Metazoa; phylum Chordata; class Cladistia; order Polypteriformes; family Polypteridae; genus Polypterus; species Polypterus senegalus. The sequence goes on along the minus strand of NC_053170.1, from coordinate 72,264,110 downwards.
AGGTGGATTAAATATTTTCCATCCAAAATATTTTGTATTTACCAATCACACAACCACATCTGTTAAGAAATTAATTTGAGCCTTTTTAATGCACAAATCCACTTTTTTTCTCTGCTGGTTTACATTGGCCATAGTGATTCAAAGCTTTTAACTGCATGTGTGTGACAGGTAGTGAGTTCTTCAGCTTTTTCCTATTGTGAAATTGAAATATTTATCTTCACTGTTTCTTTACTTTACTTTCCTCTATTAATGATTGCTTTTAAGAGCCTTGGGAGTTTCAATGGCATTACATTTTGGTGACACCACTAGGTGGTTTTAGCCACTGAGCAGATCTGAACAAGACAAAAATATGTGGCGTTAGTTTCTTTTACAGTTTGTGTGGCAGAGGTTGAAAGCAATCAACTGAATTAGTAACCATTAAACAAGCAGGAGTTGACTGATTATGGAAAGGTGACTACAGGGAAAACGTAATAGATACAGCATAACGGAGCTAAAGTAGAAACCTGAAATTCTTTACAGTCTGTTGTTTAATTCTTGAGTGAAAATAAATCTTTCCTATGAATGATACCACAGACAGGGGGGCATCCACAAACCTTTGCAAACAAATCAGATGGAGTCTGCTATATGAGAAATGAGTGCATGCATAGCAGCACTGCCACATCAGGAGAGTATCTCTGGAAATCATACTAAACAGGTTCAAAAGAGTGTTCAAACTAAAGGTGTGACATAAATAAGCTTCTTCACGTGTTCCTCTTATTCATGGACACAGAGTTTAGGCAACCTTAATAATTCCATGTAATCCTAAGGGTATCTAATGAGGATCTTAAAACTCAAGTATTGCCACAATTCAGTACATTTTTACAATCTTTCTGTATTTTAAAAGCGTATGTATATCTATATAAACTCTTCATTACTACCTTCAAGTGAACAATAAAAATTGTTTCTTTGTACATCCATACTTCTATTTCATCCACTGCATATAAGTTATTCTTTGTCATTCATTGGTAGAGCTACTGTGTATACTTTATGAATCAGGAGACCAGGAGGGGCAGCAGAAGTTGGGCAAGTGGTCATAAGCCCATAGTTCCAAAAAATGGCAAATAAAACTAATTCAAAAATTAGCACAGCTATATATCCCAAAAGCATTTGTGTGTCGTGTCAAAGATGTGCTTGGGAAATTATTCTCAAAATTAACTCAGAAGAAAATGCCCACCCATGAGTTTTGTGTACATCCATGAAGCAGACATCGAAACATTTCCACTGAAGTAGTCCTTAATACATGAGGTATATCTCATTCATTTATTATTTGCTTGTTTGCTTGTCTATTGATCTTTATTAGCATGCTCAATTGTTAACTGCATTATTTCCTATCTATAATACATTTTTGCCCTGTGTATCATTAAAATTGTCAATTTAACAGTGTTAAACATATATAAACTTATCTGTGTGTGTGTGAGTGTGTGTGCGTATGCATGTGTGTGTGTGTGTGTGTGTATGTAGTTGTCTGCTCTGCTCATGCTCAACCACATCCACTAGATGGCACATGCATGCACTTTTAAATTTTTTCATCACTTACATGCACTTCACTTCTCACTACGAAAGATCTGTGTGCAGCAAACAACATCATGCTAATGACAAAGATGAAGAGACACAACGTCGCAATGAAGTAAATGCCGTGGCACAACAACGTCCAAGTGAAACCCTTCAGTAACAGAGGGCATGTCTTCACTAAACATTGTCCATCTGGAGGTATTTTCTTGAGACAAAGATTAAAAGAACTCATATGCCAGCGATACGTCTAAGATACGGTATCACCAGTGTCTTCTAATGAAAGCCAGTGCAGTGGGGAAGCAAGTACAAGGTGGGTCCTTGTCCTCTGCACTGGGTAATTCTTAAAGAGTTAGCTGATGCCTCTTGAAGTTCATGAATAAAGTAAAACTGCTAAGGAGTCTTAAGGTTGTTTATTGTCCTGAAGTCCACATGCAGCTAGTTTCTAATAAAATACAATTTTGGACTTACTTACAAAATACTGTTAATCTCATTATTAGCTTGATTTTAGACACTGCACTGGAGTTCACCCTATGATGAACAGATGACCTATACAGAGTGGCTACATGTTTTTTAAGTTAATGCTAACAGGATTGGGTCTTACTCCCCATGAACCTACAATGAAATAAGCTTCTCTGAAAATGCATAATATTTGAAATGTCCAAGGGGACTGATTAGCTTTTTTTGGACTGTAGGTGCCACTGAATCAGCAAGCAATTCCACCCTGAAAACTACGCATTTGTTCTTCCAAACGAATACAGGTCTCATGCTTCATGTAAAAATGACTAAATGTTTTAGAGACATATAAGAATCTTAGGATGTTTGTGAGATACAAAAAGTCCACAATTTAATAAACACAGACAAAAATCAGTCAGGACAAGCACAGAGCCAAAGCCAGGCGATTAAAACAAGGAGACAAAATGGGAATCGAACAAGATAGCCATAAAAAAAAAGTTGTAATCAAAACCAAAACCCTGCCACTTGGACATATTTGGAAATAAATCTTAACTTTGCCAGAGATTTCAATATGTGGAATATGTACTGAGGGATAATGTAAATTGAACCTGTAGGCCTGTTTATAATATCACCTCCTCAATATTTCATTACAATGATTGCAGTTAAGTGACACATCTAAATGCATCACCATAAACAAGAAAAAATAAGATGGAAATAAAATAGGATATTGTCAAAACAGATTGAAATTAAAAATAAGCCTCAGAAACAGAATCCTGATGTTAATAATAAAAAAACAATTCAAATATATGCATAGAACCTTTTACTTATCACACTCAAAATGAGGTTCTAAGAATGTATTTTATTTGCGTAAACACTTAATGATGAAAATTGCTTTTGGGGCTCAAGCTTTCAAGTCGGGCAGCACGGTGGCGTAGTAGGTAGCGCTCCTGCCTCGCAGTTAGGAGACCCAGGTTTGCTTCCCGGGTCCTCCCTGTGTGGAGTTTGCATGTTCTCCCTGTGTCTGCATGGGTTTCCTCCGGGTACACCTGTTTCCTTCCACAGTCCAAAGACATGGAGGTTAGGTGCATTATTCTAAATTGTCCCTAGTGTGTGCTTGGTGTATGGGTGTGTGTGTGTGTGCGCCCTGCCCGGGGTTTGTTTCCTGCCTTGCACCCTGTGTTGGCTGGGACTGGCTCAAGCAGACCCCCGTGACTCTGTAGTTAGGATATAGCGGGTTGGATAATGGATGGATGGAAGTCTTCAAGTGAAGAAAACAAATAAGAACCATTAGACCAGACATCGTACAAATGAAAGGTTTTAAGGCAGGCAAAGGTCTGGTTCTGTATTATTGTTTCCTCCTGTCATTTTTCAATAAAGTAATGAAGAATCTCTTTATATGAACAACATTTACCTTGTACAGTGTAGGTAACTTGTGAACAGTTATGGAAAATGCATTAGATATGTTAGTAGTCTAAGGGCCAGTACTGTGGGATAAACAGGAAATGTAAAAGAGATACTAGAACCTAAATAAAAATTGAATAAAGTTAGTTAATTCATTTAGGTAACTGTAACTTATTGCCAGGAATGATGATGACACCACATACTATATATCCCTTCATTTTCTGCACATTTTATTGCAAGTAGATTTTAATTTTGATTGGATAAATTTGTCTTTTTTTCTATTCAATCAGCACTCAATTATCCATAATGCCAAAACATGTTTACTGAAAGGTTTGCAGATGGATTAAAAATCAAAAACTTAAATATCTCATTCATATAAGAACTCCGACCCATAATTCAGTATATTGCAGAAGCCCCATTGACAGCAATAACAGCTTTGAGTCTTTTTGGGTAAGTCCTGGGTTAGACTCAGGTTAGTCTCTGTAAGCTTTGCAAACCTGGTTTATGGGAAGCCTCTGTAAGCTGCCATCTTCAGGTCTCTCTACAAATGCTCTGTGGCAGGGGTCCTCAGTCACAGTCCTGGAGGGCTGCAGTGGTTGCAGGTTTTCCTTCCAGCCAGTTTCCTAATTAGAAGACGGTCCTTGCTGAGAATGAAACTTGGTATTTAACGGTATGGCTTGTTAGTGCATTTGTTCATCTAAGAGAAATTTTAATTGCTGTACTGTAGATTTTCCTTCTCTGAAAACATTATCCATGGCTTTTATGAACCAGAACAAATTTAAAATTAATGGTTCTTCCAATTCTCCTCTCGTTTATTTCTAAACATTTTTTAACACAGATACTTCATGGTGTATATGCACATGTTTAAAAGGAAGCACGTTAGCTGGAGAGTTGCTGGTTTATTAGTTTTCTGCATGTCTGCTTAAGAAAACAGGCAACAATTAAAACTTAAATGCGTCTGCTAAAAACTAAAATAGGCAATTAAGGGTTCTGAATTGTAATAGGTAAGATAACTAATAGTAAGCCCCAAAAAATATTGCTTTAGTAGTAAATAAATGGGTTCTAATTAAGAAACTGGTTGAACTAAAAACCTGCAGCCACTGCAGACCTCAAGGACTATAATAGAGGACCACTGATCTACAATGTAACTAAAATTTGTGTTTGAAAAATGAAAGCACTAAAAAGGCATAAGTTACCTGTAAATACCACATTTCATTATCAGCAATGACTGAGTTCTAATTAGAAAACTGGCTAGAATGAAAGAAAACCTGTAGCCACTGTGGCCCTCCAGGACTGTGACTGAGGACCCCTGCTCTATGGGGTTTAAGCTTGGGCCTTGGCTGGGCCACATAAGGACAGTCAGAGACTTGTCCTGAAGCCATTACAGCATTGTCCTGGTTGCTTGCTTCGAGTCATTTTTATGCTGAAAGGCGAACCATCACCCCAATCTAAGGCTGTATGCACTCCGGAGCAGATTTTTTCCCAGAACCTCTCTTTATTTGGCTGCATCATTTTTTTCCTCATTTCTGTCCAGTCTCCCTATCTCTAACGCTGAAAAGCAGCCCAAGAGCATGATGCTGCCACTGCCATGCTTCACCGTAGGGATGGTATCTGGCAGGTGATGAACAGTACCTGGTCTTCTCAAGATATAGTGCTTGGAGTTCTGCCCAAAGAGTTCATTTTTTGTCTCATCAAACCAGACAATTTTTTTCCTCATGTTCTCAGAGTCCTTTAAATGCCATTTGGCAAACTGCAAGTGGGAATTAGTCGGTCTACTATAAATGCATGCTTGATGGAGTGTTCCTGAGATCATTACCTTCCAACAGGTTCTGTCATCTCAGCAGCTGAACCTCTGTGAGAAGGACAATTGGGTTCTTGGTAACCTCACTGAGGCCAGAAAATTAACTTTAAGAAAAGTGCTGGTGGTTGCAAGCATCTTCCATTTCACAATTATTGAGGCCACTCCAGTCAAGTTGTAGAAACATCTGAAGGATAATTAAAGCAATCAGGATACATCTGACTACAATTTGGAATGCTACAGTAAAGGCATTGTGATGGACAGCCGTCAGCTCACATCCCGGCTGACACATCCAGGATGCTAAACAGCATCTTCCCTGGAGCATGGAGGTACCCCAGATTCCTGCAGGACACCATGGGAGATGGAGTTCGGCTTCATAGCCCTGCAGGGTGCTATGGGTGCCATTGTGTGACACTGCGGAGAGACGCGGGGATTTTTATTTTCCTTATAGCCCGGAAGTACTCCCAAGCCACGGGGATGGAAGAAGAGAAGTACTTCCGGGTTGAAGAAAAAATATAAGTCTTCATCTGACCCGGAAGTGCATATGAATCACATGGACAGAAGGACAGGAGCACTTCCGAGTCAAGGACTGTTTAAAGGACTGGAGAAGTCCCAGCAAGCTCAGCCGGAGTTGGGAGGTAGTGTGACAGAGCTGCTGGGAGAGGAGGATTGATTGTTTTAATTATATTATTGATTTGTTGTTTATAGGGGTGATTGTGGTGGCACAATATTGAAAAGAAAAGAAATTCAAAATATTCCTGGTGCTTTTTCTTGGTGCCCTGGACGTTGCCTGCGGGGTTTGAGGAGCGACAGCACCCTCTAGTGTCACAGCATATAAGTGATTATTTAAGTAAATAACAATAATAATAAGTGATTTCAGTTTTGGATTTTCAATAAATTTCCATACCTTTCTGAAGACATTTTTTCACTTTGCCATTATGGGTTGTTGAGTGTAGATTGATGGAGAAAATGGTGATGTATTTATTTAAAATTGAACCTAAAACAGAATAACGTGTGCAGAAAAATGAAAGGGCCTGAATACTTTAGGAATACACTATACTTAAATGGCTAATATTTTAATAAGCTGAAAGGAGAAAAAAGAAAGAAAAGTCATTACAAAATCAATAGTGGACACCTTGGACATGCCTCCCTAAAATTATTTAACACATTTATGACTTATATTTATTTATATCTAAGCTAACAGACATATTCAAAGGTGTTCAGGATCAGCCTTCGACACATTTGCTCTTAAATGGCATCAAAAGGAGTAACACTTAGACAGCTCAGAAATGCTGGCATCCAACATCAAAGAAAAGGCTTATAAATGCATCATTAGTCATTGCAATGGATTGTTGGCACATCTCAGACTCATGATGGGTGCAACTCAGAAAGGCACAAAGAACAGCGAAATGTTCAAAATCTAGTGCGGAAGAATAGATCATATAAAGTAAAGATGTGGCTAGTTGTGCAGATAAATTTGATTATTTTTATAAATTACAATATATATTAGTATTTGCTCATGTAATTTGTTTCTAAAACTTACACTCAAGTTCAAGCTTTGCTCTTCAAATTTCTGTTAACTGATTTTGAATAATTCTTAGGGTTATTTACTTAAAAAGTAATTACTGCTTTTAATAAACTGATACTGCAGATTGTCTTATATAATTCTGAAATTTTCACTTGGCCAACAGAGAATAAATTTCGTCAGCTGGCAGACAGGGCATTCGTGGTGAATGTGTAAGACATAAAACTTTCATTTATGGACAGTTGGCTTTTTTTACAGAAGCTCTTTAGATAAATAAATACATAAGCTTTAAAATTTAAATATAAAATTTATATACACATACACTTTGGTCTTGAAACAAACTGGAATGATTATACAGCAAGAAAATTCAAGAGAAAGAATAAGTTCTGACTTGACTGTCACAGTGAGGCATTCTGCAGATGTATTGCTGTTGGTATGTAGGAGCTCCAGCAGTGTTTCTTGACACACTTAATTTGTTGGCTGAAAGTCCTCAGTGTTAGTTTGTCAGAGAGAGGATGTGCAGCATTGTTCATAATTGCACTCAGTTTTGTTTAAGCTTTCTGTTTTGCTACTATCTCCAGGGGTCCAGAGTGTGTACTAAAAATGAGCTTTCCCTTTTAACTAGCTTGTTAATTCAGTGGGCATTTCTTGAAGTGATGTTACCAGCCCAGAACACCAAAGCATAGAAAATCGCACTGATCATCACATAGTTATAGAAGATATGGAGGATGTCACTTCCCATATTAAAGGAACACAGTCGCCTAAAGAAAAAGAGCCTCCTCTGCCCTTTCTTATATAGTTCTTCTGTACTCTGAGACCAGTCCAACATGTCATTAATGTGGACCCCCAAGTACTTGTAGGAGTGGACCACCTCTACAGCCACTCTTTGAATAGTGACCGGACATAGAGACTCTTTGTTGCAGCAAAAGTCAATAACCAGTTCCTTGGTTTTGCTGATGTTAAGATGCAGATAATTCTTTTTGTGATCTACCACAAGTGAACTCATATTGTCCAAGGCCAGTCTATCAAAGGTCTTCATGAGCTATTTGAGCTTTGTAAGCTTCCTTTCCTTCACTCAGCTTATTGTTTAGTACATGCTGTATGTTCTTTAGAGCCTCTTTGTCATCAGATTTGAATGCTCTCTTTTCTCATTCAGGAGAACTTTTAGCTCCTTAGTAATCCCGGGCTTGTTGTTTGGAAAGCAACGCACTGTCTTTGTGGGTACCACTATGTCGAAACACTTAATATAGTCTGTGATGCAGTGAAGGGAAAAAGTTCGGGGTTGCTGACAGGACTGCCACTCCAGTCAGTGTTAAAAAAACCTTACACTGTTCTAGTGTGATGGTGAGGTGTCACCTAATCCAGGTGTTTCTTTGTGTGGTGGTGGTGGCATGACGCTATCAGTGCTTGCCTTATCAGTGCTTACCTTATTGTCTTTTGTATAAAAAAAGACAAATCATCTTCAGACAATGAATTCAGTATATTCATGTACAGAATATTTGCCATTATACTCCAGAGGAGGACTTTTAAGCCCTGGAATCAGAAGGAGCAGGGCTACAGGTGTAGCCAATATCAAGTTAGCAGTTTTTCTTCTGTGTCATAGTCTTCAGGTCAGAGGGCAGAAGAACAAAATGTGCCTGAGATTGTAAATGTTTTTAGTGTGAAAGCTGGCCCTGGCACAGACAGACAGACAGCATATTTTCACCCACACACCGTTTATTTACAATACTATTATTTACAGTTTTTGCTCACGTGCACCCCCAGTGCCTTCTTGCACCGATTTCCCCAATGTCCAGGCCTACAGTCTCTGTGCCTTCCTGGCCGCCTCCCGTCCTCTCTCTCCAGCTCTGTCTGCTTCCTCCCGACATCCACCACTGACTGGAGGGAGGCGGCCCCTTATATAATGCTCCCGGATGAGCCCCAGGTGTTCCCGGTATCCCTTCCTTATCCACGCCCCAGCGTGGCGGAAGTGTCGGCTGTCCTCCTGGCAGCTCTCCGGGCGCCACATAAAGTCTTCCCCCAGCACTTCCTGGTGTGGCGGAAGTGCTGGGCTCCAGGGACAATTAGGCACTGGGGCGCCGCCTGGCGGTGGCCACGGGTCCCTACAGGGCTGGGCTTCAAAGCCCCCTACCCGAGGCCCCCTGCATAACCAGGACGGACGCCCCCACTCGGTCTGGAGGAGGCACACGCCCTCCTCTGGTCCTCCAAGGCGTCCCGGCCGGGCTCCACACGGGATAAACCGGCATCAGGGCACCTACAGGGTAGGGCTTCCATGCCCTCGACCCGTGGCCCCCAACAGAACCAGGATGGACGCCCCCTCGCGGTCTGGAGGAAGCACAAGCCCTCCTCACGTCCTCCTGGGCATCCCGGCCGGGCTCCAGTCCCGGCCGGGGACCACATTAGATTTCCAGTTGCTGATAAATGTTCATTATTTAAAAAAAATAAAGGTTTTCCAAAAAGGCTGGTGGTCAAAATATGCAGAATTGGCAAAGTTTCCTACAGCCATGTGAAAAAATCAAAATCTGCAAAATTCAACACTCATAATTGCACTACTCAAATTCAAGGAGTATGGAAACAGTATACAGAGGATTTCTAAAGGGTAGGACGCTCAATGTTAGGGCAAAGAGTCGCATCAAGTGCCATTTCTCGTATCTCTTGTGACAGATAGGGGGCGCTATCGCTCCCTTGAACCCCTGTCCACGACTCCAGACACCAGGTAAAAGTCCAATAGTTGACTTTATTAAATCGCCACAGTGCACAAAGCACCCTCTCCTCCACTATACTCATACAATAACAATAACCAATCACCATAAATCCCAGACACCTCCACTCCCAGACGCGTTGCCACCCTTCCACCCAGCTCAGCTTGCCTTCTGGGAGCTCTCATAGTCCTTTTATATTCCCTGACCCGGAAGTGTTCCCAATCCCCAGTCCATGTGATCTTGTATCACTTCCGGGTCAGGTAAAAAGTCCTTTTCTTTACCCCGGAAGCACGTCATTCCCCTTGTCCATGTGACTTGGACATACTTCCGGGGCGCAGGGTAAATACCCGTTGTTCCCCCCTGCAGCGTGGCCCCCACGGCATCCAGCAGGGCTGCATATAAAAAATGCAATGTCCATGATGCCCTGCTGGTCTTTGGGGAACCTCCATACTGCAGGGAGGGCTCCACCTGGCGGCTTGGGGGTATTGGCCGGGATAAACGGCCGGCCATACACCACACTATTGTCCCTTCTTCTACTTGACTATTATGTGATTAATGTTGCATAGCAAAATGCAATAATGGAAGGACTCAATGCACACATTAGTAATAGCTAGGTGTGGAGCCTCACCCAAATCCAGACATTTATGGGAAGACATGACATGATATTTACCTGTATGTCACCAGACAATCACTCATTTTCTTTTCCAGTCAAAAGGATCATAATAATACAGCAACACACCTGTTCAACAATAAGTATGTAATTTATTACTTTCTGGAAACTTTCTTTGCAACTGTTATTTACCATTGTACTCGTAGTAGCATAGTTTTGGCCACTACCTGCTGTATATATGCATTGTTATTAGTAGATGCAATGCATACATTATCTGACTGCACAGTTCTGATTTAGCTCCTTTTAAGTAAGCATGATAATCAAAATGTGTTTGACTACCATAGTTGAATCCCAGTGCTCCTAATATAGCATATGCACTGCATAAGTAGATAGATAGATAGATAGATAGATAGATAGATAGATAGATAGATAGATAGATAGATAGATAGATAGATAGATAGATAGATAGATAGAATTTGGGATGCAGGAGGATGCCTGACTATCCTGAGAAAGCAAAATATGGGATGGGTTCTGGAATCATTAGATCCTTTTTCAGAACATGTAGGTTTGAAAAAATGAATCAATGAATAAGTAATATATAGAACAGTCTTGAGATCCTATGTGACTCATATGAGATACAGAAGTGGCAACCATTTTATAAAAAATAAATGTACAGGCATTCTAAAGAAAAGCAAAAGTCACAGAGCCAGAAGAAAAACTTAACAAGTACTTTGATACAGTGGTAAAATAATGCAGATTTTACTTTATCGGCCAGTGAAGTTTTAACAACTATTGACTTATTAAAAAAACGTAATCACTACACAATAACAATTATTTTTCCTTAAATATGACCTATCTTGTTAACATGCAAGTGAAATATGCCTGTCACTTGTAATTGTAGTTAAATATTTATACTGTATATCTTTCAGATTCATCTCCTTAACTCATATTTAAGGTTACAGTCAGTTGCAGCCAACCCTAGTTGACTCCAGGTACCAAGCAAAAAACAAACATTGATCTGACATCGGTCCATCATAGAGAACACTCAAACATTGACTAATACTGGGCCATTTTAAAGTTACCACTTATGCTAACATGTGTATTTTTGGGATGTGACAGGAAATCTAGCATTCCTGGAGAAAACAAACATGCAGACATAGGAGGAAAAGACAAACTCCACAAAGACATGACTGGGTTTCAAACATAGTTTTCGGTAACTGTGAGGAATGGGATTTTCATGATGAAACATGAGCTTGTTCATTTTTTCGAAATCTGCATAATTTGGATCAAGGTATAAGAAAGAGGTGCCAAATAGATAGACTGACAGACAGACAGACAGATAGATAGATAGATAGATAGATAGATAGATAGATAGATAGATAGATAGATAGATAGATAGATAGATAGATAGATAGATAGATAGAATTTGGGATTCAGGAGGATACCTGACTATCCTGAGAAAGTAAAAGGTGGGTTGGGTTCTGGAATCATTAGATCCTTTATCAGAACATGTGGGTTTGAAAAATGAATCAATGAATAAGCCATATAAACTGATGAAGATACAGTAATATTGAAAATGTAAATGTTAAATGAAGGCATTTTTATGTGTAATATTTTGTTCTTGAAGAATAATCTTATAAAACATAAAAAATACTTGAAATACTATTTTGAATTGCATTTTTTCAAATTTCATTTTAATGACTTCTTCCATGATGCAATAGTGGGATACCAAGTTATTTTTCATTTCAGCTTTTGATTTTAAAAATCTAAAAGTGTCTAGAGGAAAGGTACATGGACTGTACGTCAGAAGTGAGTTGTAATAAACCAATTATACTAAGCCTCTGCAAACATGGAGTTGCACATCAGAATACAGCACCATACTTAATCCCAGGTGAAATATTAATTATAGAAAATCTGGCTTCTGTGCATAATAATGAATATTTAAGGCTCATTTGCATCAATGCATGACCAAAAAATCTCATTTGTCTCTGCAGTGTGATACTTGTGCCGTTTTGAGTTGCCCTCATTTAAAAACATGGGGTTTTGTTGTAGATGGTGTTGGTTAATAATGAAAGACTATTTCAGGATTACCCAGTCAATACAGAGAACTGAAAAAGAACAAAGCAGAAGCAGGTGAAATTGTAAATAATAATTTCAACATCTAATAATAAAACATTTTTGGGACATTGTCTTTATAAATGAGACCAAGCTAAAACTGGTGACAGACACAAAGGTGCCCAGTTCACACTGTTGTCACACCACTATTGCATTGCATAGCTGTAGGGGCTTCAGCAAGCTACCACAGCCCCTGTATTATCTAGAGCTGTAAATGAGATGTTCCTTGTAGTTTTCACTCTTAATGTTTCTGTTTACTGTGAAAAAATTACTCACTTCACACTGTCAAACACATCCCACCAAGGATGCAACTCTTGTTTTGGCTGAAAATTTCAACACACTGTGTACTGCGCTAGGATCTCTGTCTCCTTGCTATTTTTAACTGCAGTCTACTTCCCAATTTCCATAACAAAAAAAAATGAAACTGCCATAGCACATTATTAAATGAAGTCAGAACAAATCATTTGTGTTATTGCATCTCCTGCCGCCAAGTATTTTTAGCTACATCATTTTAATCTGCACTCCCCCTGCTGCATTACAAATTTCTAAAATTGTCATAATGTCTTGTAATCAAGGAACTTGTTGTTTGCTTTGCCTTTGTTCTCTTTAGCTGAAGCATGCGTTCTGATCCTTTCCATGATGTGAGGATTAATTTCATACATTCTGATTTTATGCTTCCTTCTGATAAAACACATCATTATGAAGATGTAAAGCAGTGCACATTAGAATCTACAAAAATTTGGTTATGCAGTTAATGAAATGGATGCCTTTCTTGAGGTTAATCTACTGAACCTGCTACTCAGATCTACTTGTGGTGAAGAAGTGAACAGCATCTTGATTTGGCTGAATACAGTCCACAGAAAGGCAACAGGAAACTGTTTTGCTTCAAATGGCAGCAGACTATCATCTTACTCCTCATCCTCAGTCTTTCTTCTGTCACTGCTGCAGTCAATTCCAATTTAATTTCAGGCTGTTATTTATTTCTCAAAAATGCTGAATACATTTTCTCTTGGCTGTTGGTCATCATACCCTCCTTTTCAATCAATGAACATTTCTGACACATAGATTACCAACTATAATCAAAAAAGAAAATAAATGCACATTTATCATCATCCATCCTGCTGTATTGTATAGATGTCCTTTACATGTAAACATTCCAACTACCCTTGGACGACGAGTCAGACTTTGGTCCTACTTCAAAAATGATGTTCATTTTTTGAAAGATACCCCTCTCCAATACGCACACACACTGCTGCCACCATCATCCAAATAGAAAACAATTCCTAATTCAGGTAGATTGCATTGATGTTTGTGTGAACGAGGGTAATGTTTTAATTTTAGAGCAGTGCCTTGCACAAATTCTGCATTTTTAGTAGATAGGCTCCTTATCTGAAACACCTGCCATTTACATTTTACATTGTACTCTAAAGTTGGCTTGACAAAAGCAAAAATCTAAAAACTGTTGTGCTGAGCCTAACAAGTTATCTCTTCAAGAAAGAAACTAGTAAGACTTGTAAGACAGCATACTGTATCATATTGTATATACTTCGATTTCATTAAATGCAACAATCTTACCATGTTAAAGAAATTTCACTAAAATATGTCTTTTAAATCTAATATGCATTTAACCATTAGATGGTGCTCAGTCTCAAAACTATACTGCAGCTTGAACAAGATGCCAGTTTATCTAAAGTTGCACCACACTCACATTCACACATGGCGTCAAACGTGCACGCACATACCCTCTCTGTCAGTTTGGCAATGTGTCTTAAAGTGCACCATCTGAATGTGAAACTGTCACGAAAATGCCCAACAACTCAACTACCTACATCTATACCAGCAGTGGACTTCTTCAATTTGTGGTTTGCATGTGACATCTACTTCTGCACTGCCAACAAATGAGGTCAGGTTGTATAGCCGCTTTATGAGTGTGTATGGCTATATAGTGCACGGTGATCCTGTTTGTTTCAGGTTGCTATTGAGTTAGGCTTATGCTCAATGTAAGCCCATGTAGGAGAGAGACAACAGACAGATCAATCAATTAATCAATCAACCACCCACACACCCAACCTACCAATTAATCAATAGTTCAAATGGCCAGTCAATAAAGCCCCATCATTAGTCCCATTCAAATTGTGTATTGAAATTTAACTTTGCCTCTGTTTTTATTTTCTTTTATTTTTTATTCTGTAATTAGCTCTTCTCTGTTTGCTCAACTGACCATGGTTCATCTCACATTGTTAGTCCATTCCCAAGTACTGTTACATTTTGTTTATCTTTGTAGTCTCTTGCTACTTTGTTTCCTTGCCATTTATCACATGTTGATTGACCATGCATTATATCTTACTAATTTGAATAATACTAATTTACTTTAGGGGAGACACAGGGGTGCTGGAGTTGAATATGAGACTTGGCGCGCCTGTAAATTGTTTGCATATTTTCCCCCATGTGTTCTTGGATTTTCTCCAGATTTCCTCCCAAAGACACGAATGCTAATTGGTATCTCTAGATTTGCCCATTATGAGTGTGTCCAGCTCAGCTTCTGAATCAAAGTTAATTGTTCTTATGGCTAGGAGTTGCCACAGCTTGTGGTATAGTGGGTCCACTGCTCAGAAGAAAAGGCCAGTTTTAAATAAACTAGCCAACCCGCGGCGTACCATACGCTGCATAATCAGGCCGGTTTTTTAATGATTTTTAAGCACAGGGTGAAAATTAACATTTGAAAAATCGGTAATGTAATAAATCAGCAAGAAAAGCAACATTGTAACAATGCACGGAGCAAACCAACACACAGTGTCTTAAACGAAAACTCGGTTTTTAAACACTGCTTACTTCATTGTGTTTTAACCTCAGTTGTAAAGGATTGTTTTAAGGATCCCATGAGATACCCCTCGCAAACTGTTTTACATGCTGCATATGGCGATTCACCTATGCGAGAAACATGCCTCTATGAACAGTCAACGTGGCTCGGAGGTGCCAGGAGTTGGTGGGCATAGCTCCTTCCTGCGTGCGCCATAGGTGTCTTACTTGTCCGTGGCTCCGTCCGGCGTGCTTTCCATGGTTGTCTTGCCTTAGTGAATTATATATAATTATATATAGATAATCGCCACACTCACGGCTTAAAGAGGGGGCATGGTAGTGTGGCCAGGGCGGTCCTCAGGCGCTTTTTGATGTGGGTGTTTCCTCGCTTAAGTGCACAGGTGAGGAATTGTCTGCATCTGTAAATTGATGAAAGAAAGAAAGAAAGGATTGGACTGAACAGAGGTTAGGAGAATGAGGAAGAAGTAGAAGAAGAAGACAGACAAGGCTGGAGAAGTAAAGAGCAGACTCACTGGTGTTTTGCAGGCAGCTGGAAGGAGAACCCCCTGGAAAGTGTGTTTGGCCAACACTCGGTGGGGCTGAAGAAAGCGGTCGCTCCAGCTGAGAAATCAAGGAGCTGGAGTGACCCGGAAGGTGGTTGGCTCGCTGCATAAGGCCACAGTAGGCAGTGGGAGTCAGGAAGGCTTAGGAAAGTGAACCACAGCATGAGCGCCCTGGCCGTTGGGGAACCTAAGTCTCGGTCTGACGGAGCCAGGGACCGAAAGGAAACAGGATATGAAGAAGGACAGCAGCAGCTCATCCAGTTACATTACTGACGGTGTCGGGTTCAAGAGCTCCCAAAGCAGAGATGGGAGCATGAAGTGGAACCCGCATCCTCACGCTTAGCGAGGAACTTCTTCTGAGTATGTCTCAGAAATAACTTCCTGGACCTGAATCAGCCTTTGACTCCACCAAGGTTGTTGTTCTAGCACTCTCTTTTATGGCAATAGGTGTCCTGCTAAGCAACATTCCAGCTGTTATTTAAAGCAGGTCATCTGTGCTTTATAGTAGGTAGCGGGAGACCATTTAAAACACTGAAGGTATTCCTGCAGTCACTTATTGTGCTGGCATACTACAGGTCCATTAATCTGCTCTCCCCCTTGTACTTCAATAATATGTTCACGTCAGGAGTAACTAACTACAGGGCTCCATCCATAAACAAGGGTGTTGGCATCCCCTTTTGCAGACGATGTGATTACACTGACATGTTGACACAAATGGTTGTCATTAGTATAGTCTTTGGTCGGACATTTTACAGCTCACCCTGAACATCCTGAAAACCTACACAGTCCCTCTCCACATATATGTCAACCAAATTCATGTTTAAAGCAATTAGGCTCACAGACTACAGCCAAATAATGATTAGATAGATAGATAGATAGATAGATAGATAGATAGATAGATAGATAGATAGATAGATAGATAGATAGATAGATAGATAGATAGATACTTTATTAATCCCAAGGGGAAATTCACATAATTATTAATTCATAATAATTCTTCACTTTTGGCTTTTGGCCAGAGGTGAATGGGGTTTCAAAACTAGCCATGGACTTCTGCCCAGAGTAGCTCACCATTATCCGCTAGACACCAACAATCCTTACACCCCCTTCAGTGCATATGCACATAGTATTCCCTATGGATCTGCAAGTAAAGCAGTACAGTATATTCACCAACATAAAATGACAGGCTCTGCTGTCCCCCCATCTCTGATACCCCAGAAGCTACACTGTCCTCCTGCCAGTCACCAGCTATACTCTGTCTGGGTCTAACACAGGTACAAAGTCAGGTTTTAGTTGTAACTAAATGTATATTCTGTGGTGACAGGCTACTACACACTTAAGTAATAAATTTCAGTAAATGTTTTTTAACTATGACATCTCTTTGTTTTACACTTGACAGTAACACCAGAATCCTAAACTTTTAACTTACCTTTCACTACTGCAGACTCTTCTTAAAAACATATTAAAAGTGCAGATTGAATCAGTATAATAACTCCAGAAAAGTCATTTAATCAGTGACGTGTTCATTATCTTTGGTCCATTCTCAGGACTCTGACAGCAGCACTTTGGACCTGTTGCAATTAGTAACAAAAATACTATTGGAAAAAGAACTGCAGCAATTGAAGTGAAGCAAAACAAAAGCACAACAACATGATTCGAGTTTCTCCTGAACATATTAAACATCACCTTCCAGTGTAATTCTTGGGTCTGTCCATTCACTAAAACACTTTGGTTCTTTTGATGACTGACCAGTAGTCAAAACTCACATTGTTAAGACAGAGAGAGATGACAAAGCAGACTGGCAGCACCGTGGTGTTCAGCATGGCTTAAACAGACAGAGTCTACAATGTAGCCTGCTGAACAATCAATAAACAATTAAAACACAATTGTTGGTGAGAAACATCACGATTCAAAATTGCTTCTGAAAATCTGACAGATATTGATTGCAGTCACTCTGTTCCTTGCAAACAGTAAAAGACAGAGCAGACAAAGCTTAGCTACACATACTCCATAAAGTCACTAACTGGAAGTATTTCATCTTTTGTGTCACAAGTTATCAGTGCTGTCTCAACTTGGCAGGCCCTCCTCTATCAGACTACAGAACGCCAGTGACTCTTGTATGAGGTGTCTGACCGCAGCACAGCCTAGCAGTCAATAACCACTTCCTAAGTGTGCCAGTCATTGAGCATAAAAAAAAAAAACATGAGGGAGAGACTTCCTCTACAGTGTCTGTACAGGGACTATTTTGAAGTACATTGATAATCCATCCATCCATCTACCCATCTTCAAAACTCACTTTATCCATAATCATTCTCTAAATACTGATGGCTCACTGGTGGGGATGTCGGAGTGGATGCTAATTTGGATTCAATCCCTCTGATCCTGTTTTATGTGATCTAAATCATAGCTGCTGTAGGTGCTCCTACCATAAGAAGTGTGGACAGTGCTGATGGTAATGCTCGAGAGGTCACAGGTCATGCTCAGAAATGCTCACAGTCTTGCAGGTCTAACATTATCTAATGGCTGTCAACAACTCAGTAGCTCAGCTAAATGGAGGAAAGAATTTCAGACAATCATCCATAGCAGCCAATGTTTTCACTGTTTAAATCCATTATCTCAAGGATTTACCTATTTCTATTTTCTGAAATTCAAAATTAACAACTAAATATGTATAATAATCTGTTTGCCTTGACATAAAGATTTCTTATCCATCCATCAATTTTCCAAGCCTTTTTTTTTCCATTAAAGAGTCATAGGCAGTTGAAGCCAGTCCTAAAAAAGAACCCAGAAAGGGTGTCAGTCACATTCACATTCCGGCCTTCATAGAGCCAATTTAACCTGCATGTCTTTGGAACCAGAAAATCCACACGGTCAAGGTGAGACACTGTTAACTATGTAGCAAAAGGACTAACCTCCTTGTCACTGTGCTGCTTGTGAGATGACATAAATGAAACAAAGGAAGTTTAGTCATGTAAAAAGTGCTGGAGAGTTTTATATCACAAAAATGAAAATGAACAAATGCAAAACATGAGCACTACCTGAAGCTTCATAACATCGACCTCTGCAGCACAACTATTATTTTATAGGATGCTGTTATACCCCTAATGATATACATCCATCCATATCTACTTCAGGCTGAGAGTAACGCCAGTGCCTATCCTGGTGGTATCAATCTGGGAACCAATACTGCCGGTCCATCACATGAGACACTTCCATATTCAGGAATACAAGACCAGCTTAGAGTTGCCAATGAAGCTAATGCACATGTCTTTTAGATAAATACTGGGAGGAATACTACACAGAGTCGGGAGAAAACACACATTCCAGGAAGATACTGTTTGGCTGAGTCTGAGGCTTTGATGCCGAAGCAGTAACTATTGTACTGCCATGCTACCCCCTCTACTTATATTTCAAATGGCATTAGCCACTAACGGCTGACAAATGCTCGTACATTGAGTTTTCCTTCACTCATGATAACCTCCCCCATTTTGCAGAGCTTAGCTAATGTGAATGTTTATAATTTAATTAGCAATACATCAATCCACAGTGAAATAAATCTGAAGAGACAATAGGGGGTGGTTAAAAATGGAAATGCAGAACACCAGCTGAAAGATTTCATTGAGTCAGGGCTTCATCACCACAGTAACTGAAATGTGTCCAGGGTCGCGTTTGGTTTTAAGAAGGGTTTTATATAAATTATGCAGATTTGAAACAAATGAACAAGCTCATGTTTCATCTTGAAAATCCCATTTCTCACAGTTACCGAAAACTGTGCTGAAACCCAGTCAAGCATGTTTGCTTTCTCCAGGAATGCTAGATTTCCTCTCACATCCCAAAAACGCACATGTTAGCATAACTGGTACCTTTAAAATGGCCCAGTATTAGTCAGTGTTTGAGTGTTCTCTATGATGGACCGATGTCAGATCAATGTCTGGTTTTTGCTTGGTACCTAGGGTCAACTAGGGTTGACTGCAACTGACTATAACCTAAAATATGGGTTAGGGAAATGGATCTGAAAGATATATAAACATTTAACTGTAGTTTCAAATGACAGGCATATTTGATTTGCATGTTAACAAGATAGGTCATATTTAGAGAGAAATAATTGTTATTGTGTAGTGATTACGTTTTTTAATAAGTCAATAGTTGCTAAAACGTCACTGGCCGATGAAGTAAAATC
This sequence comes from Polypterus senegalus, assembly GCF_016835505.1. NCBI lineage: Eukaryota > Metazoa > Chordata > Cladistia > Polypteriformes > Polypteridae > Polypterus > Polypterus senegalus. The sequence continues at coordinate 72,244,413 of NC_053170.1, read as the reverse complement.
TGCATTATTTTACCACTGTATCAAAGTACTTGTTAAGTTTTTCTTCTGGCTCTGTGACTTTTGCTTTTCTTTAGAATGTCTTTACATTTATTTTTTATAAAATGGTTGCCACTTCTGTATCTCATATGAGTCACATAGGATCTCAAGACTGTTCTATATATTACTTATTCATTGATTCATTTTTCAAACCTACATGTTCTGAAAAAGGATCTAATGATTCCAGAACCCATCCCATATTTTGCTTTCTCAGGATAGTCAGGCATCCTCCTGCATCCCAAATTCTATCTATCTATCTATCTATCTATCTATCTATCTATCTATCTATCTATCTATCTATCTATCTATCTATCTATCTATCTATCTATCTATCTATCTATCTATCTATCTATCTGTCTCTTTGGCACCTCTCTCTTATACCATGATCCAATTTATATTTCTAAACTATTTAGATTAGCTTAATTTCTCGTCTTTTTGAATACTTTACTTGGTTGGCTCATGGCAAAATCTCTTATTTGGTTCATGCCCTTTTCACCTTTCTTCCTCTATTCTTACCAGCAATCCTATTTCACTGGTAAAGCTTTTTCAGACTCCCTTTATTGTATTATTATTTTACATTTCAAAACTCAAACTTTTATGATCTGATGGGTTCTACAAAGTCATAATCTTAACTATGAGTTAGGAATAGGAATCCAGGAGTGGTGTGGCTACGTCTAAATGCCTTCCTGAGCGCTCTGTGTAGACTGTGTTTTTACTTAATATTTTTATTTACTGTTTACCGTCTTTCATGCCCATACAACAATGGGTGTAGTAGTTTATGACAGCACAATGCTTCGGAACATTGGAAAAAAAGTTTCACCCTTCACCTGAATGTCTTAAACCTGAGCCATTGCAGCCAGTGTGGACAAGGACAAAGGATGCAACCACAAGGCCCTGTGGCGATGAACAAAGAAAGACCTGGTGGACCGTGCATGGGCACACTTCACTACATGTTGTACTTGTATAACTGTGAATGTGACAAATGAAGAATCTTGAACATGAACTTTACCTTAACAAATAAGGATAAAGGCTTTAAAAAAGAACAGAGTGGAACTGTAGAAAACCTCTAGCCCACATTACCAAAAACAACTGCTGTTTAATATATCTAAAGAATTTTTTTACAAAATATATTTCCATGCAAAAAAAGCAAAAACAAGACTAAAACACATCATACCTAAATAGAAAACCTTGAGGAAAACAAAACCAGTTCATAATCAAAGAATTCAACTCCAAAAATGATTCAAAGATCTGTACAACTAAAACAAGAATGCAGCAAAGCACTTACAGAGAGAATTGAGAATCCAAAATGTAATCAAGAGTGCCAATAAATAGACAAATTAACTGATGTCTTATGCATTAGTACAGGATTAAACCCCGGCTATATAAGGTTGGGGGTGGTCCCACAGCAGGGTCATCAGGATGGCCCGTCCCTCTGTGCTCAACTTATAAAGGACAAGGAAAAGAACACAAGAACACTGAATGAAAGAACACAATAAATACATGAAAATACTATGTATATGCAAATGTTTATTAAAAACAATAAAATACAAAAAGACGGAAGAAATAAACATCTGTAGAAACATACTCCACAAAAAATACACAATGGACAATAAAACAAAGAAATAAAAAGAAAAGAAGCATAAGCCAGGGATAAAACCTTGGCTGTACTATAACACAAATCCTTATGAAGCTCCAAATTACAAGCAGAGCCTTGTACGAGTCTGCTTTTCATCATTTGAACTAAGCGTCTATAACAGAATTTAAACAATCATTGAAGACGTCCCATTCTGTTTGCTCTATCTGCTCCTTTCAACCTTTGTTTGCCAAGGTTTGCATATAATAAATAATACTCCTGTTATCTATCAACAGATTCATAGGGTTTGTCCTCCAGAATCATTTGAATCTGAAAAGAGAACTTCCTTAGCAGGGCATAGGAGTGGTCATGTGACATCATTGTCATTGTCAATTCAATTTTTCATATTTTTGTACTGTTTTATTGCTATTTTCTTATTGTTTAATTTTTATAGTTATGACGATGATGATGATGCCATCCAGCATCATTTTAAGTGAGCTCTTCATTGCCGGGACTGGCATTTTCCTGGTTTTCTCAAGAATGTGGCCATATCTTCATGAAAACATGGAATGATTATTTATGATGGTGGTGCTGAAAGGCACCATACAAACATTTGGACAGTCACAACAAAGTTCTCTTTTGTGAAAGATTTTGCAATCAAACTTAGTTTAGGATACATTTCCACTTTCTTTACTCATTCTGTACTGTACATTATTTTTGACCACTGACATTTAGATTTTGTTTCGGCTCAGTTCAGTTTATTTTATTACTTCCCAGATTCTAACCCTAGCCTCTTAACTATGAAACAAATAAAAAAAGTGTTTTATATCAAAGTCAAAAGTCAAAGTCAAAGTGAAATTTATTGTCATCTCAACCATATACAAGTATACAGATAGACGAAATTGCGAAGCTCAGGGTCCACAGTGTAACAACATCATGTGCAAATAGTAAATTAAAAATAGAATAAAAATTTAAAAATTTAAAATTAAAACACAAACAAGACAAGACATTGTGCAAAGATAGGACAAACAAGTAGCAGCAATATTGATGTGTAAGATATGTAATATGATAAATAAATAAATAATAAATAATATAGATAATACAGAAATTATCAGTGTATGATAATAGTTGTTTAAGACGTGTGTAAACAATGACAGGTCAGAATGTTTCATAGCATAAGGATATCAAGAGTGTCAAAATCCTTAGAGGTCAGTATGAGATTTTCAGTTCTTTTCTACATGCACACTCATCTTAGCAGGATAGTGGTTTTCATGTATAAAAGTTCTGTTTTTAGTGGTGGTTGAGGCCGTGTGGAAGGTCCCAGGGGGCAGCCTGGTGTTAAGGAGTCTAACAGCTTGGGGGTAAAAACTCTCCTGCAGCCTCGCAGATTTGGCTTTGATGCTGCAGTATCTTCTCTTGGATGGCAGAAGTGTGAAAAGTCCATGTGAGGGGTGTAAGGGTCCTGCACAATGCTGCAGGCCTTGCGGACACTGCGTTTGTAAAATATGTCCTGTAGTGAAGGGAGAGGCACCCCAATAATGTTCTCTGCTGTCTTCACTATCCTTTGCAGGCGCTTGGTCGGATATGTTGCAGTTGCCATACCAGACAGTGATGCAGCTGGTCAGGACACTCTCTATGGTGCCTCTGTAGAACATGGTGAGGATGGAAGGGGGAAGACGTGCTTGCTTCAGCCGCCTCAGGAAGTGTAGTCTCTGCTGGGCTTTCTTGATTAGTGATGAGGTGTTATGTGTCCACGTAAGTTCCTCAGTTAAGTGCACACCAAGGAACTTGGTACTCCTAACAATCTCCACATCTAAACCGTTGATGCTGAGCGGGATGTGGGCAGGACGTGATTTTCTGAAGTCCACGATTATCTCTTTTGTCTTGTCGACATTGAGAGATAGATTGTTGTCTTCACACCATGCAGACAGCCATTTCACCTCATCTCTGTATGCTCTTTAATCATCCTTGCTTATCAGTTCCAGCACCGTCGTATCATCCGCAAACTTGATGATGTTATTGGTGTTGTGCGTGGCTGTGCAGTCGTGAGTCAGCAGGGTGAAGAGCAGTGGACTAAGCACACAGCCCTGCGGTGCTCCAGTCCTCAGTGTGATGATGCTGGAAGTGTTGTGGCCCATCCGAACTGACTGGGGCCTCTCTGTCAAGAAGTCCAGGATCCAATTGCAGAGGGTGGTGTTTAGGCCCAACCTGCTCAGTTTTACAACCAGCTTTGGAGGGATGATTGTGTTGAAGGCAGAGCTAAAGTCTATGAATAGCATCCTGACATATGTGTCTTTTTTATCCAGATGTGTCAGGGAGATGTGAAGTTTTTTTTTGTGATAGTTTTTTACAGTTACACTCTGGCTATCCCTGTTTTATTCATTTAGTCTCTGTCTGTAGCTGCTCATCTTTCTATGTGATTGCTGTTGCTATACACAGATCAATAATTATGGTATTACCTTGTTGAATAACTGGCAACATCAGATGAAGTATTATTATTGCCACCATCTAGAAGACTTTATTAAAAGATGTCAACCATCATCAGGAAGATAGTATATTCAGTAGTCACTCCAAGGCCTTGAGTTTCAACAAAGGTGAATTAAAACTATTATGCTTCATTTTTCCATTCTTTGTAAATTCACATTTACTTATGTAAGAAGGTCAAGGCTATCATGTTGTTGTGTGCATATATCATTGCTATCTTCTTGATGCCACTCAGCTAAATAGTATATGGATCTACACTATGTACAGTCAAGGAATTGTCACTATATTTTACTCTTAAATTCTCTGAGGAGAAATTAAAGCAAAAATAACTTTCTTTCTGGGCTTTTCAATTTTCAATATGCTTACTCAAGCTTTTGTTTAGGCTTGAGTATGATAGCACATTTCTCATATTCACACTGTAAGTTAACATTTTAATATTTTACACTTACTTCTAAAGTAAAATAATAATAACATGTAAAAACATAGCGGATAGTGATTGTGCCGATGTGTATGCATAGTTGAATGTGCACCTTTAACTTGTTCAGCATGTGGTTTACAGCTTGGCTCTATAGTGGAACACTATCCCTAGGAATAATTCTCTATATATGTGCTGAGAATCACACCCACTACGTTTATCATGGAAGATTTATCTATACAATATAACAAATGGCTTACAACACTGGCTAGAGCTCTCTGGGCAGAGTGGGCACTTGCTATGTTCACACAAGAGAATGTCATTACAGTTACACTGAATTTCTAGAACTGTATTAAAAACAATGCATTTATTATGCATCCTTTAAGCACTTGTGAGCAGCAACAGACTTCTCTAATATTAACATTAAATTACATATTAATCATTTGTCATGTATGTTCACACACCTTTCACATGACAAAAAATCAATCAGACAATGGAATGTTGGTGCCTATGCTGTCACGCATGGCATTAAACCATTGTGATACCCTCTGAAATGTCATCATTTTATCAAGTACAGTCATATAGATAATCAGGTTGCAGCATAATGTCTTGTGAACAATATGTTCCTGATATTCATCTTTTTTTTTATTCAAATTATTAAAATACCCTTAACGAACTAAAATGTTAGTACTGGATGCTTCATATGTCTTTGCTGTTAGGTGCTGCATGGCCTCAGCTTGGAAAAGCTTGAACCTGAGGTGGAAAAACAGCAACATTCATATTAATATAGAAGATGACTTTCCAGTGTCATCACTAAGCTGGAAAGTTCAGGTTGCACATGTGCACATACACCCAACACTATTGAGAACATTACAGGGCCAGTTATCAGAAACCAGTTTACAACATGAAGACAATTTCAAATACTACAAGAAGCAATATTTTTCTAGATAAGTAATTACACTGTGCATATGATAGAAAGCTAGAGAACAAAATTCTTGACAGTGATACATTTAATGACCTCTTAAGCACAGCCATCAGCAGTGTGTCTGTCTGTGGAGAGAGTGTTGACCTTGTCGAGAGGTTTACTTACCTTGGTAGTGATATTCATGTCTCTGGTGACTCTTCCTATGATGTCAGTAGACGGATTGGGAGAGCATGAGGAGTGATGAGGTCGCTGGGAAGGGATGTGTGGCACTCCCAATATCTATGCAAAAAGACGAAAGTCCAAGTCTTTAGAGTCCTGGTGCTTCCTGTCTTGCTATATGGTTGCAAGACATGGATGCTGTCCATTGACCTAAGATGAAAAGTGGACTCCTTTGGTACTATGTCTCTCTGGGGAATCCTTGGGTACCGTTGGTTTAACTTTGTGTCGAATGAGCGGTTGCTCATGGAGTCCCGAATGAGGCACATTATTGTTATGGCACTACGGCCATGTGGCGTGATTCCCAGAGGGTGAATCAGCTCGCAGGATCCTTATTATTGGGGATCTGAGTGGCTGGATCAGACCAAGGGGTCACCAACATAACACCTGGCTGTGGCAAATAGAGGGTCATTTCCGGATAGTGGGACTGGTCCTGGGCTAGTTGCCAACCGAGATCCCGAGTTGTTTCGTCGTGTGATGGGTGTGGCAACACGCTATACCAGTGCATGCTCACAAGCTTGACTTGACTTTGATTTGATGCTTTTTTGAAAGACTGTGAGACTGTGCCCCACTGGCCCTTAATGCCGAAGAAAAGGATAAAACTGTTTAATTACCAAAAGTCTGACCTCTGTCATCATATTAAGTGGAAGCGATTATGACGCAGATTAATTCTTATTCCATTTTTCTCCTTTGTAACATTTCAGGTTATTATATAGACTAAATAATGAACCGATTGCATTGTTATTAGCATTATTAGTCATAGCTATTTTGATGTCAATTGCATTGATTTTGTATAATATTTAAGCCGTTAAAAGTGAGGCAACATTTTTTTATTTGGAGATTCTGCAGCTTTGTTTTTTTTTAACATCATTTTCTACACCTTACATTTGTAATTCTTCTGAGATAATTTTACCTTGTTAATGATTTGAAGCAGTTCTGAACTCAATTACCCAAAGAACTTGAAAATCAATGTTACTGTGGCCTATAGATCTCAGTGATTCTTGACTCTGTGCTATGAATTGCTGAGGTCTGAACTTATTAATAATCTATCAGATCAGACAGCAGATTTCTATAAAGGTATCTTGCATTTACGTATTTCTGTCTCACTGCACTAGCCAGGGCCTCGGATACCTGCGCTTCAGCTTCTTTAGGCAAAAGGGAATGCCTGGAATATTTCTCTTAAGATTTTTTCGTCAAGTGATATATCTTAATCATACTCTTCCAATTCCGCAGTTAACAGACTTGTTGGAAGTCAACGGGATCCCATTCTTTCGGGCCATTGCATCTGACGGTGACCTGATGGATGGGCACCGGGAAAAGCACACGCACGAGGTGGTAGGCTTGTGATCAGGGAGTCAAAATATAGCTTCTTCTAACTCATTGCACTATACGCGGGACGCCACATCCCCCCAGTGTTTGTTAGGAGACAGGATCATCACTGTCACCGTCTCGCTCTGAAAGTGGTCTCTGTCTGTCGTACTTTAGAGCAGAGCCTCGAATCTTGGCACCTTCTTGCGCCGTGGTCGTATAAGTGGGTCAGGACTGTAACCATGACTACGCGCAGTACTCCACTCCACTCGACTTTGCGCGTCCCTGCTGCATCGTGCGCGCTGCCGCCGATACTCCTCTCCCTACCCAAGGCTTATCGTTGGAATAAACTACAGTGCTCCGTCTGTAACGGGAAAGAAAGAGTCCAGTGGAGGGAAATGAACTTCTCCAAAGAAAATCGTGCAAAAGCCTTTTTGTAATCACGCCCAAATTTCACCAGTGATTTCCCCCAACTCGTAGGTAAGTCGGCACATCAGTGCTTTTACTACAAACGTTCTAATATGACTGATTAACAGGTTACTGGAGGATAATGCCGCAGATGCGTGGAATGATTTAAATACAGAAAATGTGCTCTGTCAGAATTTTATTAACGAAGTATTAACTTCAGACAATTGTTAGTTATTTATATTTGTGTTGTTCTTGATGCTGGCATGATAAATGTATTGCCCAATACATATATAATCCCGTTATTATAGTTGTGTCGGTTTATCTGCATCTTTTCAGTGCTCATCGTTTAAATAAATATTAGCGTCTGGGTTTATGTGTATGATTTAGGAATAGTGGACACTCAGGTGAGTCAGCCGGTCGCGATTCGTGCCTCTTTGTAGCACCGAATATGCGAAACTAATGAAATATACAGAGTAAGGAAAATGACAGACTTTGCGGGCAGATTATAATACAAATGCGAAAACAAAGAAAATTAAGTGTAAACCTTTTCCCACCGGGTGACTTGAAGAGGGCGTCGTCAGCTGCGTACCTGCTATTAACCCCGCCCCTCCGCGTCCCACCACGCCCCATTAGTTCAGCTAGCTGAGCAAGTAGTCGTGCCTTTCGTTAAAATGGACACTGACTTCGGTTAGGATTGAGACGACATAATTAGTGATGATCTGAAAAGGACTGCCGAGAGCATCACACTACCACAGTTATAGCTTCACGCAAGCAGTTAGCAAGCAATGATTTTTGTGTTTATTTTGCATTTGCATACGAAAACATGAATGAATAGCGTAACTGTAAAATAACCAACGTAATGAAATAAATGTTTAAAAGTAGATTTTATCTGAATCGTTTAATATTGTCATACACTGAGAAATTCAAGAACGAAAGCTAATGTTTGAAAATAATACTTTTTATTAGACCTTAAAATCCAAAAATCATAAAATGAATTATAAGAAATTCCAGGAAAGTGAAGTGAATTGGTGCGACATGTGTTACACTGCGCGTGCTCATGTGGGGCTGACTTTTATGTGAATTTTACAGTTGCTGGCTCAGTTGCGTTAAGTTTTCTCTGGGGGATTCAAATTTCCTTACCCAGTCCTGAAACACACCGAGTTGTGAGATAAAGTATTTAAAATTGTAGCTGTCACTGTGCTCATGTATGCACCGAAGTGGACAGTTTCAAATGCATGCTCCTCATGATGCTGATTTTTGTCAGAAAATGACTTGATAGCTGGTTGAATTAATGGACGCACTCGGTCGTTGACTTGTGGAAGCACTGTTTCTCAAGACCTCCGTGACCGCTGGTTGCATGAAGCATATTTAAGCCGAAAACCTGTTGGTCTGCCTCTTCCACTCCTTTATTGGAAAACACAACTACGATATTAAGATATGTCTATTGTGCCCAGCTAATGACACTACTGGCTTCTGTAACCAAATGCTTCAGATTTAATAAAATGTGAGAATAATTGATTATTCATCCTTGTCAAGTGTCTTAATGACAATTTGTTGGAAGACTAGTGCTAAAATTAAATATTTGAAGGCTGTGGATGGGGAGATAAAATAACTAAATACATTCTGGAAAAAAACTGAAAACAAAAAAGATTCTATATATTCTATACTATTCAACATTTCATCATATGTATTTTTGACTGTTTGCCTTGCACATTTTTTTATCTTCATATCCTCTGTATAGTTGATATAGCCAAAATAAACAACTTGATTGCTTTTTATAATTTTATATTTTCGTTTATACATACACATACACTCACATACACACATACAGTATATACAATGCAGAAGCTTCAGTCAAGTTCAAGCAGTTTGTGGCATACTACAATTACTGATCCGTGTACGGGTAGGGGTCCACTGGTAGTGCAATGTGATAAAGAAAACTGGCTTTTTTAGAGGAACTGTTGTTGCTTGTTTGCCCACATGTCTAATGAGTCTGAAAATGGTGGTAAAGTAATGCAAGGACAGTTAAATTGTCAAATATAGATAGAGTGGGACAGTGGTGGCTCTTGAACAAAGTCTTGTTTTATATACTGAATATCCATTTTTAAAACCTTCTGCATGTCAGTCGGGATTTTTGCAAAGGGGGGTGTGTGAGGGGCTATCAAGGTTTGAAACATTGCTTAAATAATATCAGTCTGTCACAGGAGATGTATAAACACATCTGAGTGCACAGTTATGCATGATATTTTTGTGATGACACACCATGCATGGGCACACTTTGGGAATATGGGAGGAAATTGGATCAATTGAAGAACATGCCTTCTCTACAAGCACCTTCAGACAGCAATGGCACCTTTGCAGTCAATATGACCTCCCATTCATAATGTTCAGCACATAATAAGTGAGGCAAGCACTGCTGCCTCACAGCACCATATTCCTGGAATTGAACCTTGGCCTATTGGGCAGTTTTAGACATCCTCTCTGTAATCTTGTACATTTTCTCCAGATACATGATATCCTCCTACATCTCAAAGATGAGTAACTTAGACTGATTAGCAATAATAAAATATCTGCTTATGTAAGTGAGTTAGAGTATGCGAGTATGACAAAATTGTGTTTTCTTCAAGCTTGGTTTGTACCTTCTGCCCAGAGCTGCCAGGAAAGGTTCCAGTCCCTCATAATCCTTTGAAATAAATATAGTGATAAATGAATTGTAGGGCGGCACGGTGGTGCAGTGGTAGCGCTGCTGCCTCGCAGTTAGGAGACCCGGTTTGCTTCCCGGTCCTCCCTGCGTGGAGTTTGCATGTTCTCCCCGTGTCTGTGTGGGTTTCCTCCCACAATCCAAAGACATGACAAGCGATTCTAAATTGGCCCTAGTGTGTGCTTGGTGTGTGGGTGTGTTTGTGTGTGTCCTGCGGTGGGTTGGCACCCTGCCCAGGATTGGTTCCTGCCTTGTGCCCTGCGTTGGCTGGGATTGGCTCCAGCAGACCCCCGTGACCCTGTGTTTGGATTCAGTGGGTTAGAAAATGGATGGATGAATTGTATTACACTAAGACCAACTGGAAAAGGAAGAAAGAAAGAGTGAGAGAGAGATCTGGGGTCTAGAAAAAAATAAACCTCTGGCCTCTGGAGATTTAGAGAAAATCTCTGAACCTGGAGATCATTCTGAGTCATTGATTAACCTAACAAGCCCATCTTTAGGATGTGAGAGGAAATTAGCATAGCCACAGAAAATGGATGTGAAAATCGTGCAAACATCATACAGGTGTTGACTGAAATGTGCATCCTGTCTGGGTTCCTGGAGGACTGAGGAGACCAAAGTGCCCATGGGCCACATATTGCCCTTGGATTGGTATAGGAGAAAAATCTTAACCAACCTCACACTGCCGAAGTCCTTTGTGGAGCTTCTCTCTGTCACTGGGTTTAGTTTAGGTTCTCCTTACAGACATCATTGTGTCCAGGCTCAACTGATTTTTCCACCCATTTAATATTGCGATTGAAAATAAGAATAAAAACAAACTGCATTTGTTTTTCACACTCTTACTATATGGAGCTAGTCAAAAGCATAATTAGAAAAGATCAAATGATTTTTGTACATACAATTATTTTATTTCTAATGGTTAATGCTAATTGAGAACATAAAAAATCAGAAGTAAAGAATTAAATGGTAATGAGCCCACAACGTATCCAAAAGCAAAGTGCTTAGCTTAGTTTGGGAATGGCTGTCGTTTACAGTGCTGGTGAACCTTCTCCAAGGTGGCCATTAATCCTGGTCAAGCATATGGTGATGAATATACCACATGAAGAATTCCTAGAATCAGATCTACAGCATTTAGCTAATGTTAGAAGTGTCTTTAGAATGTGATGGCTGTCACACATACAGCGGAGTGATCGCTGGGGTCTTTTGGAAGATGCCCTCATGATCCATATGGCACTTCACACTTCTGATTTGATCTCCCACCCTTTTCATTACATGAGAATATCAATGTTTCACTTAATTATGCAATTCTGATTCCTTTATGTTATTGATGCCAACTCTTTTCACATGCAAATTATAGAAATTTTTTTAGTAATGCTAGGATTAGCAATAATTGGATCTCACTGAATCTGCATACAACCAAATGAGTATGTAATCCATACAGAAGACAACACTCTCAATTGCTTGGATGCAAAGTGCGTCAAAGAAATAACAACTGTCATCATTTAAGAATAAAAATTGGCACATGGGGTTATTCCAGCATGCAATGTAAGTTATAATAACCATTCCATTACTGGTCTTTATGCTGCTGGTGTGTTGGTGAAAGCAGACATGTAATGGTGGACTGGGAACCGTAAAACGAAATAGGCATCGCTTTTGTAAAAGCTGTCACCTGGGCAAGAGAAGATGACCTGCCCTTACTCCAAACAAATAGATTCTTATGTATGACATTTTTTAGATGAATGAGTTATTGTTCCTTCACACCAAATCATTTTTACCTTTTTAGCATTTAAATTTAGTTTGTGGGATTATGAATTATAAAGGGATAAATATAAGACCTGCATTCGCATTCTGGGTTTGCAAAAAGGGAAAGATTTAAAAATTCAACAGATCATCGCTCTGCCTTCCTAGTTCCATTAAAGTAAATACATCAGGTAAAACTTCAGGAACAGTAACAAGCACTTCAGTATACAATTTTATCATTTTATCTTCAAAATACTCCACAGCTAGATTAGATGTAATGCAAATGGTAAGAGGTGTTTGATGTCTTTTTAAAATAGCTATAGCAACACTTCTTTCCTAACCCACACACTTGAAAGTTGTACCCCAGGGTGCAAGCCCAGTACCCAGCCGATGCCAGGAGCTCCCAATTTGTGCTTTAAATAGCCAGTTCATGTGCCTATCAGCCACTTCAGCCCTGCTGATTAGATTTCCAGGTGGAGTGCCACATCATGGAGCGGGTGCAGCTCTTAGTGGCTCTGATAAGCACACATCTAATCTCAAAGAGCCACTGCATAGACTGCACAGGCTGCATGTTGTCTAAGGGTATGTACACAGCGGTATTTCTAAACTTTTCATCCCCTGGAGACTCCACTAGGAATTTTTCAAATATGCAATGCAGCAAAAATTCTTCAGACATTTTATATTTTAGTCCTAATTCATTAGCAAATGAAAAACAAATCAAACTCTTTTGGATATAAGCATCAAATGCTGAGAATGCAGAGCTGCATAAGATAGGATCTTCAAATTTTGTTGCGGTTCTTTAATGATAAGATGCTCCACCCATTCTGCTTTTAAACTTTTCCACCAGGGTTCTTTGTTTGACTGTTTGCTGGAGAAAAATACCACATGCACTTCAGTGCAAAGCTTAGCATGTTCGGGCCTAGCCAGTAATTGGATGTGAGACCAAAAAGGAAAAGTTTGGGTTGCTTCTGGAAGAGGTTTTGGCAAGGCCAGCAGGGCACACTTACCCTGTGATGTGTGTGGATCCTAATGCCCCAGTGCAGTGACAGGGACACTGTGCTGTAGAAATGGTGCAGTCTTACAGATATGATGTAGAACCAAAGACCTGGCTGTCTGTGGTCATAATAGATCCCTGGGTATCATTGATAAAGAGTTGGGTGTATTTCGATATTCTGACTAAATTGCCCACCACAGTCTAGTCATTATTTCCCCTCTTTACCACCTAACACCTAATGTGTGGTGAGTGTACTGGTACAGAAATGGCTGTTGGTACATCTACCCAAGTGGATGCTGCAAATGAGTGGTGGTTAAAGTGGCTCTCCATTCACTATGTAAAGCTCTTTGAGTAGTGAGAAAAATTATTATTAATTATAAACCTGATGCCACTTGATTGATTGGATATGGCTTTGTGCTTGCTTGCAGTGTAGGCAAGTTCCTTGTATTGGAGTGGCATCCTATCTGGATCTCTATTGTTTGGATTACCACAAACAAGACTCTTCAGATGATTCATTTCTTTGTCACTTCATTGCATCCTCTGATCTCTCTTCTGTATAAACTAAATTTAAACAGCATTCTTCAATCCAGTTTCTTCACTTTTTATTTTTCAGTCTTATCTTCCTTGCCTACTCAAGGTTAGCTTGTGATCTCTGCACTGCAGCTTAAATGTAACAATGTAGACAATATATATCAAAATTCTGTTGATGGTGGAAGTGTATTTGTGGTTAAATTCCATAGGGATGTTGCTCTGAAGTGTTTGTACTTGCTGAAGAGAGTCTTAGAACATCCAGCATTGAGGTTACAGATTAAACAGTAGCTGGTAATTTTCCATACATATAGATTATCCTCCCGATACCCAGTGAAATGCTCACCTTGAAAGCAGCTTCACTTGATGTGTTTACTTCAATGTAACTCTCAAGGTAGAGCAGTGATCTGTTGAAATTCCCAAGCTTTCCTTTTTTCCAAATCCAGAGTGAGAATGCAGATCTTACATTTTTATCCCTTTATAATTTGTAATCCCTCAAACCATGATTACATGCTGAAAAAGTAAGATTGATTTAATTGAATGAATGTTTATATAGCAAGGCCAGAATGCTATTTATATTTATAAATGATGTCATGAATACAAAAATAGCAAAATAACATTAAATAAAATGTAAAGACATTATTTTAAAGCCATCCTAAAATTATGCAAATCTATCTATCTATCTATCTATCTATCTATCTATCTATCTATCTATCTATCTATCTATCTATCTATCTATCTATCTATCTATCTATTATAATTCATAATTGAAATGATATATGAGGATGGGCTCAAAAATTCCCCAAATTGGTCAATAACACGGGATAAAGATGTAGTTATCAACTAGGTATCACAGGCCTATAGTCTTGTTAATCAGTCCTCTGAGTGGCATCGTGCTTAGTTGAGCATTCGAGATGCATGCTTCTGACATTTATTCTACAATGGTGCACATGACTTCACCATATTTTCACTCTGCAAGCCAAAAAAAGTATGTCAGGTCATATCACGCATCAAGACAATGACAGTTCTGTTTTTCGAAATTAATAAACTTGTCAGTAAATAGTTTCCTTGTGATCAGACAGATAATCAGTGATATGCTGAGGCTTTAGTTGGAAAACATCCAAAAAAAAACCCATCTGGAGTAATTGTGCACACAGAACTACATGTTGCACCATGACAGTGCACCTGCATTCTCTGTGTTATCTGTTAAAGAGCAGTTGACCAAAACAATTGAATCGTTGACTCACACCTCCCATATTCACCAGATCACGCACCCTGTGACTTTTGTTTTTGTTCCAGAAATTTAAATTGAGAATGAACAGAATATGATTTGCTAGCTTGTTTGAAATGCAGGAAAACGTAGGTTCGTAACAAAAAATTAGAACAGGAAAAATTTCCAGGAATGGGAGAAATTCTGGGAAAAGTGTATTGTATCTCAAGTCAAGTAGTTTGACAGTTACTGAAAGGAATTTGTTGTAAGTTGCATAATGAAGGTTTTCTTTCTTTATTTTTTATAATTCTCAATATAATAATGTCTTATAGCTTTGAATAGAAGATATACAAGCAAATGGTAATCTATAGTGCATTAAGATAAGCCCAACTGAAAGCTAGGTTTGCAAAAAAACTCCAGTCTATACAGAAGCTAGCCAAAATAAACATCTGGATATTCTTTGTCCTCAAAGAAAAATCAGTGTGTTCATTGAGGGTCAACTTGTCTTAATGACTAGCAAGTAGTAAGAAATGATCTGAATGGCCTGTTGGTAAGAAAGAAATATCACATTTCAAACGTTTATTCTACCAAAACGCTACAAGATAAAATAAATTGTGCTACGACACAAGAAAGAATATACAAAATAGATTTTTTTCATTTTGTCATTAGCAATACACTCTTTGAGATGACTTCTGAACGCTCGTATGACTCGTTCAGCCATTTCAAGTGGAATGGCGGTGATTTTATGGCAGTGTCCTTGAGGGCTCAAGGTTTTGAGGTCAGTGTGTGTATACCTTTGACTTGAGATAGCCCCATAAGAAGAAATCGCATGGAGCAAGATCAGAAAAACGTGAAGGCCACCCAACATCGCTACTCAGGGAGATCAGCTTCCCCGGTAACATATCCTGAAAAACTTGCATGGATCTCGGCATTGTATGAGCTGTTGCTCCATCCTGTTGAAACCAGGCAACCATCACATCAGTTTCTCCCAATCGGTTGCCACAAAAAGTTCCCTAGAATTTCAATGAAACGTTCCTAAGTGACAGTGACCGTTGCTCCCCCTCCTCAAAAAAGCAAGGCCCTACAACGCCAAATTCTGCAACGACGTATCAAACTGTAAAACGCTCACTGTTGAAGTTCACGAGTGTTGGTTTCAGCCAAATAACGAAAGTTTTGCTTATTTACGCAGCCATTCAAATGGAAATTTGCCTCGTTGCTGCACATGACAATGGCATCTACGTGAACGGTTTGCAGAATGTTTGTGCACAACTCTCAATGGTTCTCTCAGTCTTTCCCATTGAGTTCCTGCACTACCATCACATTGTATAGATGGAAATTAAGGTCCTCATGCAAAATCCTCCTCAAAGACGTGTTGTAAATGCCTGAGGCTGAAACATCTAGGAGACTGCAAAATTTATACCTTTACAGCTTGGATGTTTTCAGGCATTTGTACAGTCCAAGGATGGCCTGAGGATTTTCTGGTCAATGTTGTACCTGTCTGTCTAACTTTAGTCACCCACTGAAGGATTGTTTTCCGATTTGGGACATCATTGTTAGGAGGAATGTTGAAATGTGTTTGGAAGGCGCATTGTGTAGTGATGATGGATTTGTTGTTTCTGAAGAACACTTTGACAGCAAAAGCACGGTGCACACCAGACCAAGGCATGTTGCCGACTGTAAATTACAAGGGATTGCCTGTCAAAGAACCCCCACCCCAGCCCACTCGGCTACCTCTACCTCATGCAATGACCTTGAGAAATGTGGTATTTCATTTTGGCTCATTCTGTACTTTACTTGGTAAGGATAAATTAATTTGCTCCTTTGTATACTGCATATTAAAACACCTCATTGATGACGTAATATTTTTGTATTCGGGAAGAAAGATGTTAGTTTAGCAATGTGAGTAGGAGTTAAATGTGTTTTACAGATACCATCTATGTTTTGCATGCAAACAGCTAAAGTAAAGTTCATGCTTTTTGTATTATGAGTTAGCAATATTGCCTTTCTATTTGAAAAATGTCCTCATAGGAGCAATTCTGTTTTTTACAAATTTAAAGATAAGACCTTTTCCCTCAGTTTTTGGTTCATTTCATTAATAACTTAAATAATAACATTTTATTTGGATTTAAGATAAGAGCATTGATGTCTTACCGCATGTTGAAAATCAATGTTAGGTTTATGCATTGCATCTCTTAATTGTAACATCTAAAGAGTAAAAAAAAAGAAGAAAGCCCTGAGGCATACTACCACCTCAAGACAGGAATTAGGGAGTGCTGCCATCAGTCTATAGTGCCAAACGCTGTGCATGAATCTGCAAGTACAGTATACGGTATATGTTTATAGGGCCATTATTGTGTTCGTAAGAATTACTTATGAACGCTTTGAAATCACTTGCTGACTCAATTGCCTGCTGACTCACCGGTACGAGAAAATCCCCACATGTGAACTATCGTTTGACTCATCTTAATGTCTAATTATGCAAGACATTGAGCTTTTTGAGGTCTCCCTTAATTGTGGGTCTCTAGCACCAAAAAAGTAATTTTGAAACCATTTTTGAACCTTATTTTCTGCAGGAAATTATACCCTTTAATAAACAGTATACCAATTGGTGTCTTCTGATTAGAAGGACTTGAAGTTGTACATTTCATATCAACCAACCCCAGGGATTCACCCCTCTAATGGGGTTAAAATTACACTTTTTTTTTACAAAGTTTGAAAAAGTAAAGATCAAAAATATAGTTGTTGATCATGAATATGATAATATTTTTGATATTTGTTTCTTTATTGGTGTTCCTAGACTCTAAGAGCTACTTCTAGAAGGTTAGAAATGATCAATTTCAAACACAAGCATGTATGTTTTAGACTATTTTTAGGTCAGTATCTAGGAATATGATATTAGTTTTGATTTTTGATCCTTTATTCAGAATCTCACCCCCTCTGGACCTCTATCAGAAAGAGAAAAATGACAAATTTCCATTACAATCAAGAAAATTTAGACTTTAAACATGTAAATTGAACCACACATTTTAATAATGTCAGATATCTGACAAAACCATTCTTGCTTATTATTTATTTCTGCCTATGAAGTAAATCATTACATTTCTTTTGAACACCCCGAATTAGGGTGGCTTATGCTAAATCAGACATTTTGTCATATGAAATTCCTACATGCATTGGCTAATCAATAAGTAACATGTCATTACTCTCCAATGCCAGGATTAGTTAGTAGAACTACCTTAAATCAAAAAATATTGTCTTCATTATCTGAAAAATCTCGCAACAAACTGTATTTACATGAATGCTAGAATATGTATTTGTGCTGTGTGATGGATGGCCGACCGTTCATCCTGGCCAATACCCCCACACTGCCAGGTGGAGCCCCCCCTGCAGCATGGAGGTGCCCCGAATGCCAGTAGGGAATTATGGACGTTGGAGTTTTCCTTTACAGCCCTGCTGGATACCATGGGGGCCACTAGAAGGCGCTGCAGGGAGGAGCAGTGACTATTTTCCCTACGCTCCGGAAGTACACATGGACAGGGGAATGACGTGCTTCCGGGGTAAAGAAAAAGGATTTTATCTGACCTGGAAGTGTTCCTAGTCATGTGGACAGAGAGGGCAAAACACTTCCGGGTCAAGGACTATAAAAGACTCAGAGAAACACCAGCTGGGTGGAAGGTTGGCAACACGTCTGGGAGTGGAGGATTGTATTTGTGATTAATTATTGGTTTATTTATGAGTATAGTGGAGGAGAGGGTGCTTTGTGCACTGTGCTGTATGAATAAAGTCAACTTGTGGATTTTTTCCTGGTGTCTGGAGTCTTGGACAGGGGTTCAAGGGAGTGATACTGCCCCCTATCTGTCACAGCTGATATGTGTCTATGATGAAATTGGAGAGAAAGCCAGGCTGAAGTTTTCACAAAGGTTGTGTTTTTTAAATAAGATTTGAGTTGTGAGATTCCAGTTTTCTGTAAAAGTTTGGTACAAAATGATGTAAGTTTGACATTATACCCCTGAAAAGCATTAAGTTCTAAACCTGGTTTCTTTATTAGACATCCAACACCTAAAATGAATTGGGGATGATGGCATCTAGTAATGCTGTATCAGTCCATTTATGTCTTTTTTTTTAAATTTTTTATTGAAATTATTAAAAAAATAACATTCCATACATTGGCGATTCTAAATTGGCCTTAGTGTGTGCTTGGTGTGTGGGTGTGTTTGTGTGTGTCCTGCGGTGGGTTGGCACCCTGCCCAGGATTGGTTCCTGCCTTGTGCCCTGTGTTGGCTGGGATTGGCTCCAGCAGACCCCCGTGACCCTGTGTTAGGATTCAGCGGGTTAGAAAATGGATGGATGAACATTCCATACAATCAAGTCAAACTGAGCAGAACTAAATTCAGATCCACCCCCACCCATGAGAAAGAGAGAACGGCCAACAACCAGAGCAAAACTGTTGAGAGAAGTAAAGAGAGAAAAAAAAGTCTTTCCCCCAATAAAAATGCTTATTCTAAAATATTATTGATTAGTTCTTTCCAAGTTTTAAAAAAGTTTTGTACCGATCATCCAAGAGATTATTGAATTTTTTCCAATTTCAAATAGTATATAACATCGTTTACCCACTGACTTAGCAGTGGTATGTTAGGATTCTTCCATTTGAGCAAGACAAGTCTATGTGCTAATAGTGAAGTAAAGGCAATTACAGTTTGTTTGTCCTTCTCCACTTTAAGACCATCTGGAAGTACATTAAACACAGCTGTTAGTGGATTAGGAGAGATTGAGTCTGATAAGCATTTAAAGATTATAATCCAAAATCTTTTAAATTTGGTACAGGCCCAGAACATATGGCCTAGTGAAGCTGGAGCTCGATTGCAACATTTGCTGGTTGGATCTTGCCCTGGAAACATTTTGGACAATTTTAAGCGAGATGGATGTGCTCGATAAAAGATTTTAAGTTGAATAATTGAATGTTTTACACATATGGAGCTACAGTGGATTTGGTGCATGGCTGCCTTCTACTCCTTTTCTAAATTTTTGAGTAAGAGATCCTTTTCCCACTGTGAGCTAGGGTCGTTAAAAGAAATGGACTTTAAAATGTATTTATATATTATAGAAATGCTGTCTGAGTCCCCAAGACTGATCAATATCTTTTCTGGAATTGAAATAGGTGGGAGGTGAGGAAAATTGGGCAGATCTTGTTTAGCAAAGTTTCTAATTTGGAGATAGTGAAAAAATTGTGTTGCTGGGAGACTAAATTTAGAGTGTAATTGTTCATAGGATGCAATGACATTATTTATATACAGATCTCTAAATGATTTAATCCCATATATTTTCCAAACATTAAAAACTGTATGAGTTACTTCTTTACTTGCTCTGTGTAGTACAGGCACAGCAGCATGGGGTACAAGGATGTCAGCCCATCGCATAACACACTCCCACACTTTGATTACATCAGGACAGAATGGACTGAGCTCCCATCAAGTTTCCTATAGGTAGAAGTTTGTGTTTTCTTTCCATATGCTTATTGTATTCTGTCCACTGGGAAGTCTAATTTTCCAAAGATGTGCAGAATAGATTGACTGGTAACTTGTAAGAGGTTTTGGGGAACTGGCTCATTCTCTTTGTATCTTAATTAAATTTCTTCAAGTATACTGTGATCCTCAATAAATCCCAAAGATCCCTATATCACGCTAAATGGTGACTCTAATGTTTTCTTCATCTTTTATAATATAGCCTGGAATATCCAGTAGTTGTTCTCTACCTTGACCCTCTTGGCTGCAGGTTTACTCTGTAACACACCTTGACCCTGAACTGAATAAATGGCTCTAGAACTAGGATGAACTGATGATTTGCAGTTTGAGTTTTAAATTAGTCATTCAGTACTGCTACAATGCATTTGATCTTACAAGACAGTGTCAGTGATGTTACAGATAACCATTTAAATAATGTAGCTTTCTTTTTACTGATTTGCCTCAATTTTGGTGTCCTGAAAAATGGGCAGCATTTGTTAGATTGCCTCCACTTAGTAGATTGAATTGGTGGATGTCACTATGCACCAAGCAATACACAGAACAAAAGGCCAAGAAGACAGTGACCCACATGTAAGAGGCTTACTGTGATCTGGTAAGATGTTCACTCACGGACACATTTGAGTGTTTGTGTACATTCCTGATGTCTTGTAGAGCTGAATGCCATTTTCATACTTCCACTCTGCAGAATGCATGACATATAAGCAGCTTTCATAATTTATAATTCACATATAAATATTGCACACATTGAAGGAAAGATGACGTACTTTACTAGAAGGTTAGTGGCCCGGTTAAACTTTCATCTTCAGACTCCCACAAAAAATGAGGCAATGAGGGAAATAGTTGTAATAAATGTAAAATTTTATTAGAAAATTAGGGGGCTTACCCCCTGCTTGCTTTGCTCGCCAATCCCCCTGGCTTGCGCTACGTGCCAGCCACTTCGCATCTCTGCCGCTTGTGTTGTGAAGAGGGGGAATGAACACACCCCAAGGAGATGCGGTCGTTCCTCCGAAATCCCCTCTTAAAAGGTGATACAATGGAAAACACATATAGTTTTTTTTTTGACGTTGTCACAAAAATGAGACCTAAACAGATAAAGGTTTGGGGCAGTCACCCGTATAATATGGTATCCTGGCTGCAAAGTCGTTTTTTATCAAATAAACAGCACTGATGTGCATACAACCGAGTCCAGAACAAGACTGAGGGAAAAGGGGAAAAGGACAGGCTTTTAAAGGGGAAGACAGGAAGTGAGGTCATAAGGATCGGGCCCATGTTCTTCAATCATTGGTTTGAGCCTGGATGTGACATCACAGGGGCCGGAGCCGGTGAGGTCTACTTCCATTGGCTCGGTCCTGGAAGTGACGTCAAGACAGCCAGGTGGAATCTCCCGGGAATGGTCTACAGGAAAGGGAAAGGGAGAAAAAGGGTCAGTGCACACTGCCACATCCTGGCATGCCTCAGAACAAGCCCTTTCGCTGCCTCCCATGCGCACGTGTGTGACAAAGTCCTCTTTGCTCAATCAGCTGCTGGCTTGCTGCTGCTGCCATGCCACATGATCTGCATCTCGCATGGCACTTTGAACATTTAAAAGCCTCTACAACAGCTGTCTTTGTCATCTACTTTTTCTCTCTTATTTTCAGCTCCTGGCGTGGTTAAATCTCTTGGCACAAAGTCTCACGGGACGTGAGTTCTTGATATTTTAGTTTAGAATTTAAAATATAAGAATCTGAAAATCTAACAACATCACATTAAAGTTCGATACATTCTGAAAATAATGATACCAAACACGTAATTTGTAGGTTTTAAAATAAGCCTGATTTAAAGCGTGACAGAAAACGTCACATAGAAACTTCACATAAAATCGTTGCACAAAATTGTTGCACTTTAAGGCTTAGGATTTTATATATATAGAGTAGATAGTGTGTCAATTTTTCCAACTAATATTTAATAAAAGTATTTATTAGATGTTAGAAATAACATTGCAGGGTAAGTTCACTGTTTACAACTTGAATTTTACACTCCCTATAAAAAGAATTCATCCCCTGGAAGTTTTCACTATTTTCATGCTATTCAACATTAAATCACAGGAGGTTTATTTTGTTTTATTTGACACCGATCAACAAAAGACTAAATCTTTAAAAGAGAGCTCTGCAAAGTGGTCTACATTAATTACAAATATACAGCACAAAATAATGGACTGTATAGATATTCATCCCTTTAATAAAACAATACCAAAATCATCACTGGCACATCCAACTACTCTAAGAAGTCACAGAGTTCGTTCAATGGAGACCGTCTGTCTGTAGTCAAGAGGGTTTCAGTTGATTGTAGTATAACTGCAAATAAAATATGTGGCAGTATCATGGCCTAACCTATGCAATCAGGACAATCCAAGCAACTCCGTGAAAACATGATTGAAAAGCACAAGTCAGGGAGTGGAGACAAGAAAATATCCAAGTCACTGAATACCCACTGGAAACCAGTTAACTCAATCAAACAGAAAGAGAATGAGTGTGGCACAGCTGTAAATCTGCCTAGAGCAAGCTGCCCACCAAACTCAGTGACCATACAAGAAGAAAACATGTAGGGAGACCTGTGGAAGATTGGAAAGACTATGCAGAGAACAACTCCTGTGCTTCACCAGTCACATCTTTATGGTAGAGACATGACATCTCAGCTAGAGTTTTCCAGAAAGCACATAGAAGACTCTGAAGTCACCTGGAAGAAAGTTCCATGGTCTCATGAGACCAAAATTTTGTATTTTGGCCATCAAACTAAATGCCATGCCAAATACATTATGAAAAACCACACCATCCCTACCGTGAAACATAGCTGTGCCGGCACCATGCAGTGGGGATGCTTCTCTGTAGCGGGGCCTTGAAGAGCTTATGAGGGGTACAGGGTAAAATGAATGCAACAAAATACAAGAAAATCAAGGAGGAAAACTGGATGTGATCTACAAGAAACCTGTGCCTTTGGAGATTTGTTTTCCAGCAAGACAGCCACACCAAGTATAAAGTCAAAGCTACACAGGACTGGCTTAAACACAACATGGGGTCCTGGGGTGGCCCAGTTAGAGTCCAGATCGCAATCCAATTGAGAATTTGTAGCTGAAAATAAAAAAGGCTGCTCAGTCACAATTGCCCTGCAACCTCACAGAGCTTTACAAAAGTACAGGGTCCAGATTTGCAAAGCCAATAGGGACCTGAGCACACAGACTCAAGGCTGTCATGGCTGCCAAAGGTGCATCTACTAAATTCTGACTTGAAAGAGGTGAATGCTTATAAGCTTATCCAATCAATTTATATTTGTAATTTATTTAGGCCACTTTGAAGAGATCTGTTTTTAATCTGACACTAAAGAGTCTTTAGGTGTTGATCAGTATAAAAAATGTCATTCAATATTGTATAACAATAAAATGTGAAAACCTTCAAAAGAGTGAAAACTCTTTATAGACACTGTACGTTTCTTTTTTTAATCTTCTTTTCTTTTAATCTGGTGTCTGCTCTGAGTTTAAAGAATAGATCTGTCATCCAAAACAGTGTAAAAACAAAAAAGATTTGATCTTGTATTGGACACCTGCTGTGCTAGCACTGTGGAGGCTTTAGCCAGTCTCATTTATAGAACTTCCATTGCATGATGCTCCAGAATGTGTATGTGGGTATATTTAGAAAGCCCTCCATTCAGTCTCTTCCTCAGTCATTACCCTGCAACCGCTGTGTCTCAGGCAATGCGGGGGATTTATTTTTAGAAGTCTAAAAAGCAGAGCCATTTAGTTCAGTTATAAAAAAAAAAAAAAGAGAAAAACAACCAAACACAGTGTTTCACCGATGTTTGCACCACATTTGAATTTCAATAAAGAGAAATTAAGTAAATACATGTCATCACTGCTGATGCTAGGTTATTTTGTGCCCTAGGCCAAGCTTATTAGTGTACCAAATGACTGTTCAGTAGCTATCCCATGTGGCTGGGGTCCCCAACCATGATCTGCACCTTAGGCAAATGCTTAATTGACCTTAATGCTGGTGCCGGCCCTGCATGTCATGTCATTTTCTAGTCTTCTTAAAATTCTGTGTTGGCGAGGGGTGGGTTTATAGAGTCTTACACAGCTAACATAGGGTGCACGGCAGGAATAAACCAAACATGCACACATACACACACTTATATATCCAGACTATGACCAATAAAACGTTAAGAATTCACCTAACCTGCATGTCTTTGGACAGGGGGAGGAAACCAGAGCACCTGGAGAAAACCCAGACAGGCATGGGAATAACATGCATACTCCACACACGGAGGGCCCAGGACTCGAACACTGGTTTCACTGCACTGCCGTGACGCTCAAGTAAAATACATGTGAGCTGTAATTCAATATTTATTGCGTCTAGATACAGTACATTTATTTATGACAACAGTTTAAGGTAAGGCATTATCTTTTTTTCTGAAAATTACTTCATTTTAAAAAGAAGCCATCTATCACCTAATCTGCTTAATCTACAGTAGTTTGGGGTTGTGGTGGTCAGACATTGACTGGCACTAAGCAAGGACCAGCACACACAGTTAGGTAATATGCAGTATTTGAAATATATATATATTATTTTTTTTATTATTTTATTTATTATTTATATATATATTATTTAAATATTTATATATAGGTAATATATTTGAAATATAGGAGGAGTACCCAGGGGGAAACCCACATAGACACGCGTGAAATAAGTAAAACCTGCATAACCAGTGAAAGGACTGGCATTTGAAATCATAATTTACCAACAGTTCAACAGCAGTACATCTGTTAAAAATGTAAAAATGATTTTGATGTCTAAGAAAATATTATGTAACATTTTGTGAAAAGAGATATTAACAGTTTGTTCCATATTTGGGCAAAATTGGACTTTCATTAAAAATGAGTCACCGATCTCTACTCTTCATTTCAAAGTCACTTTTGTTGAGAGGTGTTGACAAGCATGTGATCCGTCATTTGGGTGGACTGCCCGTTGACTGGTGAGGCTGACTGAACCTGAAATAATTCTACATTGGGTGATTTAACAAAGTAGCCTGCTCCACACATTTTGTTGAAATGCTTCAAGCTTGAATAATATTAATTATGATTAACTGAGTGCTGAAACAAGCACCAAGATGGGAGAGAAAGAGACACCACACAAAATGAGCAACCATAAGATAATCATTAATCCTCTGCACGTAAGCAAACCTCCCCACTCTTAGGGGTTATGGGGGCACCTCCAAAACAACAAATATGCACTTAAATGTTCAGGCAAGTCATGGTTCACCCAGCCTTTGTGCTGTCACATTCATGTGGGCCAGTTAGATTCACACTCCTTCATGTACATGTTGAGGAGTGGCACCTCACAATCTCACTCATGGCACCTCCTTGACTTCTCCACAGCACACAAGCTTTCCTAGATTCCACCACCTGCACAGATTCTCTCTGATCTGGTCATACCACTTGTCAGCTTTGTTATTTTCTTTCTTTCTCCTCCTGACTCCCCCTGGCACAAGCTGCCATCACTCATTCAAACTGCTGAACTGCAGACACTCCTTGGTAGTTGAAATTCTCCTATTTAATCCCCCCACAGGATTGCCTAACCCCCTGTAAGAACCCTTTCAAAAGGGTGTGGATTTATTTGTGGCACAGTTACAGTCACTCCAGGTAGTGGGCTACACTCCATCTATAAGTGCTTAGTCTGCCATTCCATTGCAGTGACCACTCTGGATAGCTGGCTCTGCCTAGTCAGTACTATAAGTGCTTTGACTGATGGCTATTACAGTATATCAAGTTAAAACATATTATTCTCTTCATGATCAATGAAAGATGACACAGTGGCATGGTAATTACTGCTGCAACCTCACACCACCAGGAGACAAAGGTAAAATCCTGGCCTCTCTACTATCAGTGTGGAGTTTGCATGTTCTCACTCTGTTGTTCTCTGGCTTTCAATCTAAAGAGGGGTATGTTATATTATTTGATAGGTCCATTAAAGGGGGTGTGTCCTATACATGATTGTGCCCTGTGGTGGACTAGAATTCTCCTCAGGGTTGGTTTGTGACTTGTAAACATTGTTGGTAGGTTAGGCTTTTGCTTTCTGTGCTTTTAAAATTGAAAATGGCAGGTTTAATAAACGAAGGAATTATATTCATGTATTAGATATGCAGTATGTTCATGTTTCCTCATGAAAAAAGAAGTAGAAAATAAAAGTAAAAATATTCTTACATGGAGAAAATATAAATTTATTGTTTCATTAGACATGGTGTGATTGGTTGTATTTGCCCACAGTTTTGTGATTAACACCACTGCTTATTTTGACCTTCATTTCAAATGACCCCAACAGACTTTCCCCATCTATTTGTCCTCCACCTCAACTTCTGGGCCTTGTATGATCAACAGTGGGCACTCCAACTGGTGGTGCACTCCAGTTTAAGTTGGTTTTAATTCCAATAAATCCCTTAAGGCTGACAGAAGTCAGTCTGCTAGCTCTCTTTCTGTCTTTCTGATTGGTGTCCTTCTTTAATTAGACTGCTTTCTCCCAATACAGACCTTAGTTATCATCCAGTCTGAAATGCATTTCAGACACATATTATAATTTAATATTTGGAGTACAAGAGCACATTGCTACTCTTGCCTAATTATTCATTGCTGAAAATGACTCTTTATTATATAAAAGAAATCCTGTGATGAGACAAGACTTTTTTGAAGATATTTTTTCAAGTCCCGTAAGACGAGACTTTTGACATGAGATTGTTTCAAGTCCTGCTCTCCTCTCAACCATATTCAAGCATGCACACGGTCCTCTCACCTCTCATTCATGTGAATGCTTTTGTCAGACACATTTCATGCTCAGCTCTTATAAATTTTTATGTTTTCCTCACTTTAAGTTCCCAATTAAAGAAGACGTATTTAATCCAAACCTTCAACCAAAACACACAATGGTGTGTAAATGAAAAAAATGTAAAGCCAGTTTTAGAACAAACTAAAACTAACAATTATTTAATTCAAGCAAAGATGATGTCAATGTGAATTAGTCATCAGACATTGACACAGAAAGTGAAACTGACACATACTGAGCCAACATGATATGCCTGATGAATTGGTCACCAGAAGATTAACTGAGGTGCAGGTAGGTATGTTTTGAAAAGACAAATGATTGTGATCTAATGGAAGGACAAGAAAGACATTGGCCCCCTAAAAACACTTTTCACAACGCAGCAGCTTTAGTTTATGTCAGGGGAAATGTGGAAGTCAGTAACTTTGTGCTCTGGTTGCCTACAATAACACAAGAGACACATTGATCATTTGAATCTGGCATTGACATCCTACCCACTCATGTGCAAGCAATTGTACTAAATCTGTATGGGTGCAGCAGTGAACATAAAATACCATTCCTGCTGGATTTATGTGTATGTTTTGGTATTTACATTTCTGTTACATATAATAACTAAACTAAATTAAACATTTTTAAGTTTAAACATAAAAGCTTTAAGAATTAAACATTTTTGACTTGACAGAAGTTGGATGTTTTACACTTACACATCCCTCTATTATATAAAAAAATCCTGGGACTAGACAAGAATTTTTATCCTGGGACAGGACAAGACTTTTTCAGGGAGATAATTTCAAGTCCCTTGAGACAAAACTTTGTGCCAAGAGATTTAACCATGCCCGGGGCCGGAAATAAAAGACAAAGAATAGATGACAAAGTAGAACGTCATAAAGAGATAACAAATGTTGGCATGATACACATGCAGAGCAGGTTAGAGATAATAAAAGTACTAAAATTCGAAAGTCTCAAAAAACTGATAGTAAAGATTGCATTAGCACAATCTAACGGAAATTTTTAGTCGGTGAAATAGCAAAACAGCAAAAAGAGATCAAATATATGGACAAAGGTAATATGACAGAAGTATGTAGATATTGTTTGGCTTTAAAGTTTAAGTCAGAGACTTGTAGATTGTCTAATTTGTGTTGCCATCAGGGAAAAGTAGTGTTTCTTCACAATGAAGAGGCGTATCTGCAAGAAATAAAAGATTTCTTATTTGGTGAAAACGAAATCCACAAACACTGTACGCAAAATATCAGAATCTACAATAATCTGTTCGCTTTCACATCAATCAATGCTCAAAATGTAGATTTACATGATTCAGGACTATACGCTTTGAGAACCTGTGGTCCCGCAACAATTAAAGCTACTACAAGTTTAATTTCAAAGAAACCACAATTTGGTTAGGTTTATATTTATGATCACGGAGAAGCAATGCAACATAGAATCGAAACAGTTAAACAATCAAATGTATTAGAAATTCTACAGCCAATAGTGGATACAAATCCATACGTCCAAAAGTTTCGCACTTTACATGAAATTTATATAATAATAATAATAAACCAACATGTGACAAATTGTCAGCGATAATAGTTTCGAAAGAAGGAGATATCAAAGACAGTCTTGATATCCGTGTTTATCCAAAAGCACAGCACGATTCGTCGTAAGTGGCAGATCCAGGAAGACTAGCGCATAATGCCTGCACAGGAGTTGGCGAGCAAAGCAAGCAGGGGGCAGAGTCCCCTAGTAATTTTAAAAGTTAGTTTACAGTGTTAATTTTGTTTGCAGTCTTTTTTTTAAGAAAAAAAAGGTTTGCATACTGATAAAATACACAAAGGTAATTTAAATAATGAATTTACTTAATATCATGAGTAAGCACAGGAAATATAACAAAATAATTCTTTATTTGTCCATCCATCTATTTTCCTACCCGCTGAATCCGAACACAGGGTCACGGGGGTCTGCTGGAGCCAATCCCAGCCAACACAGGGCACAAGGCAGGAACCAATCCTGGGCAGGGTGCCAACCCACCGCAGGACACACACAAACACACCCACACACCAAGCACACACTAGGGCCAATTTAGAATCGCCAATCCACCTAACCTGCATGTCTTTGGATTGTGGGAGGAAACCGGAGCGCCCGAAGGAAACCCACGCAAACACGGGGAGAACATGCAAACTCCACGCAGGGAGGACCCAGGAAGCGAACCCGGGTCTCCTAACTGCGAGGCACCACACCACCGTGCTGCCCATTCTTTATTTGTGTAAAATCATATTTTATTTTCATTTTAAATGTCATTGTTTTTGTCATTATAAGCCAGCATAAAATGCAATAACCTATTGAAAATAAATACCATATGCTTGACCATAAACATTTGCTGTATAAAAAGACTGGTAGCAAAAAAAGAAAAATAATAATGACATCTCGGTTCAGTATTCTCCTGCATTTATAAAGGACTTCATAAGGACTATAAAGGACTTCATAAAGTGAAGCTAAATGCCACTGTTATAGTTATAAATGAAAAAGAACACAAACCACATAAAGAAATGATTTTAATGAACAATTTGGATTGCAATATAAGTCCAAATTCACACCAGAGGCTGTCCTGGGTGCACAGATCTTTTGTTGGATGATAAAAGTTAGGATTTCAAAGACTCCAGGCAGCTGGCCTGATAATCAAAGATTTCCCTCAGATCTCTGTTGACTTAGAAATTAAATGGAGGATGGCTCCAAAGTAGAAGCTCATAAGGTCAACCCCTAAGAGACCAACTGAGTACAGTGGCAGGGAACAAAAATTTGACAGATAGATAAAGACCCCACATAGAAGTGAGAAAATATTATAGAGACATGAGAAATTAAGCTAATCTAAATAGTTTATAAATGTAGATTGGATCAGGGTATAAGAAAAAGGTGGTGATAGATAGATAGATAGATAGATAGATAGATAGATAGATAGATAGATAGATAGATAGATAGATAGATAGATAGATAGATAGATAGATAGATAATGTGGTCCATGGCTGGCCATTCATCCCAGCCAATACCCCCAGGCCGCCAGAGGGAGCCCTCCCTGCGACATGGAGATGCCCCAAATTCCATCATGGGGATCATGGGCTATGGGGTTTTCCTGTACAGCCTTGCTGGATAATGTTGGGACCACCAGGGGTTGCTGCAGGGAGACCCAGGGACTACTATTTGCCCTACGCCCCGGAAGTACGTACGAGTCACATGGACAGGAGGAATGACATACTAACAGGGTGAAGAAAAGGACTTTTTATCTGACCCGGAAGTGATAAGAAATCATGGACTGAAGGCAGGGAAACATTTCTGGGTCAGGAACTATAAAAGGACTGTGGGAACTCCCAGACGACGAGCTGAGCTGGGTGGAAGGGTGGCAACGCGTCTGGGAGTGGAGGAATTGATTATTGAGAGTATTGTGTTTATTTATGAGAATTGTGGAGAGGAGAGTGCTTTGTGCACTGTGCATTATTAATCAAGTCAATACTTGGACTTTTACCTCGTGTCTGATGTCTTGGTCAAGGGTTCAAGGGAGCGATAGCGCCCCCTATCTGTCGCAATAGATAGATAGAATGTAAGCACTTTGTTCTTCAGAAGGGGAAACTTAGTTATTTTAAACAGGGATAACAGCCCTCAAATAAAAAATAATTTCAAAAAAGAAGAAAAAACATCTAACTTGGTTACCAATAAGAGAACAGTCATAGTGGGGCATTATAAAGACTTATTGATGTAAGTAGGAAGGAGCCCAACACTTCTGCTGAATAATTTGCTGGCTAAAATGACTTAGAGATTGTGTGTCATAAAGAGAATGTGCAGCTTTGTTCATAATGGGGGCCGGGCCCTCCTCCCTCACGCACCAGCCTTGGGGCATGTACTTTACCTCCACTTAGCTAGCGAACAAGATAACTATTTAATGGAGTTAGATCTGTTTTTTCTATAATTTGCTTGAACATTCTGTTTGATTTTGCAACTTTTCTCATTGCACTAAAAATCATAGTTCACTTGCAGGAGTGATATATTAGTGCTAATCTGAGACAGAGGCTGCGGGCCGAAGGGAGGGAGAAGAGTGACATCAAGAGTGGGGAGCTGGGCGGGGCCCTCTTCATTGTCCTTTTTCATTAATACGTGTGTGGAGCCGCAGGGCACGGCTAGTAGAGTATATAAAGGATGTCACTACCAACATTAAAGGAATGCAGTTTCCTAAACAAAAAAGACTGACCAGAAGTTGAAGAAAAGAGCTGAAAGAAAGATTTGTGAGAAGACCTGGGAGGTGAGAAAATCAGGATGCACGTGGAAAGCCATCCAGCTGCCACACCTTGTGCTGTAGATAGTATTGCCTATACAAAACTCTGAGGTGTTTAGTGTTTTTCATAGGGTGTTTGCTTTGCATTTAGTCTCCTTTAAGTTCCACATTAATAAGCAAATAAATGTTTCATTTCGCTGGGATGCTGGTGCCCTGATTTATCTGTACTCACATCCACAGCATGTGATAAGCGTGAATGGACTTAAATCTTTCTTTTATTGTGTACCTAATTGATTCACTGACTATTAGTGGTAACTGAACTATCAACTGAGGTGACTGCAGCAATTGAATAGCTCTTAAACATATAATTTGAAATGACTTTCCATCAGCCTCCTGGTGAAAGATAACATATATTCAAGAAAACAAGTAAAGAGAACATCCAGACATTGTTTTAAATGCTGCTGGGCTGCCTCAGTTCTAAAGACAAATGTTTCCTGAGTAGTTACTGCCACTGTTCTTTTCCTCTCCTAATTGGGTTTGTTTGATCTCTCTGATTTAGACTTTTTGCTTTTAAAAGACTGCAGGTACCATTGGAGAAAGTGAATGAATCAATCTGAAGTTAAATAGTCAGTTGTTTTCAAGCCAGTATCACAATCTCAGTCTGTCTCTGGTCAGTTCAGCATATCCTGAATTAGACAGGACAATGCCTTAGAAAAAAAAACGATTTCAAAGTGGAGAATTGTTTTGGAGTCTGTCATTATTTCTGTGGGTTGTGCACTTTTGTGCCTGTGCTGTAAAAGTGTGAGTGTTATATAACCTGGTGACTATTAAATGGTCCAGTGTAAGTGAATGTGGGAGTGTGAAAGAGTGGATCAAATGATGGCCTGTCCAGTGCTGGTCCCTCCATTGTGCTCAATGCTGCTGGCACAGGCAACACCAATCACTCCAAATTTAAATTAAGTAGGTTCACCAAATTAATTTATTGGGTCTATACATTTGATGGAACAAACAAAATGAAAAATCCAGGAACGTGAAATGTGCTAAATTCCATACAGCAAGTGTGGTGTCAGTATGATGAGTGCTGCAATTGAATTAAATAGTTTGCATCGGAATGCAAAAATATCCAAACATAATTGTAATGCTGCATGTTAAAATATAAATAACCACCTCTATCACTGCCAGAGACTGGGAATAAGCAGCTAAACGGAGAGCAGGGTGGCTGAGAGCCCCTCCGACCAGTCAACTGCAGTGCGGACAAGCAAGCAAGGCAGGGAGCTTTCTGTTGTCATGGCGACCATTCACACACGGCATCAAGCAGACATTTTATTAGTTTGGTAGCAAAACACCTTTCATTCTCTTTGCCAAAATAATAATTTGCTCTAAATGTTACAAAAACAACCTCAGAATGTGTTGGTGGGGCAACAGGGGGTCTTAGCTGGACCAGCATAAATCTACATACTAACTGTGGGATTAGTGTGCACAAGCTGAGTAAATTTCCTTTTTTTCATGACTTCAGGCTCTGGTTTTCAATCTTTTGGTCTTTCCATCTTTATGAAACACTAGTCGCACTGGAGTGTATCATTATTCAGAACTCAAAGAGAGAAGCTTTGATTTTGGAAGAGCTGAGAAAGAGCACGTGAAGAGTCACCCAGGGGTGAAATGACCCACTCTGGATCTAGGATGACTTCTGAAGAAGCCATTATTCACATCATGTGATTGTGGGACTGTTGCCTCTTCCAGGCATCCTTTCTGAGATTTGCCCTTTTTCTGATGTGATGGGTTTAAGCAACTAAGAATGTTCCACACCTCCTTGTTTACAGTTGCTTTACCTGATACAAGACCTTATTTACCTATAAACTCCCTGCATTAAACCCCTTTTGAAGTGAGGTATCTTAGGGATCTGTTCTAACTGAATCCATCAGAGGTTCGGGTTGGTAAACCTAAATCGTAGGTGTTTCTCTGGCATGGCTTCCTATCAGGGCTTCAAAGTTGTACATTTTCATTGTAAAACTTCAAACTTTTAAAACAGAAATGGAATAAGTTTAAAAGGGAAATTCAAAACATACTAAGGTAAGAGTTTATTATGACAACTTTTTTGTTGCTGAATGCAACACTAGTTAGAAAATGGTGCTAGTCAGTAAACTTGCTAAAACTGACTCACAGGATTTGATTTGAAATGATGCCTAGCAGTGCCAAGCCGGCAGTGGAGCTTAAGTGAAAATGAAGATCTAGACAAACAGAAACACATGGGGTCCATGCCAAGCCAGGTTAAAACAAAATCTAAAATCTAATTAACTAAATAAATAACTGAACACACATTGAATTTTTTCTAAACAGGTTGTTTTTTCGGATGAGAGTTTGATGCATGTCCTTGAGGACCGTGCTCAATTTGTGCGCCGACATCCTGGTGAGGAATTCCGCCCAGATTGTGTTAAACAGACAGTTAAGCAGCCACTTTCTTTGATGGTTTGGGGTGCCATCAGTGTTCACGGTGTGAGTCGTCTGCACATCGTGGAAGGAACGATGCACCAGGATCAAAACATCCAAGTCCTGGAAATATGGCTCCTCCCTCAGTTAAGGGACTGGACTCAAGGATCTCATCAGGATGTCATTTTCCAGCAAGATAATGCCCCTTGCCACACATCCAAAAAGGTCAAGAAGTACCTGGCAGGAAAACAACTCCAATTGCTCGACTGGCCTGGAAACCCCATAGAGAATGTGTGGAAGATGCTGAAAGATAAGATGCATGAATGCAGGATCACAACCAAGCAACATCTTATTGAACGCCTTCTACATGTATGGTTTCACGACAAGGACATTAAAAAGTGTGCAGAGGACATGATTGCAGGCATGCCTAACAGAATACAGGCAGTGATTAAAGCATGTGGAGGCTGGACAAAATACTGATATTTTGGATGTCATTTAGGGCGTCAGAGAAACAAAACCTTAATTTCCCATAAAACTTTCTAAATATATTTGAAAACCTATTTTGTTTGTGTTTTACATAAGTAACTACAAATACGAAGAATTGCATGTCATTTATAATGCACCATATTGGTAATTTTTAGCTTTGAATCGACAAAAACTGCAGAAAACCAAAATATTATAATAATTTGGCCAACACTGTATGTTACATTTTACAGATAAATTGTTCAATTTCATTTAAATAATGAACACTGTTAATAATTACACACATGGGGGTAACGCGGTGGCAGAGTGGTAACGCTGCTGTCTCACAGGGAGTAGGGAGTCACATCGCTGATACAGTATTCCCTGCCTGGAGTTTACATGTTTTCCTGCTGGGTTTCCACACTGTGCTCTGGTTTCCTTCCGAAGATATGCAGATTTGGTTACACT
Organism: Polypterus senegalus; assembly: GCF_016835505.1. Classification (NCBI taxonomy): domain Eukaryota; kingdom Metazoa; phylum Chordata; class Cladistia; order Polypteriformes; family Polypteridae; genus Polypterus; species Polypterus senegalus. Next base: position 72,209,899 of record NC_053170.1, on the reverse strand, counting down.
AAAATAACGCTAGTGTATGTGAGTGCTTGTGTTCACCTTGGGATGAGCTGATGCCTCGTCCAGGGATTGTTTCTGCCTCGTGCCCAATGCTTGATGAAATAGACAAATCCCCGGACTAATGGATTTAATCATTAAACATCCTTTTCAGAGATATTGTGGTAAGGTGTCATTGGAATTTATTGGGTGTTTCAGGCAATTCACAACACAGTGAAGCCGAACCTGTTCTCACCGTGATAATACCTCGCACTGCCATCTGGTGGATTCCTCCAGATTTACGTAAAGTATGCACACAAGTATAAACACTAAAACACTTACGTAGCAGGAGCGTAGGCTGCAGTATGCATCGCGTTGTGTGAAGTATAAACCCGGCCTAACACTGCAGCAATGACTGGCTGATAATTCATTATGGACAATGTACAAGTCAATCATAAAATTGCTTTTACAGTGCCACTTTTTCTATAAAGAATATGTTACTAGTAATTGTATTAATAAGAGCTTGTGCAAACACAAGGAAAGGCAGAAATATGAGGATTATAGTCAAAGTGAGTCTCATGGAGGTGATTTTTCAAAATATTTTTCTTCAACTAACATTTACCCAAAATCAGAGACACTAATTTTTTTTTTGTTTTTTCTGTCCACCCTGGCCATCGGACCTTACTTATTCTATGTTAATTAATGTTGACTTATGTTTATTTTTTATTGTGTCTTCTCTTTTTCTATTCATTTTGTAAAGCACTTTGAGCTACATTTTTTTGTATGAATATGTGCTATATAAATAAATGTTGATTGATTGATTGATTAATTGAGACATTATTAATTCATTCCTTTTTTGAGCCTCCTACAGATGTGAAGACTGGGCAGTATGATAGAGCAAGTGATTATCTAGTGAATCAATAAAAATAACTGAGTCATTGTACTGTCTCTTATGATCTATGACAAGAAAAGGACATTATAGTACTGGTTAAGCATTTAATTACCATTGTTCGTTTCTGGATCTGCAGGTTTGCTTTCTAATAATCAATCAATATCAGCCAGAAAAAGTTATCAGAGTGAAAGGTCTGCTGTTCCTTTGTGATTTATTTGTTTAATTATTTCTTTTTCTTTCATTGTCTGGTAAGAATGCACTGGATTTGGCTTATGTAGAACTCTGTGAGGTAATAATCAAAATAATAATAGGCATTAGTCACACGTTATTATTTTATAGTGAGTTTACGCCTTGTCTGATTAAGAAATGCTTTTCCTCTTGTTAAATGAATACACAAAACAGCAGAGATAAGGTTGAGAGTTTAGAAAAAAAAACAGTATGAAAAATCAGGACACTGACAGCATTGCCTATTGCACAGGCTCTATAACAAGAGCTGCAAGTACTTGTGGTGCCTGA